>NC_143449.1:7286617-7602647 GCF_987193195.1 Phasianus colchicus
GGTGGTCTGTGGTCCTAGTCTTCAGAAGGAGAGCACACAGAGCTGCCATAGAACTGACAGTGACGCATCAGCTGGACTCACAGTCCCAGCAATCACTTCTCATGTGTGCAGCACAACTACCTCCACCAACCAAGTGAAAATAATGTTATAAAAAACAGCTGTGCAGGGAGCAGTTGAAATCCTGCTGCTGGTGAGCCTCAGGGAGAGCCCACCTCCCCATCTCCCTTCTCACCAAGACTAGTTCCCTCTGTTTGCCTCAATCCACACAGAGAGCTTTCATAAAGATGCTGCTATAACCATTTTCTCTGCAGATGTACTCTCTATGGGGTCTGACTCTGCAGTCACTTGACTGAAAGATGAACATGAGGAATAACACAGCGATGAGACTCTTCCTGCAGCATAGCACCAGCATTCCCTAGCAGCCCAGACTCATACTTCATGTGGTACAAAACCAATTTAAGTTGAAGACACAATTGGAAGCATCCAGGGCTTCAAATATCTCCTAGACACCTCTGTGCGAGGGAGAAGCTCAGCACTGTGCCCAAGTGGGGGACAGTGTGCTGATGCTCCCCAAGCACTGGCTGGGAATAGGCCCTCCAGGATCTTTTGGGAAAATCTGGATACACAGGAAACATGCACAGGGATCCCACCACGTCCCAGACACCCACATCTTCAGCCAATTAGCCCACAGCAGACAAAGTAATTAGTCTGGTTATGTTTTTGTTTTGTTTTATTTTTGTTGTTGGTTTTGCTGTTTTCTAGACTTAGTTCCATGGAAGAAGCAGAAGACAGTTTTAACCATCTGCATCTGGTACAGATCTAACCTACTCTCTCCCAGAACCTGAAAAACATTTGCTGGTCTCTGGACCTTCGCAGGGAGCAGGATAAGGCTGCTGCTTGAGGACCATTTTCAGTAACAGCAAGAGTTGCCAGGGAGAGGTGTATGTGGGAGGAAATTCACCTTAATCCTCATGCAGCATAGAACCTGCTGCAGCACAAAAATTGCTCCAGTACTGACAATCCACTAAGTTTGAACAGCAACAAAAAGGCCTGTTCTCTTTTTCAAAGTCTGAAAGTAGCTGCAAAGACTTCTGTCCCAAAATAAGGTTAACACTTAGATACTTTTTTTTTCCCCTAATTCACTACACCCAATTCTTTGTGTGTCTTCCATCTCTTAGATGACACTTTCCAGGGAGCTCTGACCAAAAGAAAAGCATGGTTTCCTCATGGCAGTAAATCAGTTATTAAAGATAAGTAACTGATCCGTTTGAGCTTCCAGATTTGCATTCCTCACCCTTTCATCTGTGGTCACTGTGGCACTTCCAGCCATGGGGTGAGCAGGATGCAGTGAGGGCTGTGAAGAGCACACAGGAATCTGACAGACTGGGTGGTGTTTGGAGGGATAGGCATTGTGTTGGGCTCCTCTAGTAAACAGTAGTTATAGTACGTTCCCCCAGAGCTAAAGATGAAATAATTTCCTGTATATAATACAATTTGTGCAGGAGGAAGTTGTCTGCTTCATTAGTTGTACTGAACGTGTGTTCGTTTTCCTGCATTGTGCTTTACTTTCAAGTCTTATGTCTCAGAAAGATTTCCCTTGGAAATCATTGAAATTAAAGACTGAAACAAGAATGAATCAAGTCTGGTCACTAACTGCAGTGCTCCCATTTTGGGGTCCTGGACAGCAGCAGAGAAGCAGCAGCAGCTCTGCTCTGGTGGGGCTATTAAAGCCAGGGAGGAGCTCATCATTTGCTTCCAGTGCTTCTTGCTGTACCTGGTGCCTCAGTGAACACATCCAACATCTGCTGACAACAAGTGGTCCCTGTCCTGGGATAAACCCAGGCAAGCCACAGGATCCCGCAAGCCTTGCCAAAGCATTTATCCTCTCTGTGTCAGTCCTGTTGCAGAGCCACATAAATTGAGCCAGCAATGCTGGTGAATAATCTCCCAGTGTGGAATTTTCCTGCTCTCAAACCAGTTAGAAGGTTTCTATGCAGTTCAGGTGGTGGAGAAGGAGAAAACAAATCTGTATGCTGCCCACAGAAAAGTGTTGTCTCATATCCACATATCACGTTCTCTCTGAACTTCTGATGTGCAGCTGCATCTTCTACAGAAGATGCGTGCTTGTAAGCATATGGACTATCAGAAGAAGGGGAAATGAAGCTTATATAGCATCCAGAGGCATGGCTCGGGACCTGGTAGCAGCATGCTTCTCTGTGTGATGAGAATCCTACTTCTTGTGCCGTTTGTTGTAAAAAAAAAAAAAAAAAAAAAAAAAAAGGAGTTTCTGTAAAAGAAAAGTGATGTAATTACTTGTTTCTGTCTTCTTACCTCTCTCTGCTTGGAGATTGCTGACTTTCATGTACAGATACTGGGACATGTCCCTTTAAGAGCTCTCGAGGGTCTTCAGGGTGTCTGTGGAAAAAAACCATTCAGTTCTGATGTCAGAACATTGCATACACATGCAGATATATATATATATATACACACATACTAGTGTGGCTACCTATATAGGTATACGTGCTTAGGTCTATTTTCATGTAGAGACTAAACACTGTGGCAGAGCTGTACATCTGTGATGTTCTTACAGTCTCAATATTGTGTAGAGAACAAGAACAGAAGCAGGAAAGGAAATAGGATTTTTGCTTGAAGCAAACAGCTACAGCTCTTGACATATATTTAACTGGGAAAAGGCAGAATGATATTAAAAGAATAATAACACAGAAAAGCAAAAGCCCATTTTTCAAATTAATTAAACTCGTGTACAGCCCAGCTTCTTGGTAGACATCCTTTGAAGTGCACAGAACTATTGCTCTTGCTCAAAAGCTGAATATAAAGCACCTCCTTTATCTGTACTCTTCCAGCCCACCTGCTCTTTATGGATGATCCCAGCTGCAGCCCAAAGACTTGTAATAAAACAGTACAAGGAGGAAAAGGTGGAGGAAAGAGATGGCTCCACAGTTTCATCCCCAAGGATGAGTGCAGTGCAAGAGCCAAACACAGGGTACACTGGGTGCCCATTTACAGCTGTGTCCTCTGAGAGCCCCAAACATCTGGCATCAAAGCAACCCTTGCACTCAGCATCCTTACACTTTTGGGTGGTGGGGGCAAAACATCTTCAGGAGGGACAAAATGGCATTTTTGCTATCACTTGCAAAAGCTATCCAGTTATCACAGTCTGCTTCATCCAAGGTATTCCAGCTGCTCCTGCCATGCATTAGTCCTGAGGATAATGGGAACAGCTGGGGAGAACAACTGGGAGATGTCTGCCCCATGGCTTCCTGCAGCCATATGGCAATTTTTAATGTAGTTTCAAACTGACCAGGCTGCCTAAAGAAGCAGAGGCAGCACTGGGGCATGAGTGGAGAAGGTGCCAGCGCTCCTGAGTACCTCAGACCACCGCTTGCAGCTCAACAAATGCACATCCCTGGCCTGCAGCATATTTGCAGGGGGAAATATTGGCTTGATAGCGTTTTCTGTGCGTTCTGGCAGCAGATATCTCTAACAGGGTCACTACCCGGAAAAGGCTGTAATGATACATCGTATATTCTGAAGGTGTCATTTGTTGGAATTGTCACTTTTATGGAGAAATCGATAGCATTTTGAAAGTGCTTTTAATGTTTTATACCACATGTACAGCTAAAGGAAAATAATGGACTTTATCCTCATTTACCAGGAATGACATGTTCCTATTGAAAACCAAAGTTTTAAAAGAATGATTTCTACATCAGATTTGAAATTAGATATTTGATACACAGATATTGAGGCATTTGATGAATATCTCAATTCCACTGCTCAAAGAGCAGTATTACTTATATAACAACACAGAAAATGGAGACATTCTTCCATGAAGGTTTTCAAATGGAAAATTTTCTTTGGAAGCTTATCTTCAAAACAACAAGCTTTTCATACCACAAGTAAACAAATAAATAAAATAAAAGCTATTCTGCAGCTAGCTATCCTACTGAAATCTCTTGCTCAAGAATGTTTTGCTGAATTTAAGGCGATTTCTTTCATTGCTTCTCGTAGAAGGTGAGGGTATCACAACAAACTGCTGATTCAAGCATGGACAAGAGATACAAATCAATGACCAGAGAACTTCCACAAACAGCTGTCGTGCAGTGCCATCATTACCAAATCTCACATTTCACCATCGTCCAAAACTGGATGACATTTTCACAGGCCCTTAGCCAGGCATTCACCACTCCCTGATGCTCACTGGTGGCAAACTGCAAAAGCTTGCCAAAAAAGGGTGAAAGTTCTCAGAAACATTCCCAGAATCGTTCATCTGCAGCAGATACCCCACACAGCCCGCACTTCCCCATGTGCCTCGAGCATTTTGCTGACAGGTGCTGCGGGGCCCCACAGGAGCCTCAGGTGGCACAGCCCATCCAGACACAAGGCCTCTGTGGCTCCGAGGGGCAGCTCCACAGAACCATCAGCACAGAAAGGGCCAGAACTGAGGTTCTGTGAGGAGAATATGCTTTTAATTTTTGCTTCTTTCTGTAAAAAGGCCACCGAAAGCCCAGAAAAGTGAATAATTAATGCACGAGCCCTGGGAGCAACCTGGGCAGCACTTGCAAGGATTTATATTATAAGCGCGGTTTAATTGTGCCTGCTAGCTGTCTCCCAGCAAAGCGTGGCAGCCTGGACACCTTGAGGGGACAAGGGAGCAGCTTGCTGAGCTGCTTTGATGTCAGGGGCTTGTCCTGGCCCTCAGGGGCCTCCAGGGTCTGCTGGCATGCGGCTGTGGTAAAAAAGGAGGTGAGGAGACAAAACGTCCTTGAGGAATGAGCCAAGAGCTGCACAGAGCTTTGGAGGATGAAGAACGGAGTGACGTGAGGTCTTTCCACAGTTCTAAAGAGAAAAGCTGACATTGTTTCTTTGGTCTTTCTGAAAACCAAGGTCAGTTTTCTGTGGAATCAAATAATCATCTGGGTTGGAAAAAGCCTTCCAGACCCCCATCCTGACCTACCATGTCCCTGAAATAGTTTGAGATGAGGACTCTACTGCTTCACCAATCAGCCTGGCCCAATGTTTTACCAGAATTTCTGTGAAAAAATTTTTCCTACCATCCAGTCTAATCCTCTCCTGGAACAAGCTAAGACTGGAGAATAATATAATTTTGTTAATCTTCAAGGTTTTGACCTTCTTCAAAAAAAATTAAATTCGCCATCTCCCTTTGCTCCAAGCCACAATTGTTAGATGCGTTCAGATGAGATTCACCAATGATCTCTCTGATCTATGCTTTATGATGAACAATTCCACCTCCAAAAATCTTCTGGATCCAGATGAGTCTATAGCAAGGAATCAGATGAGAAGAAGCTAATCCCTTCTGATAGTTACACCATTGTTTACACCACAATGCATTAAAAGAACTGCACATGAACACTGTCCCCGTCCTTGTTAAGAAAACTGAAGACTCAAAGATCATCCTTCACTCAGTGGTGCTGCCCTGCCAGGACTGTGTTGTTGGGGCCATTAGGGTGGCCCATTGCCCTGCCAGTGCTGGAGGCTCTAGAGCATTTGAGTCACAGAGGGAGGGTGCGCACAGTGTCAGACAGAGACATCTGCATTTCTTTGCATCTCTCCAGTTGCAAGGAAAGGTTCTTTGCTTAGCCGTCAGCCCCCGTGTTCATAAGCTCTCTGGAGCCACACTGGAACAGGAATCAGCTCCCAAAAGATATTTTAAGAGTAAATAGTTCCAAGTACATTCCCAGCAGGCAGCCAGGTTTACTGATAACAGAATAGCTTTTAGGTTGCTAGTGCAGGGTTTTAGCTGTTATTCTGAGGCTGAAGCAGTGGCTAGACATGAGTGTCATAAATGCAGCAGTGGCTCTGGCAGGTGTGAGCTACTGGTGGGAGGCACTGTGGGAGCAGCAGTCCCTCTGCTCCTGTAGGTATCTTGGCTGGTGTGATGCTGTTGCATCAATACTAACTGAGTTATAGCCCATAAATACCTACCCAATGCCCTGGCATGGGAGGCCCCAGTGACCATGGGCATTAGGATGCCAAATGTGTTGGCAACCTGAAGGCAGACACATTCAGAGAGGACACAACATTCAGCAGTGAAATGACCTCTCTGAGAGCAACATCCTAAGTGAGTCGGCAGCTTCTGAGCTGCCTGAATTCAGTGAATGATTATTACCAATATTCCTAAATGACACCAGTCTTTCACAACATCCTCTAGTCGCTCTGTACTGTTTCAGATGGTCGTCAAAGCCTAGAACAAGGCTGCATATTTGAGGTTTCTTTTCTGAAGAATCTGGCAATTATGATAGAGAGGAGAACAATGTGAAAGAAAAAACATTGTGCATTTTGAGCAAGGTAATACCTGCAAGACCCAGGTAAGACCTTCACTCCCCAGTGCTACTGCAATGTGTAGTCTCCCACGGCAACAATAATATGACTTTGTATTTAAATGAGGCTTTTTTAAAGGGGAAATCACTTTAATCCACCTTCAGAAGAAAATGGAGGTCAGTTGCCCAGAGCTTCACGGTGAGACTTGGCAGAGATGGCAACAGATGAGGGAACTGGGCTGCCAGCACCACAGCCTGACTCTTGGCTGTGTCAGCCAAATTGCTGGTGATTCAGTAATTTTTTCAATTTTCTTCTGAATCTTCAGCAATTATGAGCTGGGGAGCTAAGGGCAGCATCATTCCCCCAGACTTAGAGTCTAAGCAGGTTCTTCAGTTTCCAAGCTCTTGGGCAGGTTAGAAACTCATTTTTGTTGTCATATTTAGGCCCATTAGTAGCCTGTCATATCAATTATCTCTGATCCCGCTGATGATGCTTGGTTGGGCTCCAGCTCCTGACACACCACAGCGCTGCTGACAGCCGCCTGTTATTCCCAGCCAGTTGTCAGCAGATAAAAAAGTCATTACAGATTTTGTCACTGTCATTCAGTCCAGATTGGACAAATTAGGATGGAAAATTTAATGTTTCATGAAAACAGAATCACTGGCTACAAGTAGTCTTTGCTTGTGCTTGCTTTCTGTGCTCAGTGTAGTTGAGCCAGAGGTTTTACAGACAGCTAGGAGTGAAGGAAAGTTGCAGAAAAAGACTTAGGAGCCCTGGTAGGCACCCAGCTGAACATGAGTCAACAATGTGCCCGTGCTACTGAGAAGGCTAATGGTATTCTTGGCTTCATTTGGCAAAGTATTACCAGCAGGCTGGGAGAGGTGGTCCTGCTGCTCTACTCAGTACTGGTGAGGCCATGCCTGAAGTGCTGAGTCCAGTTCTGGGCGTACCAGTGCAAGAAAGACGTGGACATACTGGGGAGAGTCCAACACAGGGCCACCAAGGTGATGAAGGGCCTGGAGCACCTCTCGTGTGAAGAGGCTGAGAGCGATGGGGCTGCTCAGCCTGGGGAAGAGAAGGCTCAGGGGAATATCTCATCAGTGTCCATAATTATCTGAAGGAGGGTGCAGAGAGAACAGAGCCAGGCTCCTGTCAGTGGTGCCCAGAGCCAAGACAAGAAAACCAGACCATGGGAGGTTCTGCCTGAACATCAGGAAGCACTTCTTTGCTGTGCAGGTGATGGAGCCCTGGCACAGGCTTCAGAGATGTTGTGGAGTCTCCTCGGGGGTCTTTGAAAGGTTCTGGACGTGGGCCAGGGCACTCTGCTCTGGGTGCCTTGGTTGAGCAGAGGATGGATCCAGAGGATCCTTCCAGCCTCAAACATTATGTGATTCTGAGTCCAGGGGCTTTCTTATGGCACACACAACCATAGGTACTTCACTCTGTGTTTCAGCTGTCAGCATATGGTTGCTTGCCATGGCTACAGGAGTGAGAAGGACAAAATGAAAGCTAGAAATTATGAATGTAAACATATTCTGCCTTTTAATTTATTTGTGACCAATGACTGACTCGTCATCATAACCCACTCACATTTTAAATAGCATTTTGGCATGCTTCCCCCACCTAATACAATACAGATAATTCTCTCACAATGTACCAAAGATAATGCAATTATCATGGAGTTTCCATAGACATGTTTTATATTATCTACTTAAAATAATCCGATTTCCTTGCTGTAATGTAATCTAGCTATGACTTGGTTTGCCCTAAATGAGATATATGCTTAAAGACAACTCAGAAATAATAAACAAGAGGAGGATAAATGCTGTACCACTGCATTTTGATTAAGACAGTATGGATTCAGAGGAGTAGACCTAGCACTGTGTCTGGCTTGGGGAAGCATATTTGTTAGTTACCTGACAGCATGGTGTGTGAGGGCATCACTGACTTCCAGGGTCAGGGAGCAGAAGTCGTACCACTGGAAGTACACGATGAGCTCTTTGGCCAGCACACAGGGGATGAGGGCTGTGGGACCTGTGAATCTCCTTCTCCTTGAGACTTTTTGGGAACTAAATTATGAAGCCTCATTCCTTAACTGTTTCTTTCTGCTCCTTGGCATCAGGGCCCTTGAACCAGGATCATCCTTCTGCAGCTCTTCGGCAACAGCTTTTCCTTTAGCTCATCTGGCATGGTGATAAATAAGGCTCCACAAACGCCAACGCTGCCAGTGTTGGAATAAGATTTGACAATATGGTTAGCAGATTAAATAAGGATTAATAGGACTTGGCCACTGTGCTATACATGTTTACTATGGGAAACACATCTTCACATAAGTTGGAAACCTAAGTGACCATGTCAAATCATCAGCATTATATCCAGGAGTTTCCATGCAATGTGAGAAATCCCTCTGTCTACTCCAGAAAATGGTTTGGGTTATTTTTTCCTTTCTCATCCTCTAACAATCTGTCTGCCACAAAATGAAGTTACAGTTGGCTGAAAACTGGATGAGCTTTCAGTATCTATCCAAACTTCCCAGTCTGACATTTGTCCTCTGTAACCACATGCATCCATCACTTTTTCTTCTCCTGTCTTCAAAACACTGCACCATGAATGAGCAGGAAGCACGGAAATTCAGAGGATCGACAGGGGAGAAAGTAAATCTCCTATTTATTCAACAGACCAGACTGCCTCACACTGTTGTGCAGCCAGTGTGGCATCAATTGGGGGTACATCCGTGGTGGGATCTGAGTTCATGTTCCTGCAGGTGGGATTCCAGGTGTAACAGGAAGAGTGAACTTTCCACATTTTAGATTAGTACAGATGGAGGGCCAACTTTAGTGTCAGCTCAGAAGCCATTCAGGCTTCTGAGTATTTACGCATTTAAGTGTGTAGTTGGCTATATGAACATGGATCCCATCTCCTCCTCTGCTAGATTTATGGCCATACGTAAAGTTAAATACACTCCAAAGTGGCTTAAGTGCTGCAGTGAGCAGGAATGAACATCTCACAAGCTTATGGTCTTTGCCAAACTGTGTCTTTAAGCAGATTTTACGGCTCTCAAGATGCCTATATACGTGTTCCTCTAGCGTGGACAAAGACCTGTGAAGCTGAGAGTGGCTGAATACCCATATAACCACTCCTCATCACCTCTCTGTCCCCAAGGGTCATGTCTGTCCCCATCTGGTTGATCTCATCAATGCCTGCTTTGCAGGACTGCCTAAACACAGCCAACACAGCCACCCTTCCTGGGCCTCAGTTGTGCCTCTGTCTGGCAACAAGATTTGTCTGAACGCCATCAATTAGGAAGCTACAGTTTTCTGCAGTAATCCGTTTCATGTAGGTAAAATAATACACACTACAAAAATAAATTCTGTTTGAAGCCCCTGCATTCATAGTATTTCTCATGTATGTGGTTTTTTGGTTTTTTTTTTTTTTTTTTTTTGGTCTTTAAAATTATTCTGCCACCACTGAGCTGCAGCTTCTCTAATCTATGCAGATGAAGATGCAGGAAATCCAATGTATAGCAATTCCCAAAGCATTAGGAGCTGACGCATCTTGTGGCAGGTAAAGCAGCAGAAAAACCTAACATGTAAAGCAAGAGCAAGCCCTATTCTGGGAAGCTTTTTGCAAGCTATTGAAGTGAAATGCAAGGGGCAGAAGTCTCTGATGGTGCAGAGTCAGTGAGTGAAATGGTGAGTGCACCCTGTCCAAAGCTCATTAGTAAATTAATTAGAGAGGATAGGGCAAAGCCGCAGCAGCCCAGCCAGGCATGGTGCTGCCTTTAGAGCTGAAAGAGCTAAGCCAGCTCAGATACACTGCTTTAGCTTCTTAAATGCCAGAGACCTCCACAAAGCATCACTCACATGAGTTTCATCTCCTTAAACTCTAAACACTCTAATAAAATGCGATTTAAAACTTTGAAATATAGGAAAAAGAAGCACTCAAAAGCGGATAAAACAGATTCAGCAGAGCAATTCTGAACACACATGAAACACTCATCCTGTAGGTAGTTCACTGGTTTTATTTTATAAATTCTCAAATAATTCCACATAAATTAGTGCTGAACGTAGAATAAGAATCTACATGATAAAATAAAGTGCAATAAAAAAAAAAAAAATCTTTAAACCCTAAACAAATCTACCTTCTGTCCTGCTCTGTTCTGCAAGCACGAGCTCGTTGCACCTATGAATTACAGTGTCTGGTACATAGGACGTTGGGGATGTGATTTCATTATTTCACCAAGGGAGGATCATAAAACCTGGTTTTATAACAACCATATATTGCCTGAAAAATGCCTGGAGAGGAGATGGGCCCACCGCCGCATTCCCTTCTCAAGACATTAAAATGGATTTCATCAGGTGGAGAATACTTATTAACTTCTTCTCAGCCCCTAAACAACTGGCATCGCTGGGCTGGCTCAGGGACGAGCTTAGAGGGATGCTGGAGGACGTGTCCTTGCAGGCAGTGTCCCATGGTGCCCAGCTCAGATGCTCCATCCCTGCTGCAACCATCAGCACTGCACTTGTTCCCCCCAAATCAAAAAATACAAAGCTGGACTGTAATGTGAGGTCAAGTTTTTGGACTTCCTTGCTTCTCAGAGGCCAGCAGGGCTGGAATGCAACGTGGGGCTCCAGCCAAGTCTGACCTGCCCACCTGTGTGTTGTTCTACGTAACACTAAATTCAGGAAATTTCTTTGCCCGAGTGATTGAGAGAAGTAGAGAGGCTAGAGACGCCACCAGGTTGTTTGATTCTCCAAATCCTCTTTATACACCATTGGGGCAGAGCTGGGGGTGCTCAGAGCCACCACTGCTCCCCCCACACCTGCTCCAAGGGCTGAGGATTGATGGAGGCACTCGGTGCACACTGGCGGTGAGACAAGCTACCCTGAATAATTCACAGTGCCTTTTCTCCAGGCATTGAACAGAGCACCTCTTATTTTTCACTGCTTTTTACTGTGCATGTGAGAGACTCTAAATTACAACTATTGGTACCTTAATTTCTTTAAAAGTAACTGCCTGTGGGGTGCGATGAATATAATTTACTTTTTTTTTCTAAGTTAAATAATCTTTGCATTGGTGCAGATCTCCAGCAGAGAATCTAACACCGACAGATGAGGAGATACTTTCCACCCTTCTACAAGTGCAACTCAAGTATATATTGACAGTTGAAATGAGTTCCAACCTGCAAATGAGTCAGAAAGATGTGAAATACACTGACAGATGTCCTGGACTTTTATGTTAATGGCATTCCCAAGTGTGCTCTCAGGAGGCAGCACTAATGGTTGTCAACTTAATCATTTTTTAAAGAACAATGGCATGGAGCATTACGGTGTTTGCTCTCAGGTTACCATTTATTCTGGGTCAGGAAACCCAGAAAACCATCACCCAAGACTTTGGCTTCACAATTACATATAGGCAGAAGCATATGGAATGGAGCATGGAGTTATGGTGACCTGAACCCAACATTTAATTGAAAATTTCACAGAAAATGAGACCAAGGGCTTGGAACAGAAGTATCTAATAAGCCCATGCTGTGTTAACCCCAGTACTGACCTGCCTGTGACACATTTCTAAGCACAAGGATTGGGGATGTTGTTAATGCTCTTGGAGACCTGGAGACCTCATCCAGAGCCATGTCCAGTCCCGATGCCAACAGCAGCAGTGCTGTATGGGACCTGAGCATGGTCTTCAAGGCTTCCAGGTGCTTTACCTTCCTGCTCAGCAAAGCTTAACATGCCGTGCACATCCACACGCATAAATATGAAAACTAACAAATAAGATGTAATTATTATTTTCCTTCTAGTCATAAAGCTGCACTACTTTGGGAATCACAGCACTTAGGAAGGAATGAGTCTTGTCAATAACCTGTGAGTGAGGACGGCATTGGTGTCATCTCCCCCTAGATGCTGCTCTCCCCACAGTGATGCCTCCCGCAGCCCCCAGCAGCCTCCAGGCCCCAGCTGGACCCACGGATATGAACACAGGGATGGGGAAACCCTGGACAAACTGCAGCACTTCTGCCCCATGCTCCCACCAGCCATCCCTCATGTCTGTCATCTTTTTCTCCCCAGTGAAATCAAACCAGGACCCTGAGTCCCTTCCCTCAGCTGTTCCCCCGCAGGTGGGTTTGAACAGATTCAGGCTGTGCTCCCAGCTATGAACAAGTTTTGTTGTTTGTTTTTTTTTATTATCAGTAAACCCTGCATCCCCTGAAGCCTTATCCTTCAAAACTAGATTTTCTTCCTTTCCTGAGGTCTCATTACACTTGCTGCCTCCTCCTTGTTTTCTGTCCTGCGCTGCAGGTAATTGTATCAATGTTCTTACTCTTAACTGCAGCAAAAATAAAATGCTGCTTTGTTCTCTGTGCTGAGAACTGGCTATGACTTCCTCATCTTTACTTTTATCCAGAAGGTATCACAGCTCTGGAATTTACTTTAAAGAGGCATTTCTTTTCTTATCATTCATATCTGGTGAGAGGTGGGAGATGCTCACTTTGGTGGGGGATTACTATGGCACATTTGGGGTTGCTTCACTCCAAATCAAGTCATAGCGTTAGGAGAAGCCAAGATAAAAAAAGTGTTGGTTGCTCACTAGAAATGGGAGAGGAATTGACTGAAATAATCTGCTAAGATGGACACAAAATTAGGGCCAATCCATCTAGGCTGTAACTTCCATGCACACAAACCACAGGCATCACCAGCAAAGCCATGCCCACTCGAGCAGGCAAACACACACCATTATTTTCAGTAATGCAGGTAACGTGCATTGCCAAATCAGTCAGAACTGCCAAACAACTTTTAAAAAGCCATTAGCAATTTCTGGAGCAATACTGGAGCCATATTTCTGTATTATTTTCTTGAGCAACCGTCATTTACTTGGGTTAGTTCCAGGCTGGCAGGAGGGATGGTAAGGCAGTAATGTAGCAGGTTATCAGCTATGCTGCTTGATAAACTCTCTGCATTATCTACAGGCAGATCTTCTCTCTGCAGAGAAGCTGGTGCATGCAGGCAAGCGGGTTGCAGGGTTATCACTCGTACCGCACTGCTGCTCATCAAGGCCTATCCGCTTTCCGACCAGGAAAGGACTCAGCCACATCCTTCCCATAACTTTCAGTCTTTCATTCAGTCAACATTCAGTCTTTGCAAAGAAATGCAGACTGATGGCATCCATGAAGATGCCATTTTTAGCACAGAATGGCATTTTGTCCACAACAGCCCAGCCACTGAACTCCAGGATGGTTCTTTAGCACTGCCAGAGCACAAGCCAGGCCAGACTCTATGTTTTAGAGTTATCACTACTTTCTTTTGTGTTTGCAGCTGCCACAGATTTTAGTAGAACAGCCCTGATGGTGCAGGCATCCTTATAGGAAAAGCATGTTATCAGCCCAGCTTCTGCCCATGATAAGCAGGTTTCTGTACACTGGATACAAAAATTCACAGTAGGAGAGCTATATTTTTGGGTGTCACAACAGGTGAAAGCTTGGAGGAGGGCGGCAGGATTTGGATGCAGGAAACAGCTGAAACTGCACCCTACATCTCTTGAATTTCTGTGAGTTTGGGATATGAGCTCACTGAGCCAGGAATTGGGCATTTACTCTTTTCCCTTTGCATACTGCTCCGAGTGGGTCACTGCAAACCCCCTGCTGCCATGTCCCATCAAGCCTGCCTGTCTGGATGGAAGAAGACTGGTGATTAGATTGCACCGTACCCTTCAAGAAAGACTACTTTTGGATTGTAAAAATGATTCATTGCCATGCCTTCTGAGCAGACCATGTCTGCCTGCACCATCCATTTTGTACCCTGGGACAGAAGGGGATGAGTACAGGGGAGCCTGGCACTCACCCAAGTGAGGAAGCATATCTTGTGTATGTGTACATACATACATACATACATACATACATACATACATGGATGTCTTGAGCTTCATACCCATCTTCTTACGCACTTACATCCAGGCAGTGACTTTCCAAAACACCCTCTCATACACACATGCTCGTGCCTTTGCTCAAATGTTGCATGTGCAAGATGGGATGCTGCCTCAGTGGTGCTGGAGTTGGCAGGGGCCAACTTTGTGCTTCAGCACAAAGGGGAGGCGTGGTGACACTTCAGGGACATAGCACATGGGCAGCTGGGATGGGGCAGGGGAGACAGCTGTCCCAAACTGATACAGAAAGCTGGGGAATTGAGGATATTTGACAAGCAGACTTAAAGCAGCTCTACAGAGATGGGTTCTCCACACTTTTGTCTGTGGAATCTTACAAGAACTGGGCTATGGGATGGCAGAGAGCAGCATCAGCACCACCAGCAGCTTACAGCAAAGACAGGCTCTATCCCTCACACACTGATCCAGGCTCATTCTCATGTGTTCAGGAAAAACATAAGTATAGATTAAAAAAATGCCGGTTAACAGCATTGGTGGCAAATATTTAACACAGAAATCTGCATCAGTGCCAGAGCTGGCCCTTGGCCACTGCCACATGCCAGGATTGCTCCTCACAGCAAGGAATGCCCACAAGCAAGGCCAAACTCTCAAAAGCATTTGGGACACAACACTGGCCGTGGGGCTCTCTAGTCTGTGGAAACACTTGGTGAACTCCTTTTGGAAAGCTCAGACCTTCCTCAAATTGACCAAAGCTGCTCCTGGGGGTTGCTCTGTACCCAGACCCCACAGAGGCATGGAAAGCATTGCTGTGCTGCTGCTGGAAAACCAGCGTCCCTCTCCCTTGTGTTCCAGGGTTAAACACACAAAAAAAGGGAGAGCAAGAAGGCAAGTTCTCGTTTTGTTGCCATAGCAGCCTGCTGGAGTATTTAGACTGATAGCATTTGTAAAAATTCAACAAAGGGTAGTGTATCTTTTGGAAATCGGAGCAGATGTAACACTGCCTGCCATATGCCGCCAGGAAAAAATCTAGTGGCAGAGGAGACATCGTCGGAGAGAAAGCTGAACCCACATTGTGCAGTGCAAAATGTCGCTTTCTCTAGATTACAGGGTAGAGCTATAAAGCAGAGAGAATTGCATTCACATATATAATTGTCACAAGACATTGCTGGCAGAGCCACAGCTGCCGCTGTGGGTAAGAAGGTGCCTCAGCTGCCCTCTGCTACTTGATGGACCGCCACACGCTCCAAAGAAAAGGCTGCTAACATTAAAAATTAATTAATCCTCACAGGCAGTTTCACTCCTGAAAAGCCCTGCCCACACACAGACAGACAGACAGACAGATAAATCTCCTTGGCCTTCCCAGGGTTCACCGCAAGGCTGGGGCTGCAAGAGTGTTTTGCTGTGAGTGACCAAAGCATCACCTTCACGTAGCTGCCCTAACAGCTGCACAGACTTGTCCTAAGCCAATTAGTATTTAGAATTAAGAAATAACTCTAAGAAGCTATTCTAGTTTTCATATGCACAAAATCACGCCTGCTTTCATTCCAGCTTCACCCTCTCAAAATTTCTTTCAAAGCTATGGATTTTGGAGCCTGGCTTGCACCTGGATGAGGAAGGGAAGGGCTGGGAGCTGCTTGGGGCTGTTGGACCAGGCTGGAAGTGGGTGGTGTTCTCAGTGTTTATGTCCTTTGTTCTTCCAAGATAATACAATTTTTAGCTCTCCCTCAGCTGCTCAGATGCAGTGTTTCATGTTTCTTTTCCTGGGGACATGGAGCAATGCTCAAGGAACAGAACCCATGCTACAGAACCACTGAATCATCAGCTCGAAAAGACCTTCATGAGCCAGCCCAAACATGAACCTAGCCTGTCACACCTCTAAACTGTGTCCTCAGTGCCACAGCCACATCTCTTCAGTGCCTCCAGGGATGGGGACTGCACCACTTCCCTGGGCAGCCCGGTCCAACACTCGGCCAACGTGTGCCCTTGAGCACACTGGCAGATCACAGGGACACGGGGTTGGGGTGTGCTGCTGGATATCCTGCCAGCTGCTGTGAAAGTGTCAAGCTGAATCCAAGCAGCTCACTGAAGCCACACTGAGAGCCGAGGTCAAAGGAAATTGTTACCTGGCTGCCGTGGAGCAGGGATGGATCAAAGCCTGGAGTCACAGCATGCAGAAGCAGCAATGCTGCCAGCCCTACAGCCAACAGAAGTGACCTCCTCGTCACTTTCCAAGCAAAAAGCCACTTGATTACATTACCAGCCCATAAGAAATGAATCTCACATACCTTTTGGGAGGAAAAAGCCGCATAAAATCTGGGTTCTTTCTGCTGTGATGCTGCCAGTGAGTATAAATCACACGTGGTTTAGTTCACCTTTCTTCTGCAGCAGTTCTGGCAGTTAGCGGCGTGTAGGCTATCCATCACTGCATACACCAATTAGCATTTCACTGGCAGCAGGGTCTGCCACGAGCTCGCCATCAGCCCCTGGCATGCAGAGGACAATATTTGGTGCTCAGACCTCAGGGAACAGAAATTCAGGTAAAAGGGAGAAAAAAATATTCCAGTGGGGCTCAATAAGTAGGGCTGCACCATCAGCACAGGGTGGTGATGTTAACAGACACTGAAATGTCTCCTCCAGTTAGCTAGTAATAAAAGAAGCAATTGCTTTTATTTCAAACCCTTGCACCCCACATGCAGGAAATCCAAGCATCTCAGTGGTACACCGGGTAAATGGTGGAATACCTCTTTAAAAACAACGTTAAGAGCAAAAAAGCCACAGTCTCCAGCAAGCTGTGCAACGATCGTGTGTTATCTGCTCAGTTCCAGGTTCACCTGAGGTTTCAGCAGTAGCGTGCAGAGCTGCTGCCATGTGCAATTAACACCTGCAGTTATTTTTACAGATGGTTCTCTGATTTTGTTCCCTAACTCGTGCAAACCAAACATAGGTGTCAGGTCGTCCTATAGACCACTCACAGTGAAGACATTCTTCTGCCTCTTTCTCTGCCACAGCCTCTGGCACATCTCATAGGAGGGTATCAGTCTCCAAGCAGGTTGCAGCTGGGGAAGCAGCAGCTGCTTTCATGTTTACAGCCACATTTCAGCCCTCTTTGCGGCAAGAAGGGGCTCACGCTCCTGCCTTGGCAGCCTTGCTCCTTGGAAGCCACAGTTCGGGGCTTCTGAATTTTAAGCTGCTTGGGAGAACGGGGATAATTAGCAATGAGGCCTATGTATTAAGAACGTGCAATTAAAACCCACTGGGCTGTAATTTATGTCTTACCCTTCTGTGCACAATAATTAATGCAGTGAGAGGTTACGCGTAGTGGAGCAGTGAGGAGCAGCGCGCAGGCAGGGGACACCAGGACAACAAACCCAAGTGTAGGAGCCACGTTCTACCCCTGCACCCCTCAATCCCAGAGCAGCGGGGTGCTGCACGCCTGTTCTCCGAATCCCAAATATCAGAACATCAGTAAGAAGGAGAGCATTCAGGAATGTTCCCTGTTCCTGTGGTGTCCAGCAGGAGCCTCGATGTGTTTGCAAGAGCCCAGCTCTCTCCTTCAGAAGTGCTGTGGTTTCCAGCCAGCTCTGCTCATGGTTGTCAGCCTCGGTTTGCCAAGGGCAGCATCCCTGCCAGCGGCTGCGGGCAGCAGGGCAAGCACCGAGCGGTGCCCAGGGCCGGTGGCTCAGCATCTGGCTTCTGTGAAAGATGTAATTAGCAGCAATCATCACACACGAGCGGCAGCACACTCGAGAGCTGGGTGAGTTTGCATGCTGGGCGAGGGGATGTCTGCCTTCAAGTGAGAGAAGCAATAGCAAAATGGAGACGAATGCAAAAAGTGCTGTCAAAGGAGAGCCTGAGGCTGCGGGCAGAGCTGTGGGGTTCGATGTACGACATACACTGGGCTGTTTCTTCAGAGTTTAAATAATGTACCAGCAGCCCGGCAGGGAAGCAGGACTGCACTTTGCCAAATCCCCTCCTACGTACCTCCCCTGGCCACAGCCAGCAGGCTTTGCCTGATGCCCCCACAAAGGCTTCCCCGAGAGCACATTTAAGCTTTAATTTTTTATGATGTCTGACAGTTTATTTTTAATTTCGGCTGTGCTGGAGCAGGAAGGGGAAGGGTTGCTGTGTCCCCAGCAGACGCTCGTGGTTGTGTCAGCCCCAGGCTGGGGAGGGGGCGGCAGGGCGGGACGGCTGCTGGGGCACAGCCCCACTGTTGGCTGCTTCTGATTTACTGGAAGGAAAATACCCACAGTGACACCTGTAAGAAGTCAACGTTCTAAGAAACAAGAAGTAAAGAAACTCTCACGGGCTCCACTGCCCCGAGACATCCAAGTCATTAAAACCCATCTTTGATGCTTATGAATTACAGTGCACGTGGCACCACTCCGGAGAAAATAGAAGAGCAGAGCAGCAGCGCTGGCAGCCCGGCTGAGCAGCCCCATGGGTGCCACACACCGGCCATTCCGTGTCCCTGCTCCCACACGGCCCCAGCCCAACCAGCAGCAGAAGCCCAGCCGGCCCAGCTCCCCACGCAGGCACTGCCGGAGCCGAGCTGCTCCCGGTAAGGCCAACCCAAAGAGATCCCGTCCTGATGGGCGGCACGTCTCTCAGCTGGTCTCTAAAACCAAGCGTAAGAGCTGGCTTAATTACGTTAGCAAATGGCTCCCGGGAAATAATCGCCACTTTTATGGAAGCGACCTCATGAGGCACTGTTAAATTGGGCAGCAGCAGACAGCTGGTGTTTGTGACATCACTGCACCGGTGCAGGACCGGGCCGTGCGGGTGCTGCTGCTCCCAGGGCCGTGCGGGACGGCCGTACAGCCCGCAGCGCCCGGCCTCGTGCTGCCAAAAGCTGTCGGCGAGGGGAAGGTGGGAGGCGGACAAATCCCGAGGGAGCTGAAAGCGCACTGAAGTCGATAGCCAGGCTGCGCGGCAGAAATGAAGGTAATTCATTACCTCCCACTGCATTATTTGTTATTCCTCTCGCCTCGCCGAATGAATCTCCAGCTTCAGGGCAAACCCCTCTCGCGCACCAGGGAAACCCAGTCCCGGCACCTGCAGGCGGCTCCCGCAGGGTGCAGGAAGAGCCGCGCTCCGGCCCCAGCGCTGCGGGAAAAGCCCCGCGTGGGGGCGGCCGTGCGTGCAGCAGCGGCAGGGCGGGCGGCCGCGAGCCGTGCAGCTCGGGGCCAAACCGCGCGCCGCGAGGGACGCTCAGCACATCGCCGAGGGCAGCCAGCGCTCCGCCTGAAGGTGTTTCGCACTTAGAAACACGCTTGCACGCGTAGCTGCGATGGGAAAGAAGCCTTTTCTAGCAGGCCAGAGCTGCACAGCGGGCGCTCCGACCGCGCCGCAGGACAAAGGCTCCGCCGTGCCGCGGCACCGCTCGCCCTTCCCGCTCCGTCCCTGCGCTGCAGCCGAGCGCCACCTAGAGGCAGCCCGCCGCTCTGCTCCCGCGGCCGCCCTCCGCCGGAGGAGCTCCGTCACGGTCCGTGCGTCGCTGCGCCGCCGGCCGCTTCGCCGTCGGTCTGTTTGTCGCCTTCGCCGAGGACCTCGGCCGCCCGCAGCGCCATCGGCACCGTTTGGGTGGCAGATGAGACGTGCCCCTCACTCAGCTGTTTATGAAGCACGAAACAGTCATTTTACAAAGCATCGATGTTTAGGGAAGTCAGCCCGTTCCTTCCCGCCGACAGCTGGGTGGTTCTGCTCAGCCCCAGGTGGAGATGCCACTGCAAAACCAAATGCTGCTGCTAAATGCAGGGCTTTGGTCGAACCTCCATGGAGCAGATGTTGCTTTCCATCAGCCCACCCGCTGGCCCGGCAGTGGCAAAGTACTTCTTCAAAGCACTCATCCGGCACAGCAGGGATGGCTGCGGGGCTGTGCTGGGTTCTGGGACCACAAAGCAGCAGGAGTGCAGCTTGCCTGCAGTTTGCATCCAAATCACAGCAACGAGGTGCCAAACCAGCACAGAACAGGCCAGACGTGCATCACCACGTCCAGGCAATGGCCCTGTGCCTCCTTGGTCTGGAGGAAAGCAGAGGGAGATTTTTGAAGCACTGAGATTTTCTCAGGGCTGGATACAGGAGATGTCCAGCTCTGCAGCTCCAGTGCTCAGGCAGGTGAGGACCACGCTGCAGGATAACTCAGAGGAGCAGCCCCACAGGACTGGCCCTTGGCTGTGTCGCTCCGCAGTGCCCTGTGGTAGTGCAGTGGCACTGCTCAAGCAGGAACAGTCCTGGGTGACTGCTGTGAACTAAGCCACATTTGGGATTGCAGCCGCTTGTCCGTCACCTCGTGCCAGGAGGGAGCTTTCCTTCTAAATGACAAACAAGAGGGGAACCAGATGGGTTATTTTCCAAAATGCATCCCTGCCTCAGCGTTTTCCCAGGGACGCCTCCTCTCCTGCACTAATGGCTGCAGGAAAAGCAACAAGAGGAACTTCACCTCTCCAACATTTTTGGGCTTCAAATCCCCCATAATTAAAAAAATACAGATGATTTCAGCCCAGCTCTGTGTCTCAAAGATAAACATTGCTTTCTTTCCCCAGCGGCCCCTACACAAAGGAAAAAGAGGCAGGAGGTTGAACTGAGCTCTGAGAGCTGCTGAGATGCTTTGTTTGGGGTTTATTTGCTCTGGGCTACGGCGGCCTCCTTAAAACAAAGGCCAACCCCACACACACGTATGGAGAAAAAAGCGCCAGTGACATTTTTAAC
The DNA here is from genome assembly GCF_987193195.1 of Phasianus colchicus. Classification (NCBI taxonomy): domain Eukaryota; kingdom Metazoa; phylum Chordata; class Aves; order Galliformes; family Phasianidae; genus Phasianus; species Phasianus colchicus. The sequence continues at coordinate 7,307,510 of NC_143449.1, forward strand.
ATTACCCTCGAACAAAACTTCCCTGGAGTCCATCCCTGGTGTCCCCAGACATATGGTTTTGTTTCTTCTTTCCTTCACACACACACACACATCCCAGCAGAAAAAGGAAAACCAGCCCCAGACGTGCATCCCCAGCAGTGCTGCTGCTCTGTGCCCATGGGGCAGCAGGCTGGGCTGTGCTGCTGCACTCAAAGCCACCAAGTCACCATGTGAGCACAATGCCCACAGCTGTGCCGGCTGTTACGGCTCCATGTCGTGTCCTTACTTAGCTGTCACCATCTCGGCTTCTGCTTTCAGATAATTTGCACTGGCACTAATGCAATTACATTCTAATGATTCTTTGCTTCTAGACTTAGGATGCACAGTGCAAGGGTTTGCTGTGTTAGAGTCCACAAAGCAGGTTTGAGGAGGAGAAAGAGGGAGGTCTCCCATGTGTGATTTAGGAGGACAAGCTCACCCTTAACCTTAATCCTGAGCTTACTGGTAGCCAAAGCCAGGGTGTGGAACAGAGAACCGAGCTGTTCTTTTCTGTTCCTGCTCCTTTTCTCTTTCTCTTTGTGGCTTTATTCCCCTTCACACCCCATGTTCCTTCCAAAGCACCTCTGCACAGCCTCCCCACGGGCAGCAGGAGTGGGATGTGGGACAAGCAGTCCCAGGCCCCAGCCGCCCTGACCCTTCCAAGTTTTACCCCTCTGAGGCCGAATTACCCATGGTGCACAACTAGGAAAAACAGGATCTGCTTCGAAAGAAGGGCTGGAAGTCTTAATTCTTAATTAGCTGGTTGCTGGCACTCAGCAATTACCGCCGTATGGCACAGCCCAATTATGGTACTATTAACTTTAGTTCTCTGGAAATTCAGTGATTAATAATACTAATAATTCTGCTGACCTCAAAGTAATTGCAGAACATTAAAGGAGAAAACTGTTTCTAATTAAGCAATCCTCAATCCTTCTGTTTTCTCTATTTTTTGGAAGCCCCTGGTGCCTCTCGTCGGGCTGTCACTGCCCTGGGGATGGGACTGGCAGGGGACAGGGCAGGCCCAGGAAGCAGCTTTTTCTCCCAAGAGGTGACATTCCTGGAACGATTTGGTATTTAAATACCAGTTTGTGTGAGCCATAACCACACACCCTGCATCCAGCTTCTGACAGGCTCTGGCATCCTGCTGAACGTGTGCATGTAGATATACGTACAGGCCTTACACTTCAGAGGCTTGCACTTCTCTTGGCAAAGGATCAGTGGAGGTTTCCCCCACAAGTTTTCCTCTAACACACAAAGTGAAGATTATCTCCTTCAATCACTTCCCTAGATCTAACCACCACCCTGAAGGAGCCTTTGCAAGGCCAGTCCTTTGCTACCATCACATTTTACTCTTTCTTGCAAAATTCAGAGCAGCATTCCTAACTAATAATGTGCACCCGCTTTGTTTTTCTTGGGGAGCAGGAAGGGAAGGCAAAAAACCTGCTCCTACAGAGGTCAACCTTTTAATCTTTTTCTCCTCTTCTAAGCCCCGAACCTCGTCATGCTGAGGGATGCATTTACTGTGATGCACCTGAAAGATGTACCTGCGACAGCCTCTGATGGATGATGATGTCCAAGAGGGCAGGTCAGCACACTCCCAAGGGAGACAAGGTGATGTGGAAACCCAAACCAATGCTGCTCAGAGCCCAGTCGGCCCAGGCTCACTGCGGGCTGTTTGGCAGCAGCTTCCTCCCAGCTGGGCTGCGACCAGGGTGCTTGCTGCAAAACGTCCAAACACTCTGCTCACACCCATCTGCAGATGGGCCACAGTTGGTTTGCTAAATAAGCTGGCTATTAGCAAGCTTCTGTAGCTGCACTGGGGTTTTGTTATGTTTTTGGATGTTTTTTTGGGGGGTCTTGTTGTTTCAGTTCTGGCATGCCAGAGAGATTTATAGAAACAACATCAAAAGCCACAAAAGTGCAGGGGATATATGTGCTAAACTGACCAGCAGCCTCCAGATTTGTCAAGCTGCTATTTATTAAAGCACTGGCAACCAAGGGTGGCTGTAACTATGTTAAGATCAATTCCAAAAGCCAACAGTGACAAAATGCATCCACTGACCACTTTCAACAAGTTCCTTCTCCACAACCCCTGCTCCTTCCCCCTGACAGCATGATGGGAGAGGAAAAATAAATTGGAGAAAAAAAAAAAAAGAAAAAAGGACAAATACATGAACAGAAAATATGTTGGTCTATTGGAGGCTGTCATGTAGAACATCCACGGCTTCAGGCTACTCACCTGTTGTTGGACGTGGGCTTCTGAAAAGCATTGCAGCAGCCAAAAGAGAGATGATGGGCAGAGGCTCTGCAGCTGCAGGTTGCTGTAAGCAGTGCTGTTGGTCTGACGATTAAACGAGGGAATCTGCAGCTCTGTGTGCAGCTGCAGGACTGCTCAGAGAGAAATCCCACAGTGATGGTTGAAGGAAGAGACTGGAATGAACAATTACTTTATCTTGCAAAATCTCCTATCGGGTGAAAACATGAAGACAGATGCCATGTGGCAGAAAGAACTAGATGAGGTGATTATGTTCGTTTTATGATCAATAAGGTCTTCATATTTAGAAAATCAATCAAAAACCAAGCTGATGAATGGAAAAAAATTGAAAACACAGGATCCGTTCATTAAAAACACACAAAATACTTTTATAGCTAGCTACAAACATAATGACAGACACTTACAAAGTATCTATATATATTTAAACTTACTTTTTCTTTCTTAGAATTAGAGCTGCCATTATCTTCAAAGACTTCAGGACTGTTTCAACAGTTGAATTACAAGACAGCTCATTCAGAAATTACAAAATAAGCTTGGTTTAAATAAGGAGGGAAAATAATCCACAAAACTCACTTCAATATAAATTTATATTAAAAACATCATTATCTTGATACATTTTCTGAAGTTGTAAAATGTTGAACTTTTAGTATTTTGATCCGTGCTTTGTTGGTTTGCACCCAGGAGTAAAGCAGTTCACTGCTCACTTGTTTCTGGCCGTTCAGACTGCAGGTCTGCTGAAAGGGAAATGGGTTTTAAGCCATTTCCCCCACACAGCTGCTACTCTGTGACTGGGAGACCCAAATCCCAGGGCAGAGTCCTGAGCAACACCCCTGCAGGCAGCAGAAGCCACACTCCAGCTCAGAGAGCAAACAGGGGGCTCCGGCCCTGCTCTCTCCAGATGAAAAGCTCGGACACCGCGCTGCTCCCACTGGCACCCAGTTATCAAAGCATCACCACTGCTGATGCTGAGCAGAGACCATGCTGAGCGAAAGCAAGTATTCAAACACCTGAGAATTTGGAGTAACAAGGATTCTGCTTGAGTTGGAAGGGAAGGTGGTTGTCTTCTCCTTAAACTTCAATAGTCTAGCACACCCCTCAGAGTAGAGTTAGACACAAAAGTGCAAAGCAGATGGGCTTCAATGCTTCTGAAAGCCTCAAAGATGGTGTTGTTGGAAGTCAGACTCTAAAACAAACTTAGGGTAAGGTCTTTTTGAAAAGAAGTGTATTTTCTTCATAAATACAGTACAATTACATTTTACAATGTCTTTTTACTTTCTAGACATAAGAATGCTAGCTTTTAAAAAACAGTTCCTATACAAATACATGGAAGAGAGCCCACCCCACAGCCCCCACCCCAGCCCAATCCACGCCAGCCCCAGAGGCAGGGGATGCCCAAGTGCCCTGGAGCTTTGCCATCCTCACTGCCCCATGTGGCCACCATTTTGTAAGCAATGGAAGAGCACATCCTTTGGCCACAGTTACCAGGATTCGCCACATGGGTACCAGCAGTGGCTCCTGTGCTCTGTCCTGGCTCATGGATGCAGTCGACACACTCAGCACGGGCTCGTGGAGCAGGAGGTATCCTTGGAAATGATTCTGGCCTAAAGCCCCACAAGTTCCCTTCTCTCAGGCAGCCTCAAAATCAAAGCAAAGCTAATGCTAGAGCCTCACACTCTTCTGATTGCCACTAATGTGCCTGCAGAGGCACAGACCACACTGAATTTCAGCTCCCTGCCAATCTTTGCTTACCTCAGCCACCCCCTGCAGCCTCCTTGGGAGCAGCTCAGATCCCCAGGGGACCCCAGACCTCAGACAATGACAGCTGTAGACCGGGAGCTGCCAGAAAGGAGCTGCTCAGAGTTAACAAGGAGACTGGACCAGCTGGGAAGAAAAGCTTACCGACCCCAGCCTGCCCCCTGAACATCACATCTCAAAGGAACTGCCCGAGGAAAGGACTTGTGAGTTTGGCCATTCTGTAAGTAGGGAAAGGAAAGAGGAAAAGTAACTACACTTGATTTTCTTGTTTTGCTCTACAAAGAAGAATATGTGGCTTTTTATTTTTTATTTTTTATAAAAGCTACAATTCTGCTTCTAATATCCGAGTTTAAGAAAAACTCTTAGTCTAGAATTTTGGTTTGCAAAGAAGGTCATTGCAATCACTGTGTTAAAAATCACATTCTACTAGAAACAAGCTCTACCAAAGAAAAAGGATCTAGGTGTGCAGTTTGTCTCCTTAAAGCAGTTTCTGTTTAAAAACAAAATAAAAATCTGTACAGGGAGACTGAGGACTATAGTACACATCTTCCTCAAAGAAAGCAGCGCTATTACATTCACATGAGGGTGGCTCTGGGGAAGCTCGAGGGGAGGACTACATTCCTGATGGCTGTGTTTGTCAGCACAGGAAGATGACCTCAAACTTCCCTATCAAATGTTTTGGGGGTTTTGTTTTGGGGAGAAATCAAAACCGTAAAGCAGGGCAAAGAACTTGGCTGAAGGAATGTGAAAATGCATCATTTGCTTCCAAACTGACTTCCATTGGCACAGAACCACTGAGATCACTGCAGTCCTGATGGCTTGGACTGTCAAAGACCACCTGGCTGCCATGTCCGGAGGAGACAGCCACTGTGCAGAGTCTATCCTTCGCTCACAGAAAGCTCTTATATCCTATTTTGTGTTTGTAAAAATAGGATGCAGTAGAGTTCAGTTTGAAAGCAGTGAGTGACAGAGAATAAACAACTATTTTACCTAGCCCAGCCAAACAGCCAACACCAACTGTGGAAAAGCAGTCTTATAAAACATACTGTATCTGTAAATGATCAAAATGTTTATAGACACTGTGGAATCAATGAGGATCAAGAGAGCTGGAACTGTTTGTCCAGAGCCCTGCAGGTGCAGAACTTTTCTTACTGCTAAGAAACACTTGTAAAAATGGAATATCACTCTTCCTGACTTTATAAGAATAGAAAAACACTCTTTCCCTCCCCTCTCACAGATACCCCAGTGGCATCCCATCTCCCTTATTGTTCAGTCTAAACCCAAACCACAAAATATAATACAGAAAATGGTGCTGAAATGGTAGAAAGATGAATATAGTGGCCTAACGAGAAAAGCTTCTGCATTTCCAGCAATTGTGGAGGAGGAAGAGAAATCACTCAAAACCATCAGAGTGGGCACTACTTCATATAATGGGATGAAATTAAATCAAGAGAAATAAACATCAGGAATGAGAGCAAAGAGGCTGTGAGCAGTTTCTCTAGAAAGGGGTGGAAAATTAAATCAAACTGATTATTAGAATACGCTTAGGGAAGGTCTACTGTATGCTGCAGAGCACTGTAGACCCATCAGGAAGAGACAGTCCAAGCCTTAAAGTGCAGCTCTGAAGCATGTCACATGGCAGAGATGGAAGGGAGACTGGGCAGCCTGCTAGAGAGATCACTGGTAACGCCAGGCCACTTAGCCTAAATTTTGTACATAACATGCATTTTGCCAACTGACCTCTGTGGGCTAGGAGTACAGGCTGAGGAATACTAACAAGCAGGAGATTTGCTAGAAACGACGGGAACTGTTTGCCTTGCTTTTCCAAGTGACTGTCACTGGGGAAGGCAAACAGAACCCAACTCAGGGCTGATTGTTAGGCACTGCTATGTTACCTGTGCAGCAGGGAAAAGGCACTTCCCTTCAGCTCCCACCTCTCCATGGTAACATTCACATTACACCTGTTGAATGGTAAGGCCATTTCAACTGGACACCTTATCAGTAGTGTCAGCTAAGTAGGACTTGAGAACATTCACTAGCTGTTGGATGATTAATTGATGATTTTCCTTTTTTTCTGAAGTGAAATGATCTGAAATAAAAATCTGGCTACTCTAACGTTGTCCAGAAAGCTGAGGCTAGCCAGGTTGCTGACCTGTAACTACTGGCTAATTAAACATTTTAACATTCGAGTAAAAAAAAAAAAGTTTTTAATAGAAATTAATATTGAACTGTTTTAATAAAATGCAAAGACAGTAACAAAAATACTCAAACATTTACGTCTATTGGTCTTAGTATTTCCTTACAGCATCTGCAACCAAAGCATTGCTGTATTCTTGCTAGTCCCCAAGGATCTGAGAACCTGACAATTAGAATGTGTAACTTCCTTCTGTAATGCCTCTCAGTCTTTATTTAAGCTGCTTTCTCCAGTTAGTTAAAGAAAAAATATTTCGGAAGGACAGAATTTGCCATCTGAAACTTTACACAGAGCTCTTGTTTAAACCTCTACCTCTGAGGCTTTGCTACATAAAAAAGAATCTATTATCTCCCGGAACAAAAGATGTACAAAGGATGGCATGGGAAGTATAGAAAAACCTGCTAAGGACGCAGTAGGTTAAGTTGTAACACTGGAAAGCAACAGGGCTTGCCACTTGCACTATTGTAAACTGGGCGAAGCTCCACTAATGCCAATGGAATTACAATGGCAGAAATCTGACCTAACAGATCAGGACTGAGTCAGCAAAATGTCCTTTTTTAATTTATGTAAAACATGAATGCAATATATTACTTACTATTCACTGTATAAATTATTGAACAAGTACAGACGCGTAAGACTACGGCAAATTTTTCGATGCAACTGAAAATGTGAAATGTTACATTAATCACTGGAATCTTTTTTTTTTTTTAAGACATAATACAATCTGGAAAAAAAAAGTTACCATACTGAAAATGGAAATCTTTCCAGGTTATGAATGAGAAATACCTATTCTTACCCAGAGTGAAAAGATAAGCTCCCTTGATCACAGCTCAGATTTACGAATGCTCCTCAGCTTGAGAATACCTGCATCCTGAAACCATCAAGTGATGCTTCCAAGTCAGTCCCTGGCTCCATCACTGCAAGGCCATTCTGCCCCTCTTACTGTGTTCACATTGGACAAACAACCAACAGCTGTGAGAGTAGGTACTTCTGCTTAAGAGACAACTTAAAAATACTGACATGAAATATAAGATGTAGTGCACCTAAGTTCTTGATGTTTATCCAGGCATTACCAGATCCAGTATTCAACAAATAAGGGGGATACTTTCAAATAACAAGCACTGTGGATTTTTTTTTTTTTTTTTTTTTATAATTTAGAACAAATTATAAATTAACCTGTCCATACTTTTGAGACATAATATACAAGAGCAAACAGCTGAGTGTTCTTTTATTACTCAGGTACTACAATTTTTTCCCAATAAAATTGTCTTTTAAAAAAATTCTTGCTATTGAATCCCAGTTCAGATCCGGTATGGGTTTTCAGATGAGGTATTCTACCATCTCTCCATCTGGGAGGTCCTGCCCCATGGTCTGAACAGGGGCTTTTCTTTCGAGAGTACTGGAGTGGAAGAGTGGCCCATCTACGTGATGAGGGAAAACAAGAGAGACAATCATAGCTATAACTTCAATCACAGATGAACTGTGAGAACAGGATCAGAAAAGTGAGGTTAACATTGTAAGCCATCTTCTGTCATTGGCCAAAAGGCAGCTAAGAACTTATTGGTTAGTATAAAAACCACTATTCTTCAAATATGTAAGGTATTTTCTGAAATTCCCTTTCGGTATCTCTCATGGATACACAACAGCATATAAAATGGGAGAAACTTCATTTAAACTAATGCAGCTACTGTACACTTTCACCACAAACGAAACCTGTTCCCCTGCTTCCCTCAATGCAAGATGCACAGCAAACCAGCCAAATTCACTCTTCCATAAAGAGCAACATAATTGTAATGTGTCTGTAAGTAGAAGAAGCAAGATTGTGTAATCTGCATTGATTTGGCAGAGTGGACTGGAAAATGAGCAGTTCTTGCCAGCCCAGAGCTCTGTGGGAAGCAAATTCAGCCTCTGTGATAGTCACTGTCAACGTGATCTACTTATACCACTGCTGAAGTTGGTCCTGCAATGGGACAGTGTAATAACGAGACAGCTTTATCATGGTAGTTACCCTTCCTTCTTCTGTCTCCCCGTTAACTGAATTCACTTTGCTCTGAAAACTCACTAAAACCTGAAGGCCAGTTTCTACAGCTCATTTTTATATGCTATTTAAAGCCCACAGACCACCCTCAACTTACTTCAGAGGAGACTTGCATATATACCTGCTCCAACTCTTAAATCATGCTGTACCTCTCTACTCAGTGTGTCCATGCTTATCGCACCACTCTGAAGGCATTATTTTTTTCTTCAGAGTGTTTGAGATTTCTCAGAACAGGGCCAATCTTGCCTCTGAAACCCACAAGTAAACCCAGCTTTCCTGAAGAGAAGAAGGGATAGCAGAGCCTGCCCCATGGAACAGAACAGCCAATGAGCCAGTGGCACAGGCCTCTCTGGGAGAGCAGTTGAGCTTCCTTACCTGTTTTGTCAGCACTATAGGGCAGGCTGGCACTGGGGAGTCGTCCTGGTGTGGGAGCTGCAGGGGAAGGTGCAGCTTTGCTTTGCTCATTCCCTCGGTCAGTCTGGGTGCTGCAGTCCCGGCTGCCTGTTTTAGAGTGGGCTGACAGCAATGGGGTGGAAGGAAGGACAGGAGAGGGCGTGGAGGGAATGGATTCTGAGCGATACTCTGTTCCCAGCAGAACACCTTTGTGGAAAAGGGAAGGAAATTTCACAATCCCAAAAAACAAACTGGAATCAGTTCTGCTGCTCTCTGTAGCACTTGCTCTAGGATCTGCACTTTAGCTGTCAGCTCTAATTTACCTTTCCATAGCACCTTTCACCACTTGGTGCTGAAGTACCTGAAGAGTAGCAGTGTTCTCATGTTGCTGCATGCAAAGATAAGCGAGCTGGCACTATCGTCTTAATTCCCTGACTCTGAGCAGTTGCTCAGCTGCAGATGGATAAATCTGCACACCCTGAAATCAGCTGCAAGAGATTTTAATTTACTTATCGGAAACTTAGGGAAGACTTGTGAGTCCAACTTCTTTCCAGAAAGAGAAACATCATCTAATATTCCCTTTGATATGATTTCCTTTCTCCAAACAATAGTGCTGAGCCATTCCAGACCGAAGTCATGTTAACGCAGGCACAACTCTACAGGACAGCAATCCTGATTTGTATCTCTGCTGGCGTAAAGGAGACTTTACACCTTCGGACAGCTGTAACAGCCCAGCTGAAAACAAGTACCTGGGAACTCTGAAAACCAGATCTCAAATATTGCTTATATCAGGTACCAAACCAAATGGGAATTAAGGCTGAAAAATTTTCATGACTGAGCCTGGACATCAGAAGTCACCTCTTCCCCAAAAATGATTAAAGCAAGCAGCTGCTGCAAGTGTGTTCCATTCTGCTTGCAGGCAGTTTTCCTGCGTGCTAAGCCAGTCAATCTGTCTGTCAGACATCTACCTTCTGCTGTTCCTGCCTCCCCAATAGGCAGTTACTGGCGTACCTTAATTGTCACCATTATTTAAAAATTACCTAGGCTGCCTTTCCAGCTCTTGTCCTCCCTCTTCTCTTCCAGGATGGGAGTGCTGCTCAGTGTGGATGAGTGGGACAGCAAGCCCGAGCCAGCATTCGAGATTGACATCAGTGACTTGGCAGGCCTCATGGAGGAGAGCTGGTCTGTCTTACCAGGCTCCTTCCGGGAGCGCTGCTGCAGGACTTTGATCATGGCATCCTTCTCTATGATCTGAGCGTGCAGAGTCTTGATCCTTTTTAAGAAGAACAAAGGAGAACAATGTGCTTGAATTTCCATCACTTTGGACTTAGGTCTCAGCACCCCACAGCTGTGACTAGAATTCCCCTGAGCATTTAGGGAGGCATGGAGAGGACCCTAAATACTGGCTGCTGACTCTCCATGGCATAGTGTATGAGGCCTCCTGTACATGTACACAGAAAGCTTCACTGAGACACCCCCTCACCTCTGGCAACTGGAAACTGCTCTAAACAGGCATGGGAAAAGCTCTAAAGCAAGGCTGAGAGTTATGGGTGGGGCACGAGGCCAACAGAAAGGAAAAAAAAAAAAGAATATTCACAGAGTCTGGGGAGTCTGCAGTGGAAAAACCCTCGGGAAAAACAGTGAAACAATTAAGAAGTGGCTCAAACTTGGGGTCTGATGAAGATGCCCCGAAGAGAGAGGAATAAGCTACACAAAATCTAAATACAGATTTTGGATTGCTGTGCAGTTACTTCCTTGGTCAAACAAATGTCTGGCATTCTAAATTGTTGTAATTGGTGAAGACATGTGAATTTCTGGTTCTGAGGCATCTGCATGAATAATTCATTTAGAATCCCTGTCCTAAAGTAGCCAAATAGGAACAAACTGCATTTTACCTTCCCTCCATGTCCAGACACCTCCTGTTGGCAAGCAGGATCTCTTCCTCCTCCTTCTGAATGCGAGCTTCCAGTGAGGTGTCATAGCTAGGGTTAGGTGAGTGGCTGATCACTGTCGTGTCCCTGGGAACGAGCAGTAGAGCAGATGAAGGGCAAGCTAATCATGCTGTTTTCCTCCTAGCAGTGCTAAAAGATTGCTCAAAAGTAACAAACAAGAACAACTGAGTTTAGGCTGGTTCATCTTTTGAAAATCCCACTCCCAGTGCTAATGAAAGAAGGATATGCAAATAATACTAACAACAGTCAACTTGCCAACTCAGGCCAGTGTATGATCTAACTGATTCACTGTGCTAACTTAAACAGATTGATGGGGCAAATCCAAGGAGAGGAATGGGAAAAGGTAATATAGAATATTAGGCACTTTTCTTCCACTGAAAAAGTACAAACTTTGCTTGAGGTGCAAGGTTTTTTCCCCTTCTCTTCCAAGAAGTGGATATTTGAGTATCAAAGGGAACTAGGCATTGAAGCTTCTTAAGCAATTCTAAGCAACTTGATCCAAAAAACTTAAGAGTGGGCTGGAAGCAGTTTAAGATCAATTCCACGTAGTGCCCGATGTTAACACTGTAATGGTTGTTCATTCGATTAACCAAAACATAACATGTCATCCTATTTGTTGCTGTACAGTCAGAATGAAGTCACTGTACTATGCTCTATACCACTGTATGATTCCTAACGCTTAGGAGCACGTTACTGTGTGTTAACATAGTAATAATTAAAAAATTGAAGTTACCAATAACTGCAATTCATTGTAATAAGAAACTTGCCCTCTTAGACCCAGCAGCCCTAAGAACTGTCTGGTAAATGTACATTTAACCCTGCAAAAGTTCAGATCAGGAACAGCAACACGCCAGCGTGAAGGGCATAGGAAGGTCACTCATCAAAGAACCCTAACTTGACCCGGGTTCCTGCCTGTGCTGTAAAGCATCCTTTCTGCAACCCCATCTTCCTAAGGGATGCTATTTTCCACCACCAAAGAAAAAGGAAAGCAAATCTGTGTGCAGTGTAAATGAGGTTAACATTGAAATTAGTGAAATCCCTTACAGTCTGTTTTTGAGAAGGCTATAATAAACAGCATGTAAACTGGCAGCAGTACTGATGGAATAGTTTATTTTAAGGGAGAAGGAGCTAGAAGGAAACGGAAAAGTAGAGGTTTGCTCTTTCCTGACTGGAAAGCATTCTTTGTTCTTTTAACAAAACCTGAACAGTCCTAACACATCCCCTCTCACTCCACGATAAACAATAGACCAGACCCCTATTTATCAGTGCATGCTGAAAATATAACATAGCCTCTAGGGCCAAGCAGTATCAAAAGCCTTTAGAGAATCTCTAGGGAGGCAGAAAACAGTTCACAAGAAACATCAACACCCCAAAATAACAGCCTGCTTGGGGAGCAAGGTAAGTCTTTAAATGCTAAGACAGCAGATCTGCAACTTTCCCCCTGTAATTTCAGTATGATATTACGTGCTAGGAAACCAGCTGTGATAACATCCCTATTTGAATCTCGTTCATGAAACAATCTAAAATAAAATCTGCTGTTAAGAAACAGAAACTAGTGATCAATGAAATTATATGTAAGCACTACCTGAAGTTAAAGATTTGCTCTCCAATAACAGCGCTTGTTTACTAGCTAGCTGCAGACTTGGGCCTATTTATAACCATAATAACTGCTTCTATACAGCTGCATTGGAATGTGAGCTTGTTACCCAATTTCAGACACCCTTCCCTTCCCACTCCCACAAGAACTACTCTCCACACACAGCAGAATGTTTTGAGCAGAATTTCATAGTAGATGTTTCTGGTTAGTAACCATGTTGAGGACAATACCACAAAGTAATTTGCAAAAACATTCTGGAGAACAAGCAAGCCATTCAGGGCAAACGATGTGAATCACCAAACTCACCCCATCCCACATGACTTCAGCAAGGACTGACTCCTGTTTGAAAAGGGAAAAAAAAAGAAAAGAAAAAAACAACCCCCAAAACCCTCCTCACACATCTATTTTTGAAGCAACAGCTTCGAGGAATGGCTTAGGACAACTCTGGTCTGGAAAATGGCTCTTGCTTGTGGGGGAACCTTCTCCTGCAAAAAAGTTTCTTATAGTTAACAGCCACACAGCTCCCAGGAAAAGCAGCCACGCTCCACTTGTATGCAGAGGTTTGAGAAGATGTGCAGACCACAAGGAGAGGAATTGTGGGAGGGTGATGTGACAACACTGTTTTGTGGAAAATATGACATCCAACAGGAAAAAGAAAATAATCCCTGTACTATGACTAGTTTAATTTACCTCTGAGCAGCCACAGTTGCAGCTGCATCTAAAGCAAACTGTCTCATCACGCTCTCCTCCAGGTATTTCTGTTCCCACTTGGTCATGTCAGCTTCCAGAGCAAGAATCCTTTCTTCCTTCTCGCGCAGGAGTTCCATAAGCGCTGTGGCATTGTACTCAGAGACATTGGCAGCCTGAGATGTACCCTGACGCTGATTTTGAAAAGCAAAGCAAAGAGAAGTTTCAGGATGCACATGTTAGACTCAGGGTTGGTTGGTCTGCTTTTCTCTGAGGGGTGGGGGCTGATGCAAGAACTCCCCCAGAGTGAACTTGCAGTAGCTAAGCCACACGAGGCAGAATGCGTGATCTAATGGTCTCCTCTAGAGTCTGACCTACTATACCTGTGGGCAGTGCAGCCGCCCTATGTCCAAACCTGGAAACAAGCTCATATAATGCAAGCCAGGCTCCTTCTATATCCACATGTTGAAGCTCAAAAGCCATAAAATACCAAGAGCTGCTCCCAAGAAAGACAGCTTAAGTCACAGCACTTGTGGTAGAGCGCTTCGTGCTACTCCAGAGCCAATACTAACAAGTGGATATCTGAGATGGAAAATACTCCTTAAGGCCTATTCCTACATGCAAAGCCACAAGAGCATGTCAGGGAGCTGGATATGCTACTCAGGTCTGACGTCTCTAGCCCATCCATACTGCCTGAAGTAACTCACACTTACTTCCAACACCATTCCAGCAAAGCACTAACTAGTGTACCAAATTTATCAGTTTAAAAAAAATCCAAATATTTTTAATAGCATTTGAATGCTAAATCAATATGGTCTTTGTATACATGTGGACTAAGTAGCTAGTGGTTAAAAATTTAGTTCTAACACAAGATCTGGAAGATAGACAACCTTTTCTCATAAATCAATATTAAAAAAATGGAGATCTGCTGTGCTGAAAGATCAAAGATAAAATGCATAGTTTTGTATGGAAATCTTATCTGGGATTTGTGTGATACTTGACTTGAAGACAAATTGGGCAGGTAATCTGCTTTCAATTCAGCTCAGAATTCCTAAACCATGACAAGAAAGTCAATTTTTTGTTTTGACTAAGGTTCAAAATCAAAAGTTGGGCGTTCAGATTACCTCCTCTTCCAAAGGTAACATGGAAGAAAATTAACCAAATTATGTTAACTCCTACTAAAAGCACTACAAAAATATAATTATTATATTATATTATTATTAAATATCGTTTCCTACACAGATGTGGCAATTGAGGACCAAATTCAACCTGAAATTAAACATGAATTATAATATAGGTGAACTGTCAGTTATAAGTAAGTTATTCTGGAAATATGATGCAGGCCTACACTGAATGCAAGCTGAAATAAAACTAAAACCTCCCACCCAATTTACAACACCTCTGCACAATCTATTTCTCATCCATTTTTTTCCCCCACTGAAAAAGACTCACACTACAAGAACACATTCTACATAAAGCTCCTATTTTCAACAACTGCATTTACAGAACTGGTTTTGTGGTTTTGGCAGTTTTGTGTACTTTTTTTTTTTTTTTCTCCATATAAAAGCTTTTTGAAGGGCCTTTCATTTCAGTCCAGTTGTTATTGACGTTTACTTAAAATTTCAAATTGTAAAGAATATTTTAAAAATAATATAAGAATTAATATAACCAGGCTACCTAAAATTAGAATACCATCTAGCTATATAGCTCTCTTATCACAGGATGCATAGACAGTTGCTCTTTTATCTAAATTTTAGAAAGAAATAAGTAAATCAAATCAAAACAGAGGTAAACATAATAGTTTCCAAAAGAAAAAAATTGCTGATTTTACAAGATGGAAAAAACCACTGCCTTTCTTTTTGCACATGTTGTAGTGTAAAATCCTACAAGAAGCCTAGCCAGGGCCCAGAGAAAGACAGGATACCTGCTGCATCCGGAGAGATTCCAGCTCTCGCTCTAGCCGGGTCCGCAGCCTATGCTCCAGCTGTTCCCGTTTCTCACACGCTGCCTGCAGCTGAACCAAGGCCTGTTGCATCTTCTCCACTTTCTCAACGTAGACCTGCTTCTTTTTGAGCTGAAACAAAAGGAAAAAAAACATAACATGAGTTAAATAAGGGGAACTTTTGGCTCCGTATGCCTTGCCGAACACAGCATTGCCAGCCAGAAGGAACACGTCTGCATCACTGCTGTCACTGTACACACTGCCCTGGAATCCAAACAAGCCTGATGTTACAAGTCCTTCCCATCTCCTCCTTCCTGCTAGGTTTATTTCTTCTTATTATTCTCAGCATCCCCATGGTAGTGACAGGGAAACTGTGGTATGGGTCTACTGTGAAAGACTGAGAGCAGTAACAGGCTGGAAAGGGCACCTGGGTTGGTGACAAAGGCATTGAAGTGAGTTCGTGCATGTTATTGAGGTACCTGTAGCAAAGACAGCAATTAGAGCTGGCCTGCTGTCATGGTTTGAAGAGTGAATCATGTGACACTTATCCCTCCCCTAGGGAGAAAGGGGGAAAAGGAAGAGGGGAAAAAAAAAACAACTAAGATAGGAAAAACTGATTTACTGAAAGGAATGCAAGATAATACAGAATGATTAAGTGCAATAAATCAAAACGAACCAAAAATAAAAGCAGAGGAGAGAGAATCAGTCTGAGTCTTTATCAGCAGGCCTCCTACAGCTCACCTCCCAGAAAAGAGGAGAAAGCTTTTCCCCCATCACCCAGAATTGGAAATCATGCGGGGGCTCCTGGGAAATGCAGCACATCCCAGTGCATCTTCCTCGTGGAGAGTCAGAACTCATGAGAAACCAGGAAACACAGCTCTACAGTGCACTGTGCCTCTGCACCCAGCAGCCTGCCATGGGATGTCATGATCTGGAATACTGATACCAGGATACCTACAAGTTGGGAACAGCTTTTTCAGTGCAACATTGAAAGCTACTGGTGGTACCCTATTCCAGCCCATCAACACTAGAATAATGAACAAGATGAAAGCACGTACTAAAGGCAGCCTGACTTATGCTGGCAGTCCTGGCATTCACCTACCATGTTGGCTTGCTGTTTGCTGAGGGGGCCTGCTCCACTCCTGCCCTGCTCTTCATCACCCATCCTGCAAACAACTGCCATCCTACCTCACCACAACAAAGAAAACTTCCATGCTGAAACCCCCAGGAACCATCTTAGCAAGGTCAATTCACAGGTCACGCAGAACAGAAATGAACCAAAATGTGAATAAAATATGAATAAAAAACCAGAACCAACCCCAGGCCAAACCCTGTTCCAACAGACAGAATACAGCACACTTAGGGACATAGTTTTCTGCTACGGAAATTATTATAATAATTGCAATTAGCCAACCTTCCGCAGCAAACCCAGGGCACTGCTTTTTTAGCTGTGAATGTCATAAACTCTGAAATACAAAGTAGTAGGAAGCAGGCAACTTTTCCCAACAGCCAGAACCAAAACCCAGCGAAGCACCAGAGCACAAAACACAGATTCTCTTACGCGGCTTCAAAGGCTGCTCTACAGCCTCATGGAAGAAAAGTCCATTGAGAGATATTAAAAAACACTACTTTGAGCACAGGAAGTCCTTCTTGGAAGTGGAAAGTATTCTGGGAAAGTACCATTTGTTGGTCCTATTTATGTGTTCCCTAGGAATCTGCTGGAAGTTATGGTGCAAACAGGATACCAGGCTCATGGGGCTTTGATCAGAATGAAATGAGTTGTTCTTACATTGTGCCTTCCCTCCGGAAAGGTCTTATCATGTGTTTCTTCAAAATCTTCCCTTTTCATACTCCTGTTCCTTGAGGCAACCCAGAGACTGCGGAGAGAGAAGTCTCCAAACACTATTAATCCCAGACATGGTATCCCTTTCTTCTCTTCCTAAAGTCAGCAGGCACCTAACCTCACAGCACGAATGCTGCTGCCCTAGAGGATTTTCCCTAAACAGCTATTTTATAATAAAAGTTACAGTAATGAGTGAGTAATCCAGCCAAAGGCCTTCCCACCAGTGCATGTACAGTAGAAAGGTATTTTTATGCTTTGATTGCTCAAGATTTCAAACTTGTTTGGGATGGGAGGGACAAAAACATTTTAAAACAACTGAATAGTCAACTGCTGCTCTGCAGAAAGTCAGTGAAAGTGTTATATTTAATATATCTTTTTATTCCAGGTCTTAGCACTTAATAACACTGATTTACAACTCCAATAAGTACACCAGTGTTACAGTCTGATTAACAAGCAGTTATGTAACTAGGCAGAAATGATAACCCCTGAGTCTGCACAGAACCAGGACATGGCGAGTGCTCAGTACCTTGGCGTTACATGGGAGCCCGCTTACCTGCACAAGAGTAAGAAATGACCCAATCAGCAGAGAAATACTGTGCATCAAACAGAACAATAAGTGAAAACATGATCTCTGCCTCTCCTCTGTGCACAGAATTAAGGGCGAGGGGGAAGGACAGATCTTTGGTTTCTCACTGTCTACCGCAAAGTGCTTAGAACTCTGTTCAGTCTTCTAAACGCTTTGCAAAAGGTAGCCGACAACTCCGTTTTACTAGTTTCATAATTAATAAACCTGAGAACATATATAGGTGGATTAGCTTTTTGGCAAGCATTCAAAGAATAGCAAACGCCCAGCCAAAAAAGAATTAGGACACAGAAATTCCGCTGAAACGTTCACTTTGTAAGTGCTCCCATCAGCCGAACCTGCAGGTGAAACATTGCAACACAAGCTGTTGCCCAACTTAACTGCACTGCCTGCACATGCCTAACTCATGCACCAGACCTAAAGTACAGGCACAGCTTGTTTCGTGGCTTTTCATACAGCCTTTTTATTTCCCCTCACAAAATGCACTTCAACTTCCTGCATCAATAGAAATTATGAATGTGAGAAAACTTAGGGTTTTTGTGTATATTTTCTTGGACACAGAATTAACTCTGATTTTATCTGTCCTCCTGATGTAAAGAGGACCAGAAATAATTCTTCCAAGCACAGAGGGATTTCATTACCATAAATTGACAGCATGATCATGTTTTCCTAAGACAGGAATTGGAAACAGAATTTCCTATTGCCAGTGTGCTGCAGACATAAGAGAGATGGGAGGAAGGAGAAAAACCAGCACGCTGAGGCTTGTTCCTGGTCAGCTGCCAAGGATTCCCCAACCTCACTCACACAGCAAAGAACCCAAACTGGCTGCTCTGTGCCAAGGGCCATGGTAACATCTACCACAGGGGAGATGGCATCAAAGGACGCTGGAATTCCTTCCTCTGCAGCAGACCTTGCAGTGAACACGTGCTCTAGATAAGAGTTCATTCCTGAAGCTTTACAAGGATGCAGTCACACCCTTCCATCTATAATTTTAAACAAATTTGACAAGATAGTAATTTTCCTTTTGATGGTACCACATTTAACTAAGAAGCAAGCTCATGAACACAGAATGTATTGTAACTATTTTGCCTTGAAGGGTGCTGTGAAAACAGAGAGCATTTTATTTATAATAATATCTTTACTATAACACCTCTGGAAGACCGTACGATCTCAAATAACCTCAGTGCATGTCTGGAAGCAAAGCAGAGCACTTTGGCATGATTACATTCCTTCCCAGTGTTTCCTACAGCACATGGCACAAGTCTATTAGTGCAGATAACTTCTCATGGTCAGTCTGTGACTGTATTAGAAAACGTCTTAGTGAGGTATCGGAGACCAAGCTTTAGCAACAAGATTTTCTAATTAAAATCATTTAGAACAACAGCAGTCACTCTCCAGTTAACATCCACCATGATGTTCACAAGACTGAGGATGAGAAAAATAAGGCAAGGACAGGGATGCTGCAGAAGTCTGGCATCCTGATCAAGCATTTCTGTTTTCATTTCATTTCCTCTTTTCCTTGTCAAGATTGCTCTCTGCAGTTTAGAAGCAGCTGGGAGAAGCAGGATACACCTGGGATTCAAAGGCTTCATTGCTCTGAGTCTGGCTGACCTGAACAGCAAGCTGTCTCCAAGTTAGTCAGAAAGATTTACAGCCTGAAGATGTCTGCACACCAGTATCCCTGAACTGCAGGGCTTCCAGCAATGGAAAACGAATCAACCACTATAAACATACAGGAATGAAATGATTAAACAAATGTATTCACTAAACCTAGAAAACTAAAACTTGTCATAAGAACCTTTCTGCCGAAGAAAAGATTTCTTAAGATGATGTAATGCCTGGCAGAAGATAACGTGAAGATTTCTCTGCTACAGAGAGCATTTGCATGGTCTAAAAACAACGGTCAAGGACAAAGTGCTCCTATCAGAATTGGACAATTATTACTCTAGCTGTCCTGCTGAAAAGGGATTAACATTCTAGAAGCCCAACAAACCCTGTTCTCCTCCACTGAAGGTAGGCTTCTCAGCAAAGTCTTCAGCAAATCACACTATCGCTGTTAGGGATCCCGGCCCTTGCAGAAGAAAAGGCTCTGAAGAAGGCATGGAGGTTTCATGCGCACAGTGCATGGAGCAGGGGTATTCAGGGATGAACAATTTTCACTGCAAGCCACTGGATGCAAAGGAGGTAGAGGCTGTAACATCCTCCAGACTGGAGCTGCCTCTGCAGGACAAATGTGCTCCTGGGCAGAGCAGGTGAGGGGGAAGAAAGGAACTTCTTTTGCAGAGAGATTCACCACTTCCAGATGCGTTACTGACCACAGAGTTTTTCTGAGGAAGAAGAGAAGACTTCCTGTATAACTAGCAATGATTCAGAAAGCCTCCCAGGCACTCTGACAAACCCCTCTTCTTCATCTTGGACAGCTCCTATTTCACTAAATTGGTAACACTTGCCAGCATCTGCTCATCTCCCACCCACTACTTCTGATGTCTTCAAAGTCCTTTGTTTAATATATTCAGGGTGTTTTCATTACATTCTGGACTTATCCTAAAGCTGAATCCATTCATATGCAGCTGAAAATGTGTTTCCCCACAAGAATTTGCCTGCTATGGCAGAAATGTAGTAAAGAAAAAGGACAACAAGCATGTTTAAACCACCTCTCCCTCCTGCAGTTGGAATATATTCCTCTAGGATGCCTTTGAACCCTCAGTGTTTGAATTCAGACCCAATAAGGCGCCACTGGCTTCAGCAAGAATGCATGCTGAAGCAATTCAGTAACACTATCCTCTTACTGGGGAGCAATGTTTGTTGCATGGGAATGTCATAATGTTGTCTTTCCATTCATTTGTGTTAAAAGAAGTTAGAACTCTCACAGCCACCTCTGGAAAATTACTAACAGGCAGAATATGGGAGGTAGAGACATGGCAATAAAAAGCCAGTTCTGCGTCGTTACAAGAATACAGGTCATTAGACACACACAGTAGTTACAGGGAAGAAGGGGTGTTTTCTCTCCTGCCTACCCTACTCATTCACAACAGGATGACATCCAAAAAGTTGTTCCCTTTGAAAGCAACTCTGTCCTGAAAGGAGTGGTTACGAAGCCTGGAATATCTTTTTATAGACCCAGAAGTGATTAGGGAAAAAGAAAAAAGAAAAAAAAAAAAAAAAGACAAACCTTCAAGCACACAAACTCTCCTATGGGTTACTTCCCTACAAGCCACAGTTCTGTTCTGAAAGTATCTCAGTTACAGTATATGAAGTACAGTAACTGTCGTTTGGAATGGATCTTTCTATGTCTCCTCTCAAACAGAACCCCCAGTGTTATCAGATACAGTGCACAATTCCTCCTCACAACAGCTGAGTTGGAAATGAATATAGTATCTTAGCTCTGATATCTGTTTTATGTTGAACTGTGATGGCTGAAAGATCTTACAGTCTCAAAATACAAACCACTTGGAGAAAAGATATTTCATTCAAGCTTCTTCCCTTCCTCTAGCCCTAATTTGCAAGCATGAAAGAGAATGTCGAGTTTTTTCTATTGCAAGGTATAGGCGTGAGGATAGCAAAGAATAGATATAAATATCTTCTTGGTTGTAGTCACTATTTTTCAAAACTGTCTCCTTAAAGCACTCATTAAAATGGTGGCTTTGTAAAGTAGAGAAGTGAGGGAGTACAAGTCAAAGCACTAAAACAAAAATAAAATAATTTTGCTAAGTTGAACTGTTGTCTTCTATGTTACAAATCAAGAGTAGAAATGACAGAGTTCAATAAAAGCTCTGAAATTCCCTCCCCCCCTTTTTTTTTTTTTAAAGGTGTAAAAGCAGTAGCAGTT
Source organism: Phasianus colchicus (assembly GCF_987193195.1). NCBI lineage: Eukaryota > Metazoa > Chordata > Aves > Galliformes > Phasianidae > Phasianus > Phasianus colchicus. The sequence continues at coordinate 7,328,616 of NC_143449.1, forward strand.
GAACTCCTGATATCTAGCAGTTGTGGTTAGGCCAAGTATTTCACACCAAACTCCCTGGTACAATACTACCAGCCTGGCAAGGACTCACAACAGGGCAGCCCTTACCCAGAGCCTCAGGCTGGTCAGAACAGTCCTTTCTGCCTTTGGCCCAGAGCAAAGCTGAACCACCTGCTTTGCTTGCCAAGGTGTATGCTAGCAGATGCTAGTTAAAGCATGGTAATATGACAATTTGACAGACATGGGCCATCTTTGACCACCCTCCAGCTACACATCTGCTGCACACTGCAGCCATTCAAATCAGAATGGAGACCATCGTGGCAACCCGTGCTCCAAAGTGAGAAATTTTAGCTGCATTAGCTGCAGATATTATCACCAGCCATTTCTGTGATACATGTTTTTAAGCTAACAAGCATTTTGCCTCACATACATTCGATTTATCTCAAAGTTCTTGCATGTAATGGAAATAATCTGAAGTTCTGATTAAAAAAAACAACAGACACACTTCACTAGCAATAATTTTAATAAGCTGCTGAGTTAAGCATTACTGTGCAACATCTATTAAAGGGAAGAATGAAAATAGAGATGTGAACACAGGGGTTAATTACTGGGTATTTTTATGTATAGAAGTAGTAAAGTTTAAAAATGACATATATAACATATACATACTTTGCAAGCCTGTCTAGAGGCATATTTAAGTTTGTTTTAAATGCCCACGATCACTTACTCTTTTTAGCACTTGGCAAAAACAAATTCCACACTATCTAATTTTAATGGCAGATCGTTCTAAACTTGACGAGTCATTTCACTATTGCTAACAGACATGGGAAATACTCTGAATATCTACTTTTGCTTCCAAAAGCAAAGTGTCTCCAAGATCATTCCTTTCTCCATTGCTTTTACCATTCCTTTATCTCTTCCTACTCTCTAATTTGAATGCTAAAAATCCCGCATGCATAGAAGTCCCACAGCTCCATAGGAGTAGAAAAGTACATACGTTTTACACATGGGTGGTTTTACTCAAACCCACAATTCAGGCAAAGGCTTTTAAATGGAACACGTAAGTTCCAATACCAACTCAAATTCAGTCATTGTGATACATGGCTTATAGGCCTCATTACAACAGAAATAAAATATTCTTTTCATAAAGGTTCTGGTGAATACAAGGCAGGGTAACTCTGCTCAATAGGAAGTCAAAACGGAAGGGAAAAAAAGCTGAAAACTCACATTACAGGATGCAACTGAAATATGCACACTCCCCTCAGGCCTTGAGCCAGAGTGGCTGCCAAACCTTAGCGTAAGAAACTCCACCCTCTTCTGCAGGACTAGTTTGGAAATTCCTGACAATTACAGGGACCAGCAACCCAGATGAGGCTGGCAGGAACAGAAGAAATAATTGACAAATTGTTTATATATCTTGGTCACTGAACACCACTGACTCAGGCTGACATTCAGACTCCCTTGTGAATGGTGCCCTGAGCACCAAACAGCTTGCTTGGCTGCCTGTCGGCAAGTTACCATACAGCTCAGGGATTTCAGAAGTTCCCACAATTTAAAGCTAATGAGGCAACAAATGCTTTCTAATCCTAAGTATTTCATTAAAAAGTGATTTGGAAAATCTGCAAAAATGAGTCTTCATCCCTTCTTTTTCCTTTATCCCCTCTCACCTCTAGGAAAAAGCAGAGTTAATTCCTGCTCCCTCACTGAGACACTTCCATATTCATCTACAACAGGAAGGGTGGCACTTCCTGCACACCCTGGGATCTGAGCAAAGGTCGGATGCAAATGACCACAAACCCTCATGCAATCTGAAGTAGGGCATTTCACTCTGAACCAGCATAGGTGTGTTTGGGTATTTTTTAAGTTATTATGCAATCCAGCCACATTTACCTACCTATTTTCCTGTTCTTTGCATCAGCACCGAAACCACTTTTTCTAGTAAAATGATATGTCTTTTGAAAAGAAACCATATAATTATTATTGCCTCTGAAGACTCAAACCCTACATAAAAGTTTGACCTAGTCAACTGCTATGTATGCTGGCCCTGGCTTATTATAGCATCTCCATAGAAGTCAGCTCCAAGCATTTGAATAGTTTGAGAGAACCCATGCAGTTGTCCTGGATATTTAGATTCATCACATGTGAGACTCTTAGAATCATGAAGCTGCTGAAATCTGAATAAGAGGCAAGCATATTCCACACATCACAGGATCAACTGACAGAAGAGTTTGAAAGAGCCAAACAGAACCATTTCACATGTGTTTTCCCTCTATCTAATGCTCCCTGTCCTCATAGACACCAAGGTGCAAGTCTGCAAGGAAATGCTGCCATCCTAATGAAATCACTGCACTTGTCAGCTGTGCATGAGGCTGAATTCGGCCAGTGATATTTAAACATTCCTCTGAATCTGCTCATCTTTCTTCACTATCACAGTTTGTTTTGTGCAGAAGCTGGCTCCCCAGTTTGTTGATACTAAGCACTAGAGTAAGCTCTGCAAGCATTCCACCTTTTGAAGTGGCCTTGCCAGTGGTTTGCAGCAAAGCTGAGGGCAGTCTGGGAGAAAGCAGTGCTTGTTTGGGGTGGGGAAGATGGGGTGATTCAAAATTGGGAACAAACAAAGGTGGGAAAGACCCTATCAGTAAAATGGGAAGAAGAGAAACAGGATGGCATAAACCATGGTGTGTGGGCCTGGAAAGAAAAGAGAAACTGGACACATTTCATGTGATGGAGATAGGAAAAAGAGGTGGAGAATGGCAGAGAAAGATAACTAAAGCGTGATGACTGCTAACCCAGCATCCATATCCTGAATGGGCAGAGCAATTCCAGGAGAGGAGACACTGATGGAGGGCCTCCATGAAGCTGTAGAGATTAAAATGATACTGCAAGGGGAAAAATGAAGGACAGCAGGGAAAGAAACAACAGGAGGTTTGGGGAAAAACTACTGAGGCAAATACAAAACTTAGAGAAGAGCAGACTAAAATTAAGAAGGTGAGTGCATATGTACCTGGAAGAGAATGAAAGCAGGCAAGTTATGACAGGAAGAGGCTCACTAAATATTGGACCATTCCTCCTCTGTTGGCACAAAGGGATCCTGAACAGAGAAGAGGAAAAGCAGACAAGGAGAGGGGTCTGAGGAATGTCTCCAAGATGGCAAGATGCAGGTGGATGTAAGCACAGCACTCCTGAAGGCGATCATGAGTGCTGGTAGGCAGGCAGATGGCAGAACTGAAGAAAAGAACAAACCTGCAGCGGAGGAAGTCTGCCTGGTCATGAAATTTCCTCCAGGGGCTCTCCATGGAGGAAGAGTAGGAGTAGAGGAAGCAGAGGCTGGGACAAGGAAATGGAGCCTTTGAGAGGAAAAGAGTATGCAGGACAGTTAGTATGACGCAGAAGGGCTGTGAAGTGAGAGCCATGTGTGAATGACAGGGACAAGGCTACAAAAGAAATTACTGTGAAAGCTGTCCAGCAAAGGAGCTCGACTGCATTATCCCCCCTGAGAGGAAAGGGAAAGAAAACAACCAAGGTCATGTCATGCACAGCTTATTACAAACGCTAGGCACATACAGTGATCTGCACTGTGCGCCATGATAACCTGGTGTGAGTGGAACACCTGGCTTGAGGGGACAAGCTGCATTCATTTGCTATTAATTAGAAGTCCATCCAGATCTGAATTTCTGCCAAATTCAAGAATTTGCGAGGGTTGGGATTTCAGTTCCAGCCCACTTTTATCAGTTAAAACAAAAAGAAATGAAACGTGGCTGCTTGGATGACAGAACTTCCAAGAAAATACAGATTTATGGCTTATCTGTGAGCAGTTCAGAGGCTTAGCTAACCAACACAAAGCTAAGCCGATATAAACAGCTTTGAAGCTAGCAGATTTCCTTATTATTTCACAACATAAACTTATTTCCAGAGTCACTTTTACTGGAATGCAGATTATCCCAGTTTCTCTCTCCCAGCATCCTTACCTCCTCCTCCAGTTTCACCACCTTGGCCTGAGCATTGTTCAAGGCCTGGTCTCGGATCTCAATGTGTCTTCGCTGGTCTTCATTGGTGGAGCGTGCAGCAGCCAGTTCTATTTCCAGTTTCTCCTTTTCCCGCTGTGTTTCTTTGTCTACCAAAATGAAGTGAGAGTTATCAACAGAAGGTACTTTTCTCTACTCAACTTTCAGGAGTTCTCTACTCCAGAGGTGAAGGAAAGATGGGGCAACTTCTCACAAGAAACAGAACACAAATCTATTGCTTAAGGGATAAAAACTATGTGGCTTTCAAGGAAGAATTTGTAACCCTGAAAAACAAGCACGTTACCTTCAAGTAACAATATGCCACAATGCTAGCATGGAGGAATAGAAAACGTATCACTCAGTACAGTTAGGTAATTCGCTCTGATTATACAGATGGTTAGCAAAACTTAGCACCTCTTCACCTTTGAGCTTTCAACACTAGAAAACAAACTGAGTAGTTTTAATATCCCTGGCTGGGGAGGGTAGATGGCAAGCTTTTGTGCTTGAAGATGTTGTACTCCTGCTTGTGGACATGGTGTGAAGAAAAGGTGTTCTGCTTGGGGCAGTTGCCCACCTTCTCAAGAGAACATGCACTCACCCCACTTGGCAGTCAGCTTCACCAGAGGAACAAGCAAGGAAAACTCCTTGGTCCTCCTCTACTGCTCTTAACAACAACCCTTTGGGCCAGGACCTATGCACCTGTATCTGTTCTGTCACTACTCAAAACACACCTGCAGTTTAACAAAGCTTTTTGCCCAGCACTGAGAGTTCATGCTTAGTGCTCTAAAGCCACTCCAAGCACAGTGGCTGGTCACAGAATCACAGGAGTTGGAAGGGACCTCTGGAGATCACTGAGTCCAACCCCCCTGCTAAAGCAGGTTCCCTGTAGAAGGTTGCACAAGAAAGCATCCAGCTGGGTTGTGAATAACTCCAGAGAATGAGACTTCAGTCTCTCTGGCAGCCTGTTCCACTGCTGTCACCCTCTAAGCATTTTCTCACATTCAAATGGAACTTCCTCTGTTCCAGTCTGTGCCCATCACGTTGTTGGGCTCCACTGAAAAGAGCCTGGCCTCATCCACTTGACTACTGCCCATTAGAATTTATGTAAAATTCTGAGCTGAGATCCCCTATCAGCCTTCTCTTCTCCAGGCTGAACAGCCCCAGCTCTCTCAGCCTTTTCTTGTACAGGAGATGCTCTGAGCTCCTCTTTATCTTTGTGGCCCTCCACTGCACTCTCTCTAGGTGATTCCTGTTTCTCATGAACTGGAGAGCCCAGAAGTAAACACAGAGCTCCATATGTTGCCTTGCCAGGGCAGAGCAGGGTTGGGGGGGGAGGAACTGCCTCCCTCATCCTGCTGGCCATACTCTTTTTAGCACACCCTAAGCATGCTACTGGCCTTCTCGGCCACCAGGGAACACTGCTCACTCGTGGCCACCCTGTTACTCACCAGGACACCCAGGTCCTTCTCTGCAGAGCTCCTCTGCGGCAGGTCAGCCCTTAACCAGTACTGATGCATGCAGTTATTCCCTTTCTGCTGCTCTCCAGAAAGAGCTGGACATAATGGGGGTACCTATGCTTTGTGTTTCAGGAACAGGTTAACTGCTTTCATTAAAAAAAAACAACAAAACAACAACAACAAAAAAACCATCCAGGATAAAATAACTTGGAACCGATGAAATTATCACACAAGAGCGTAAAGCAAAGCCACAACACAAAGCTGATGTCCTCTGCCTATGCTGTCATTCCCAGCTCATGCCAACCAGCTACAATGATAACATTAACATACTCACTGGATACATAACCACAGAATACTCCCTGCAGTGATCTACACCCTGCACTGACAACACCAGAGAAACTACATTCCAGAAAGTAATATCCCACGACAAAGGAATGAGGACAAGGAGTGTAAGGCTTGAAAAACAGGAACTAGATTCTGGGTGTTAGGACAGACTGCATATGGAGTACACAGGCACATTTGTGCAAGCATGTGCATAACTATATTTACAGAACCACAATTACTCCCTTCCTTCTGCCAGCAGAAGAGCCAAGAGCAAAGCTTTAGCAACACAAAACAGCTAAAGATTCCCTTTTGCTAGGGAACTGATGCAGCCCACACATAGGTTACAGAAGAAACCTCTCCACCAGCAGCACCTCAGAGCTCTGCATAGCAAATTCCAACTGCAATTCAGAGCTAACCTTGGACATAAGACACAAAGATAAAGGCTAATGCCAATACCAGCCTATTCTATTCAGTTCCCCATCTCTCCCATCCTGGCATTTCTCCTCCACCCAGGAAATAAGCTGCTGACAGTGTCAGCACGTTAAAACGTATTGCAGAAGATGGGCAGAGATGAGGTAGGGTGGCATTACGCCAGAAGGTATCAATCAGTGTCAGCACTCTGTTAATCTGCAAGTGCTTGCAGCAAAGCTTTTGGAGGTTTTATTCCAGACTTTTCTTCAAATGAGTTCTGCTTCACCAACAAGCGCCTACAGCATCCCAAGAAATGCTGGGATCAACAAAACGCAGCACTAAGCTTTCCACATACATCCAGAAGTAGAAACAGCATCTAAGGCTTCATAGCTTTGGCCTTCCCACCTCCTTGGGCAAACCTATGAAATCCAAAAAGCCAGAGATCAATCACAGACTTCCCACTACCACCAGGAGAGCAGAACACACACTGACAGCTTTCTGCTTGCAATGTAAGTCACAAGAAATAAGCTAAAGACAACACAAGAGGGGGATACCAGCATCTGTCAGAGCAGAAGCAGCCCGTGTTACGTCATAGAAAATCACTATTTTGCAACTTTACTTTCTATTGCATTACCTTTTTATATAACAGTTGTGAAAAAGTAAGCATTGTCAGAAGGGTGGAGCACAGTATGGAATGAAAATTGGCTCGCTGCCATCAGCCTTGAGACATTTTTGTACAAAGGAAAAGCAGCATTTCACATCTGTCATTTTGGTTTGCCCTGTGATAAATCCACTGCACACAGAATTCATGACACTTACGCAGCACAGCATACTGCAGGCATTTTTAATCCCCCCTGCTTGTGCTGAACTGGATAGGGCAGCAGCAAATTAAAGAGGAGTGAGATAGGAGACCTTCAGGGTTCCAGTCCTACTGTCCCTCACTCATGCCAGGATTCCTGACAGTCTGGGAAGGTTTAATTCCAAAGCTTTCAGGGAAGAAAATAGTTCCTCAAATTCTATTACACATTATGGAGTAAATACTATTTTTACAATGCAACTGTACACTACATTTGTTCCAAAATCTCTAGCAAGCACCAGATAGACTGTACATACTGACAAAAAAAGAATTCTTAAATCTGTCCTCCTCTCTGCACTGCCAGTTTCGGACTGCCAGTGCCCCAATTTCAGTCCTGGTAGGTCAGATCTGTCAGTTTCCTACATTCATCTGCTGCATGTTTATCCTTTTAAGAGTGACCACAGCACTCCTAATGACCCATAATGACTGTATAACTCACTTTGTGCAAAGAGTTGAGAGATGGTTTTCCGATTGTCCTCAGACCCTTCAAATTCCTTCTCCGCAAGCTGCTTGTTGGCTGTCTCCATACGTTCTGCAGAATTTTTCAAGAAAAGAAATGCTAAAGAATCAAAAAACTTTCAAGCATTAAAGACTCACAAGCTCAGGGAGTGGATCTTCTAGTTCTACCCAGTCAAAAGTGAAAAGACTATCAAAAGCTGCCACTCATTTCTTAAATGTTTCTAATTATGTCCTTTAGAAAATATTTTCAAGGAGACAAAACAGATTAAACAGAGTTAAAAAAAAAATTACTTTAAACAATTGTAACCTAATTTATATGTTTGTTTTTTTCTGTTTTTATAGATGTTGAGATTCCCTATAGAATTCAGTATGAAGAGTTGATATATTTCAGTCTTCTGCGTCACAAGTTTTATAAAGAATGGTTTCAAAAATCTCTCCAAATAAACTCATTTTTCCCACACAAATAAATCACCCCACATAATTAAAAGATTCCCTTATAATCCTCCACTACATCTTAATAGTTTGAAGATTAAACCACTATTGTCTAATTACCTGACTTCAGAGAAAAACATAAAATCTCAGGGACAGCTTAGCAGTTCTGCTGCTGTAGGCTACTAGAAATTTGTATCAGATTATGAAAATAAAAATGAAATATTTATGCAGTGTTTTATTATGAATAAAATTATTTAATGCAGGCCTTTGTGTACTGTCTCTCTCACTAGCACTGGGCACTTTATGGCCTCATATTTTGGATGCAAACAGCTTCTGAAAACAAGATCTTACTCTGAGACTACAGACAGAGAAAGAAGATGACATGCAGGACAATCAGATGGCTTTTGGAAAAAAAATTAAGCTTACATTTTACAAGAGTGATTATACACTTTCACACATCTAAAACTGCAGTTGTTTTTTGCCTTTCAAACTAATGTTAAACCTTGACTCACATTAAGGTCAAATACCATTCAACACCACTCTCCACTGCCAGCCATTGTGCTGCCTCAGCCTCTTAGCAAGAACCAGACACTAACAACATCTCACTTTGGAAAAGAAAAGGGATCCAAAAAAACAGATGCCTATGTTGATAAGGAATGACAAGACCTTCAGGAAGAACAGACACTCTGCAATTTGTATGTCAGTGCAGAGAGGTCATTGGACAGGAAATAAAGTGAACATGCCTGGTGTGGGATTAGGCAGTCAGCAAAGCATCTTCCCATTTGGATAAACTGAACAAATTGTACAAATTGTGTCTAGGATAATAAGACAAGAGAATTCCAGGCCTGCATCTGGTTTATGGCATTTGGCTTATCACGTTTCTTCTCAATGAGAAACAGGCTAGAAATGAGACAACAGCACTCTTCTAAACCTGTCTTCTCATACTCTCAGCAAATGCTTAAAATCCCAGACTACTGAAAATACCCAAGTATCCAGTCACATCCAATTGCGTCACCAGACACAATGACTCTCATGGTGGCAACACACTGGCTTTGTGAGTAAGTACAACAGTAAAAATACAATATTGAAGAAAAGTTTTACTTAATTCACCTCTCAGATCCCTGTTGAAATCATGAAGCCTACGAATTTCTCCTTCCAGCTTGTTTCTCATGGCCTTCTCCAGGGCATCCCGCTTAGAGGATGATTTCTCCAGGTTTTTGTATGCCTCTGAAACTTGCTGAATTTCTGTTTCCAGCTGCAGTGGAAGTGAAAACAAGCACACACTATTTTATCACTAACAATTCTTTTAATTTAATCTCAGAAAGGAGAATGCCTTCTCTTGTTTTCTTTGTTGAGATAAAATGGCAGCTACACATCAAATGAAATGGCAGAATCTTATTTTCTGAGGGATCCTCATTAAAAATACCAGTGGCTGGAATGAAAATCTGGACTCTGCTTCCAGTCTCTAGTTCTACTTCCCCAACACAATCAGAGCACTGATACAGTGAACTGAAGAAGTGCAAATGTCACCTACTTTTTTTGTAAGTCCAGAACACTTTGATACTAGTATCAGTTTGGGCAAAAAAAAAAAAAAGATATATATTGAAGAAATAGTTATTGTGATACTGAGTTGGTTAAGTAAAATAAAACAAAGTCAACCTATACTAAAAAATGCTAGTAGCAGATCCTACACTGCTGATGAACTCTGCTGATCTGTAATTGTTACATCCAAAATTCACAATAAAGCCTCCTGATGTTCTATGCTTACACTTCTACATCTTAGCTGTATTTTAAAATATTCCATCTACTTAACTTGGGGGGAGGGTAGAAAAAAGACACACACAAACGACTGTACTAAAATAAGTTTTCTCCTTCCTGCTAGCCTTCAGTGTGAAGCTGCTTGATTTAAGCTGCAGCAAGCAGCTGATCACCCAGAGCAGGAGAACATTCACTTCTAACTCTCCTTGCCAGGCACAGCTTTGCATTGCTACAGAAGTATGGATGCATGTACTAAGCGATCAATAGGGGCACGGAAGGGAGATCATTGGTATCCTTCTTTCATTATCAGGAAGCAGTCAACATTTCTCTAAAGCATTTCCTGACGAGGAACCTTCCAAATAAAATACAACACAATGAACATATGTCCCTGGAAAGAGGCAACATAGGAAATAAATCAGCGTGGGAAGCCACACTGGTCATCTGAATTCAAACAAGTGTTTTAATCAGACACACATTTTTATGGTCCTGAAGACTGCTCAGTGCAAAAAGCACAGAAAGGCCCACAAAGTCCTAGGCTACAAGCAGCATTAGCCTTTTCACAGCTGCAAAGCAAAGCAAGGCTGACTGGCTGTGCAACTTTAAACTGTTGGTCATCCAGAAGTTATTTCTAGAAGGCTGCAATGAAAATATCCCTCATGCTTATTAGTGATGGCTCTCACTGGAATTTTTTACTACTGTTTTTAATATATGGGAGAAGGGCTTTATCATCACCTATTCTACTTGTTCCATAAAGCCAAAGGTGGTAAATAGCTTGATCCAAAAAGGCTTCTAAGTTTTCATGGCAGTTGTGCAGTACTGAGGGAGGGCTTTTTAAGTGACTCCAGTAACAAAGTGTTAGTTTCAGCCCTGCAATCCAAATGTCTCTAATGTAGCCATAGCAGCAGTACTTCTGCACTATGTCCTGCCAGCCAGTTTTGCAGTCATGCTCCCTGTTGTCTCCTTGTGTGACCACATACTCAAATCAGCTCAGATGAACCCTTCCCCGTCTCTAAACTCTTTCAGACTGATAGGAAAACAAAGTCTGCTGCTATCCTGGAAATAAAAACACTAGCTTTAATTAAGCAAGCCAAGCAGCCAGCCTCTTTGAGACAGCTGATGAGGATGCTCTTTTGAGCATGGTCAATTAGCTGTCAGAATAAAACTGAAGGCTTTGATTCTATCTTCCGATGAAGTTAAGAACTGCCCAAAGGGACAGGATACAATTATTCTATCTACATATAAAAGACTCTGAAGTAGATAAATCAATCCCTTAAGCAAGCAACATAACAACTACAGATTAGATCTTTCATTTATGGATGATACCAGACACAGGAGAGTGTCTGACATTCAAGAACACCCACCTTCTGCAGTCGGGCTACCTTCTCATAACACCCATCCAGCTCCTGTCGTAGAGACCGGTTTTCTTCCGACAGGATTTCCACCATTTGCTGGGCCCTGGAAACTATGGCAAAAGGATCTACTTGCATCTGCTGATACGGGGAAGGTATCTGCTGAGCCCGGGACATCACTGAATAGGAATCGCCTTGCTGCTGCTGCGGGCCAAGGAAAGGCTGGCATAGTCGGTACAAATCTCCCTGATGAACTTGGTTTGACAAGAAAGGCTGCTGGGTCCGTGGCAGAATGCCAGGATCTCCCTGGCTTGGAGTCAGGGGTTGCTGGTGCTGGGAAGGGGACAGCCTGGATGGTGGTGGAGACTGAAGCAAGGTCAAAGATCCCAAAGATGTCAAGGAAGAAGTTGGACTGTGGTGGTGAGGTGGTCTCTGTTGTAACTGCAGCTGTACATCTGGGTTCTGCCTGGAAAACAGAGAGCAGAAACTGTCAAAGTCACACAGATGATGCATGAACCAAGTGATAAAGGTATGAGCTGTATAGCTCCTATTCACAGGTATTTCCACACAGAAACCCCTCATGTTCAGGGCTTTGAATATACATTCATTTAAATAAATGCTTTAAAAATCAAACTGGTACCAGAAAATCAATTCTAAGAATGTGATAGTCATAATCATGTGTAAATTTTATATAGAAACACTAAGAGAAATTCCATCAGCAACCACAGGCAAAAATTATTTTTACAACTTTTTTCCATATGCTTTGAATAAAATGGCTGAGCTGAGGACTTCCGTTTTGTCCTGAAAAATGCAATCTCTTGAAGAGAAAACAATTAATCTTCTTCAGTTATTAAGGATACAAAGTTAAAGGAATTAGATACGTTCCCTGTTGCCAGGCCAGCACCAGCAGTGCAAGCTTTCCCAAGCATCAACCAACACGCCTGGTTAAATCAGAAGTTGAAAGATGTGAAAACAAACCTAAGAGTCAGAAGGAGCCTTTTGTCCAATGTAATAAGTATGCTCATTGTTCCTAACAGTAACATCTAGAGGATATCAAACACAGATCTAGACATCTGCAACATGCTTGCATCTATTCACAGAACTAACTCCAGCTCACATTCCTGGATTTTGGAGATCCCCATTTTAAGCTCTGCTACATTACCACTGAAAAAACCTTTTTTAGAAACCGTGGCTTTACCACACTTGGATGATGCAGGCTTTGCTTCTTCCTCCCATGACATTCAATTTCTAACTTCTCTAGACGTTCTTTACACTAGCAGCTGAGGTCTACCCTCTCCAAGTGCTAGCCAGTTCCTTCTCAAGCACAGAACTCAGGCTGATGCAGACCCACTCTGGCAGTTCAGCATGTTCTGCAGTTCTCCTGCTCTGACAAAATTTCCTATCCTCTGGGCGCAGTTGAACCCTGCAGCTGGAAAAGCACATACTGTTCCACCTGGCTGGAGCTGCAGAATACCCCCGTGGTTGCCCGTGTTCACAGGAAGGACCCTACGGAATGGCTGTGCTGAGCACACCAGGGATACTGATGTTCGCAGCAGCCCCCAGCACTGCTCTCCCACTTCACCAGGAGGGTTAGCAACGTGTCAATTAAAAGCAGCAGATGTGGGCCTGAACTGGAAGCCAAAGGGTTACACAATGGGCTTTTCGGTCTATGTGCAAACACTCGGCATCATCCTTCCTGTTCTGTGCAGAGCGAACGCATCAACTCTTCATACCCGTCCAAAGAGGAAACGTCTGTATTACTCACATCTGGCTGCCAGTGCATGTAGGAGTCGATACGTTCTCAGGCAGGGTTCACCATTTCAGAACTGCATCTCATTTTCCCTGCTTTCCAGCAGAGAAGGTGCAGAGAAGCCCCCAAGGTGACGTTCAAGTTGTTTAATGGGGAAACAAATCTACTCATTCTCACACTTGGGAAGAAACAAATAATTACTGCTCTAGTTACTGTTCTTCCCTTCCTCCCACTCAGGTAACTGTGTCCCCCATCAGCATCATCATTTCAGGAGCTGCATTTTCCCAGGAACGATTACATGTGGCACAAGAATCTCAGGGGTTATGCATAAGATGGTTGTACAATTAATTTCCTCAGGAATGTTCAATTTAGTAGCAGCAATTTGGTTCTTCCTCTCCTGGCAGGTCAGCCCCACTTAATGCATTTATTTCATTACTTTTATTCATCAGTTCTCACAATGAAGAATAAGGCAAAACCAACACAGGATGTGCTCAAGGTCATCTCATTTGTCTCAGGTGGTTTCCAACATCATTCTCAGCTCACTCAGTTAAAACTAACAAAGTTAAAACTCTGCATCATCACAAACTCCCCAACTCCGCCAACTCTCTCTTTACATGATGTCATGTTCTTCTGATTTTACAATCAATTAAAGACTAACCTTGTTGCGACAATTAATCTGTGATGGCCTGCAGAGGTTAGATCAAAATAGATACGTTGCCAGTCTGCCTCCTGGCTGAAAACAAACCTTTCCCATTTTGAACCCACAAAATTCTTTCTGAAAACAACTTGAAGCAGTTATTCAGATAGGATTAATCCCACCAATCTGCATGTGCTGGTAATATAAGCCTGGGGACTCTTTAGATAGGGATGCTGACAATCTGGGATGTTCCAGCAAATGCATCTTGTCATCCTGCCATTAGAACCGTGCTGTTTCTACAGGACCCGAGCCCTAAAGAGAGGAACTCGAAGGAAAGGATGTCAAAGACGCAACAGTGGCAGCTAAATTCTGAAGGGACCCTCCTTGTACTGACATGCCCACTAACAACTTTTTTTGAAAAATATCTATTGTAAAGAAGAACTCTAGGAAATCATGGCCAAGTATTTCTAAACAAGATATATTTCCAAGATTTCCAGCATTTTGGCATTCACATCCAAAGCCTCTCACATCTTCAAAATACATCAACCTCACAGGTTCAAGCTACAACATGAGAGCTGGGAGCCCCAATTTTGGTGTGTTACCAACAGCTTAAGAGCTTCCAAAATGACACAAATTCCCAGCAAGATTATCCAACAGGGTTGAGACAGCCCATGTTTAAAAAAAATATTACCCAGTAACCCCACAGTGACATCTCAGCCTTTTAAGATCTTGTATGAAAACCTTCACATACACATTTACAGAACTTTTTAGTATCCTCATTACTTTCGATTTTGTCTCACAAAATACTTACATACATATATTTCTCATATATACTTCACATATATACTTCAAAATACCCAGCTCTGAGACCTCTGAGATTAATGTGAGAATTGTGGAGTTTATTTAAGAAGGCAGATGAACCCAGTGATACTGCCCGAGATTTTTTTAAGTCAGAATCCTAAATCTTAAGGTACAAATCACTCCTGGGGTCACTTAACAGAATTGTTGATAGAAAGGTAGCAGAAACTTTTCTCCATGAGAGAAACTGTCCCCAGGTAACCTGCAGCAGTAATTGCAATTATATCACGCAAAAATGCAGAGAGTCTCTTGAAATACTTGAGAAACAAAATTACTCAGTATCTTTCAATTTGCCTTGCTGTCATAAACACCCCAAACACTGAAAACAAGCCTGCAATAATTCCTAGAAATGTTTAAGCTTGAGAAAAGAACTTTAAGGGCCACTTCATTTTGAATGCTATGACACAACAATCTCCGCTTCCTTTACAGTCCCTGGCAAACACTGGAGAAACACGCCACGCGGGCCAAGTACAACTGTGGATTTATGGCTCTGCAACTACAAGGGTCACATTAGCTTTTAAGTCACAAAGATAGAGATATGGCTCTGCAAGCAAACCCAGCCAACAGGAGTGCCGAGGCTGCCAGGATTGCAGGAACCAAGCCATGCAGAAGATCTACGCGCAGAGGAGCAAAGCGGGGAGGGCAGAAAAATGAAGAGATCAGGAAAGGTCTCTGGCTTGTTAAAAACCATTTCTGCCTTCCCGGCTTCTCCTGCTACATCAAGCTCAAGCCATCTCAGGTCCCCACTGCCTCCAGCCCTCCTTGTGAGCCAGGACACAGAGTGCAGGAGGGAGCAGGCTCCGTTCAGCCAGGCGGCTGAAATCAAACTGATGTGGTTTTGTTCTGCCTCCATGCCGTACCTGATTATCCCCGCTTTGATGCTGCTCAGGGGAACGTGGGACACAGAAGGGATTTACTAATTATGAGACAAACTCTTAAAAAGTTTCTGTGCAGTCAGCGGGATTAATCCCAGCAGCACTCAGTCACTTGGGCAGGGGATGGCGCTGGAACTGGAGGCAGCAAGACGCCTCTGTGTACAAGGCTGAATCCAAGCAGCCCCTTTGCCCCAGTTGTGCCATAGGGGACACGACCACAGCACGCCGAGGCCAGGGCTCCTCTTAGACCTCAATGTTCGTGGCATCACTGGTGCTGAGGTACAATGGAGAGATTAAGGAGAGAATGGGATTCTGGAGCTTTGCATGCAGCCAGTCCTCTTCTGAACTTTACAATTTCCAAATAGCAGCACAGATGCCCCTGGCATGCCCAGTATTTACATTAAACCAACATTGCTACGAACACATATGTGTTCCCAAACTTACGCCGCCCAGGAGCAGGTGAGGCAAACTGTTTGCAGACTGGTTTAAACTTACCACACAGCCTATTCCTTTCCCAGAGCGGGGAGGGCGAAGCATGAGAATGTTGTGAATTCCCCAATGTTTATCTTGCTCAACGGGTTTTATTTAACCACATCGTTAGGTCACCCTCAAATTCCCCTGAACAATGAGGGGAAAACCCGCAGAAAAGGGTGTGGCTTCACCAGCAGAAAGAAGGGGCTTTGTTTCCTTGACGTGCAGTTCAAAAAATGCACACGTTTACCAATCCCAATTAATCTTGATAAACAGAGCTGCAGCCCAGGAAAGCTGCTGTGGCTGAAAATACTTTATCAGAGTCTTCTTCGCAGAGAGGCTGCGAAGACGCACTGCCAGGTGCCAGGCAAACACACTCCTCACAATCATGTGCCTTTAAAACGCTCGTGCCACTGCCCAGCTGCACCTTTGGTAGCAGAGAAGGTTTCTTGTCTAAATGGCTGTTTCTCTTAATATGGGAGAGAACTCACTCCTTTCCTTCACTACGCTGCTCTGTAATTTATGGATTAGTCTTGCAATTGTTCTACTGCTTCAGCATTTGCTTGCAAAGGAAACCTCTTCTCTGTACAGCTATTTAGGTTAAAAAGTAACCTCATTAGATTCCCAGTGCTTTGAAGACAAATTTCAGTTGCTTCCCCTACTGGAAACCTCGCCAGCTGAACCTTTCTCCTCCTCCCCCCTCTTTTTTCCAAGCAGCCAGGATCCATCCAATACAGACAAAAATCACCCTGTCTAGAGGAGCTGACTGCTGGCATGTTTTCAAATACCTCTCCCTTGCACAGCAAGCAGGCAATGTCTCAGACTCACTATATTTAATATTAGGAGCATTTCTGATGCAGCACAAGCATTAAGGATCTGTTTCCTTCCCCTGCGTGCAGATTTGAGGCCTTTGAATTTTCAAAAAGATTTGCAATGAGCTTCGACAATCATTACCACCCCCCCAAACCCTTTACTTCCCCTCTTCCTGGCCTCTTTATTATTTATTTAGCCAGATCAAAGGGCCTTTTCATCAGGCTTGTATGCTGCTGAAGTCATTTCAGATCACAAACAATGGTGGACAAACTCTGAAAATAGCTCCCCATAGGACTAAGAAGGTTCTGAGCAGATTCAAATTCTCCAAAGCTCAGACACTGTTCCCAAATACAGACTGGTTTCTTCCTCCCACTCCCCTCAAAACACAACACAGTATGTGCAAACACAAATGCAGAGAGACCTCACCATTTTCTTCTGTAGCAATGCCCTCCCGTTGCTCCTTTGTATTACTCTTTTAGATCCAAAGCCAGGCCAAAATCATAATACCAAAGTTCCCTCTCCCCAGCCTTGGACAGAGATGAGACAGTAAGGAAGCAGGTAAAGGAGAGCCATATTTTCAATCCATCTGAATAAAACTTCATCTTCACCCATGTGGCCATCAGCACGTGGCTCAAACCAAATCTACTTTCTAATCTAGAGGGAACCAGAACAGGCTGGGATTTCAAATTGTGCAAGGAAAATTAACAAAAGCCAAACAAGCAAGTCTGGAATGAGGAACAAAGCATACACCACTTTCTACTCCTACGTGCTGGTCCACTGAAAAATCTGGAAAACTCTAAGGGAAGCTCTGGCCATTTTTATTCCCCACATCGTTATTGATTTCACTCACTTTCTCCTTTCCTATGTGGCATTTAGGTGCAGCTTGAACCTAAAAAAAAATATATTTTCCCTTGGCAGATGTAATTAAAGCACAGCTTAAGTACCGCAATAAGTAACTGCAAGTTTCTAGAATGAATCACACCACAACCTTTTTTTCCCCTTTCTTTAAAGCAAGCCTTCTGCAAGGCTCTGGAGCTGCATTAAACTTTCCCTTGCCATAAAAATCAAGCTGTTCTGTTGTTTTTTGTTTGGTTTGTTTTTTTTTTTTTTTTTTTTTTTTGGTTGTGCACTTTTTTCCTTTCTAAAAGGCGTCAGGTCTCTCTAGCTAAGCCAGTGAAAGAGCTCACAGTTCTTCCAGACACTGTCTGCAGCTGAACACAATACATAGTCTCATATAAAAGAGATGAAATCTTTGCTGAAAGACAGTCTACCTCAGGAGTGAAAACAGTGGACTGAGTTTTATGCTTCCTTTTCTTATCTGCCTGCCATTTTAAGATCTTGCTTACCTGACTGACCCATACTCAGGGGGATGTTGATACCTCATCATAGGCCCATCGGATCTTCCCTGCTGGCTCACGCGATGATCACTATAGAAATGCCCCGAGTCCTGAGGTTTGCAGTTCATAGATGGGGTGGACACATTTTTGTAAGGATACTCCGGAGGAGGACCTCTCTGCTCCATCCCTTTCATGCTGGGCTGGGAAGGAGGCTGCACAGAGTTCTTGTAGAACTCATTGGAGCCAGAATTTTTATAAGGGTCGCTCGACTGCTGAGGAGAAAGTGGAGAGAGAGGGGAGAGTGGTGCGCTCGTGACAGGCGCGTGCGCCTTCACACCACTGGTGGCCAAGGACAGCTGCATCAGCCTCTCACTCAGGGAACGGACGTGTCCTTGCTTGAGGTCCTTAAGTCCTTCATCCTGGTGGACCTTCCCTGGGCTCACCCGCTGAACTGTGGGCCGCCCTTCAGTCCTCATTTTTTGGTTGGTCACCCCCGTTACATAAAACGCTGCCCCGACACTAGCATGCGGCTGGCCCCTGAAATACTGTGACTGCACTTTGGCTTCCTCATAGGTCGGGAGATCCTCGCTGTTCTGGAGTCGCGGGGAGAGCTGCTTCTCCATGATGCTGTTGTCCACCTGTATTTCCTGGCCCTGGGGCTCCTGACGGGCAGCATGAGTCACGAGCTGGTGGTCCTGGGAGTTCAGCCCTTCGTTCTGAGATGCTGGACTCCCAGTGCTGTTGAAAGGGGGGGCATTTCCTGTGGCTTGCTGGTGTAAGGCAAGAAGGTTACGGTTGTCATTTGGGTTTCCGTATCTGAGCTGCTCCTGCAGCAGGCGTTGTAAAACTGTCGTAGCTGCTTGTTCTTCTGAATTCCTCATCTCAAACTGTGGTGCCTTTTGGGTGGAATGTAAAAGCTGCCCTTGACCTAAGGAAAGGAGACACGGTTATTAGCGCCTGAGTAGATCAAGCAGAAGACATTTAAGAGCAATAGCTTAAAATACAGAATAAGAAGGCAGGTTAGATTACCAAAGGTTCCCATAACAATGAGGGTCATTAAGGCCCTTAGACCTTAGAAAGACTTGCATGCTAGGGGGCAGAGACTCGAAGGTGATGAAAGGTGACTTGCAAGTTTATAGGAATATCAATCGACTGCAAGCTGCAGGGGTACAGGCTGAATACCTCAGACAGCAAGGCTGCTTTCAGGAGAAAGGAGACCCATAATTCACAGGATGATGGTAAAAATGCCTGACCCTTGTTTGTTTTGCACTTATAGCTATCAACAGTGAAATAAGTTCCCCATGTTTGCAGGCAGGCAAAGATAAAAGGGTGAAATCAGCAAATTGTGAGCTTTAAGGAAGGGAAAAAAAAAAAGTTCAGTTGAGATTGTATATGGTTCACAGGAAGTAGATGCATCTCTTAGTTTAGATCAGTTAAAGCAAGTAATGAATACCTGGATAGCCAGCAGAATTTTAGAGTTAATATATACGCAGAGTGAGATCAGTACCTAGTCTCCCTACTGCAGAAAACAGTACATAATGGGGCAAGTGAGGACTCTCTAACTTCCTGCTATACAAAGGCAACCAAATCCTCACACATCTTAATATCATCAGCTACATACATGCAAATGCAAGAGGAAAATAGTTGTCTGATCTAAAGCACAGAAAAAGATCTACAAGTGACAGGAAAAAACACCGTGAACCAATGAGAGAAATTCAAAGAGCACACTCAATGAACAGATTCAAGGCAGTAACCAACAGCAGTTAGCCCTCACTCAGTCTCCCAGTAGAGTCAGGAGTTTGTCAAGGAAACTCATACCCATTGGCCTTGCATAAGCTGAAATATCCAAAATGAGTAACATCTCTGTGGCATTTAACTAGAAGCAGAGCTACTTCTGAGCTAGAACAGTTCAGAACAGAGCATACTTTACAAACACACATTGGTATTCTGGCACTACCTTCTGACACCTTTTTTTCTGTACAACATTGTCTCTTAGGAAGAGGCAATTTGCTCACGCTAGCTCATTCTCTGGCAGACCCAGGGATGAGCTGCAGGAGTCAGGAGACCTGGAGGTTTGCTTCGTTCCAGGTCTCCACAACCAGCCAGTTTCCCCTCTCAGGACTGCCTACCACACAAGTCTTCCCCTGGAATACAAGGCCTCGATGGATCAGGCGGACAGAACCCTTCTGCAAATATTAATGAAGAGAAAGGTAAAATCCACCTCAGCCCTCATCTAACTACAAATTTGGGCCCTACTGAACGGCCAAAAATGTGATTCTTCTGAAATCCTGTTTGAAGCGGCACATACCTACGTCCTTCACTTTGACTTCCTTGGGAAGGAGGAGCGGTTCTGGCACATGGGGGGACACAGCCTTCCTCCCGCACGTCCAAAATTTCCACTCAGAGATGGCTTCAGTCTCCTCTTCAGTGGGACAGATCACTTGATACTCTCCTCGCTTCCAAAATAATTCTGAGGAAAGCATTGAAAACATCATTTTAATCGGCAGACGAGACCCTAGAAATAACAAACCTTGGCCCATATTTAATATTTTTCTTTGTAGTTTCTTGTTTTCTCCCAGAGCCCCGTAATTCTGATCCCTTTAGGATGAATGAACCCCCATGTCCCTAACAATCTACTCCAGCTGCTGCTTTAATCATGACAATTTCTGCTCCAAGATTAAATGTTGCCAAGTAATGCTCTGTTCCATCTGTGCCTCCAAGTGAAACAGTGATTAAAACCCTCTAATTCTTTAACTCCATTGTTTTATTTTTTTGCTAAGAATGAAAGCTGCAGCACAGATGACAGTACTCTGTGCTTACAGCTCCTTTTTCTGTGGCACTGTATATGGCAAATTAGAGCAGAAATCCTTTGATGAAAGGTGCTATGCTTACGTGCTTCATAAACTTACTACAAATTATGCTTCAGAAATGACTGAGAACGATCAGTATATAAGCATTAGCTTTATTTTACAGACTGGGAAAGTGAGAGAAAGAAAAAGACACTGCCAAAGTCTATGCCAGAAATACACTGCAGATCCCAGCTCTAATTCCCCAAACATTCTTTCATTACGTTACTTTTCCCTTTCTGAACATAAAGAGCTAAAGAAACTTTAACCATTGAGGGGAGAATCAGAAAAATGTGCATCTAGGTACGTTATTCAAGATGTAGTTAAATCTACTACTAAAGGTGTCCTAAGCAAAAAGACAAAGAAGCAAAAGAAGAGGAACTTGCTGTGCACACTGTGTTTGTATTGTAGGGGTAAGCAGTTAAAACCAGCAAAATTAAAAATATTCACTGGGATGTATACTTTGACTTAATTTCCTGGAACGCTGTGAAAAATAAAATGAGCAGACGTAGCAGAGGAATGCAGACGTGGATACTTCTGCCACCATCTCGTTACAGCACACAACACGCCCAACAAAAATTATCTCACATCTGCAAGTTAAATACTTGAGGTGTCAACAGCAATTTCAAGGCACATGAACAATATCTAACCAGGGAACAAGGCTGTGTTGTGTGGTGTGGTACTTCAAGATGGTGGCTGAAAAAAACTTCTGATGTCAAATTCTTAACTGGTGACTGAGCTCGAGAGGGATATATTGAAAACAGCTGCCAGCAAATATGCAGCAAAGAACCTTAAACCAGGCATTAAGATAGCATATAACTAGAGCAGTTTCTTGCCTCCTTTCCCAGTTTTGCACAACAAAAGTGAAGGATTCCTTTCTCCCCCAAACTGGTAGCACTGACTCTTCTTTTTCTCTCCCTTTTTTTTAAAAGAAAAAGAAAACAAACAAAAAAAAACCAAAGTTGCCCTAAGCAACCTATTTTATTAGAGCATAAAAAGGCTTTTATTATGCAATATGATGCTGCCTTTCCACCCAAAGATTTCTTTTGTCTCTACTGGAAAAATGTAAGGGAGGGGGTGTTTATTTTCTTAATACAAAGATATAACCCAGCTTGAGATTTTGCCTCTCTGCCTCAAAGATTTTCTCCACAGACAGATGCAATCTGTGCACGCTTAACTCATGTAAACACTGAAGGAAGCAGTGCTGTATCTAACCATCTCACACACACCGTTCTACCTCACAGCCACATGAACTCATTCTGCTGATCAGAAGATGGATGGGCAGAGTTCACACTGCAAGGATCTGCTGGGGATGAATACTACCAATTTCAATGCAGATGCAAAAATCAGCTCAGAAATCCAGAGAAAGAGGTGGATGGGGATGCAATATGAAGGTCCTCTGGCCAACAAACCAGTTTCTTTTATGACATGCACCACGCTGTCTTTCCAACCAAAGATTCTCTTTGTCTTAACTGTAAGACTGTTAGCATGAAGCCTAGCTTTTTTCCAATTCTACCCTCTTATTTTTAATTAACAAAGAAAATCTTGTGCAATTAACTTGGGTGGCAGCATTCTTGGAATCTGCTTTCTGGTCAAGTTGGAAACTCATGGCACAAAGCAGTTAGCAGGGCTTTTTTATGTAACGAAACAGAAAAATGAACAGTACCATTGGTTCTGAAGCCCATGTGCTATTTATTTGACACCAAATTCAATCTGTGTTAGGCTCTTCCTGCAATTTCAATACTAGTGTGCCAAGCACTGAAATTAGTGAGGTGCACTGGAAAAGTTCTTAGGATAGAGTTGGAAGAAAATTGATAGGTTCTGTAAATATTCTAAGCAGACATCTTTTTGGGTTTAGCCTAAATCTATAAAGATGGACAGGGTTGAATAGTTAACTACACTCGGTTCATTTCAGTCTACCAAATCTCTGCAAAACTACTGGCTTATGCACTGCATGATACATTCTTCATAACCACAAAGCCTAGCAAAACTTTGCTTTCCAAGTGGGACATTCAGTTTTCAAACAATTCTACTCTAAGGAGCCACCATGGTGTAAAGTTCCCAGGCTGAAAAGATTTGGCAGTTTGCTCCTGTGCATCATACCTCACGGATGATAATCCTACCATTTTACCTCAATCCCTACTCCTGAAATTACCCCAGTCTGTTTTTATCTGCATGTTCCCTAGCCCAGAACTGGTTGAACTAACACAAGATGCAGCCATGCTGAGGCTGAGAATGATCACAAAGGGGAGCTTAACAGGTGCTATTTAACAAAGAAAATGCCAGTTTTTGCAGGGCATTGTGTATAAGTGTAGTAACAAAAACTTCTGTGTGAAACATCATGCAGTTGTGCACAGGAACCGTGCCAGACCATCATAAGGAAGAGAAATTAATGAAGATTTTAAAAAGATAATGCTGCCAGGCTGTAAGGAACCAAAGCAGCACATTTCTGTACAGCATGCAAATATTTTTCAGTATTATAAAAATAAACAAGCTTAGACAAGTGAGGTACTCACCGCTGCTTGATGAGTGGCTATAATGCTATAGCACAATTAACCTGCGTGGAGCAATAATAACCTCACAAGCGAAGAGAAGCATCTCTCTAGCTTGTGAAACAAGGAGGAATGCAAGAGTCCCTGTGAGGGCAGCCTGTATATACTTGCCCGGAGTGACTGCTTAGCCAAGAAGCTAATTAGCTTACGCATCAGGTGGGATAGAAACAGGTTCATCACCTCAAAAGCTATACAGTACAGTTAAGCACTTTCAGTTTTACTGCCAAACTCTGTGTCAGTCATATACAGACAGAACAATCCAGTGACAGTCAGATTTCAAACTCAAGCACTCATCAAACGTAGCTTCTTCAGACAGAAAGTTTCTAAGGGGCCCGAAGGTTTTGCTAAGTAATTCTGTGTTTCACAAAACACATACATGTAATACTAAGCCTGGCTGCCAACAGGTGATGGGATGCTTATCAGTCAGATGAAGTCTTAAGTTGTTTTTTTAGGTACAGAGTTATCTCCAAACATACCTGCGTGCTGTAATAGAGAAAGGGAACACAAGCCAGAGATAGCATGGAAAGAACAGCCTGTGAAGTCCTCGAGCAATAGCAGAGAGCAGCTCAAACGCTAAGCTACCCATTGTTTAACAGGAATATGCCCTCACTACACGGCCTACGCGAAACTCAGCACACAGATTGCTTGATTCCGCAAAATTCACAACGCCTGTAAGACCATTGGAAACACGGCTCTTCTGCACACACACTCCCTTTGAATGGTTAGGAGCACAGGTCTCATAAGGGTGGGGTCCAAAAATTAGACCAGACTATCACTGCATGCTCTCCATTTCATGGCAGCCTTACCCAAGGAGGAGGAAGGGAGAGCACACACACTGAGATAGTCTCTAAGAATAAATGTTCCCAAGGCCAATATCCAAACACATGGGGCAGCACACAATGAAGGCCACAGCTCCGACAGTGCCTCAGTACCTGCTCCAAGCCAAAAGCAGCTTTTAGGCTCCAGCCATAAGTACTTCCACGGCTTTCACTCAAGCATCCCATCCCTGCTTGCCTGGATCTGCTGACTGTGTCTCAGGTGATCTTGGAGGGTGGCACCAAGCAGGTGCATGGAGCAGAGCCAGCATTACTCATCTTCATACCAGAGGGACAGAGTCACTGGGCAAACAAGAAAAACTTCCTTCTTTTAACTAAAAACAAGAACAATGTCACCCGGAGGGGTGCAAATAGTACACATACCCTTTAAATTAGCTCATCCAGCAATGACAGCGAGAGCCACCAGAACACCCATGCACTGGTCCCAGCTCGAAGGACCCTGAGCCCACCTTGGCCCTGCCTTGCCAGAGCCACCACCCATCCCCTCCAGTGCTTGTGGGACCGGGCCTTGGCCACAGAACAGCGCAAGGAAGCCTGGAAGGCTTTAAAGAAAAGCAGCAAGTCATTTGGACTTGGAAAGAAGTCAGAATACCAACACAACAAAGCCCCTCTAAATAAGAGCACCATGGAAAAACTCAAAAGGCCTTAGAATTACTTCTCTCTCACTGGAAAGTATCAATTTCTTCACAAAGAGGTACATATAATCTTAACTGACATAATTTAGGCTTGGGGGAAAGGAAAGGAAAGGAAAGGAAAGGAAAGGAAAGGAAAGGAAAGGAAAGGAAAGGAAAGGAAAGGAAAGGAAAGGAAAGGAAAGGAGGACATACAGAAGCTGGTATAAATAGAAATGCTTCATGACTTGAGGCATTTTGATAAGAACATTATGGAACTTCAGGATGCTCAATAAAACTTGGAAAGTGAAACTCAGAGAGACGCTTACTCTGAATACACTGCTCTAACAGAAAAACCAGTCTAGGTACATTCATCCAGCTGTCTGTACTGGGAATATTTCTAAAGTGAATACACCATACCATTCCCTTATTTAAACTGCTATGCAGCACTACCAGGCATATTGACACATCAGTGCAGATGGCCCTTCAGCAGTACGTACTGCCATTTCTGCATACTTCATGAAACACCAGCTCCAAAAGAGGCAGCAGGAGCTCTGCTGCTAGATTCATAAAGGCCAAGATCTCACCTTTTAGATGTCATCTCGATAAAACCATCGAGCTTACACCGCTTTAGTCACACCAGGTCTTGTTTCAGAGGTCTGCCTCTCAGCGCACACTGAACAACATTCATCTGCTTCAGACTTCACAGATTTCCAGTAATTATCCTTGTCGAATTTAGGATTTGTCATAAACCCAAGCCACAATTTTAATTCAGCATAGAACTTTGTTTTGTCTTTGTAAAATGCTCTGCTTCTTTCTGCTGCCAGCACTAAGGCAGTGCCCTGCTTCTGTCGTCAGCAGCCCCTGTCCCACAGCTATCCCAAGAATGCCCCACACCGTTTTCATTGCATTGTGTGGTTTCTCTATTCCTTCACTGATTTAGTCCAGGCCTCTCCTCAGGGCTCGCAGATAATGGAAACCATGTGAGAGTAAAATGTAATCTTCAAACATGCAAACCAGTTTCATGTGCATTATCAGAAGTGAGCAAAATGTTGACAGTGCATCATTTGTCCCTACCGATAGGATCAGGCTGCGTTAATTGCTGCCGAGATTAAAAAAAAAAAAAAGATTACAATCGGCATCTGCATCAAAAATGAAGGCAAAAATTGAACCCAAAAGCTTAAGCCCTGAAAACAGGAGGAAAACACTCCTGGAACAGCTGTAGCCCTTTGGTGCTACTTTAAGGCTGTTTTTCCTCAGATGCCAGTCGTGACATCTGAAAATTTGTGCCACGAGTTGATACCAATAAAACTTGCAGGCAGAGAAGGGTGTAGGGAAGAAACCAGCATGGCCTAACACTAGCATGGAATTTGCTGGCTTTTTCAAGCACTACAATTTAAACTATGTTAAGCCCTTTTTTAAAAGGAGGAACTCTTTTCATCTTGCAAAGCAGTTCTAGAGAATTCAGTGGGAATAGTCACAGAGCAAGAAAAGCAATCATTTTTCCAAGGGCTGCCTATTTTTCTTTTCTTACTAAAGGAAAACAGTGAAATCCCGGCCCACATCTCAGCTGCTGCTCACCTGACTGAGCTGGCAATGCTGCTTTGGGATGCTACGGGAAGAGAGCAAGCCCTGCTGCAATGCTGGGATGAGCCAGGATTGTGGAGCAAGCCCATTCTGTGACCTGAGCGGATAAAAGACGGACTGCCTTTTTTTTGTCGCTGTTAAAGCAAAACCCAACTGAATATCTAGACCATCACATTTTTAGAAAGCAAAGGTGTTATAAAAATGGTTTGGGTGTTGTTCTTTTATCATAACCACTTGGGTTTTTCTATGCGCACCTTGTAAAAATCTTTAATTACTTGTAGGATGATTAATTAAGCCTCACCACCACACTGGGAGGCAGATATTATGAAGCTCATCTTAGCACAGTGTGATTGGCTCAGCCCCGGCCCACATGGATGGTTTTGCTGCTACAGCTGTGTCACTCAGGAATTGGTTTTTTTCTATGTAACTATTCCAGCAACCACTCTAAAGCAGAAGCAGCTATGATGGGAAATAATGGTGTTGAGGTATATTGCTCAGCAAAACATCCTTGCTAATATAAACTTCATCACTACTAGGATTTTTCATAATGACTGAAGCAGCAAATGTTTTAAGTTCAGATTCTGCCTAAATGTTAAGGATGTGGACACCCTAGAACCTGTGCAAGCAGAAGGCAGGGAACTCAGAATATTATCTACAGCTGAAGAAGATGCACTTGCAAAGTATTCCTGGCGGCTGCAGAAATAGGGAGTTAGAGCTATGCAATATTCCCCTAGGAAAGGCACATACACGTTCCAGTTGCAGTGGGGCAGCATTAGGAGCTCATAGCACACCATGGATGCCAAGATTGTTATTTATTTATTTTTTTAAAGCACGATCCAAGTACTCCACTCCCAATCCTAACCCAACATTGGGAAAAGGCTGGTATTTTCATGCATCTTTGGAGTGCTGTTCCTCCTGCTCTTCAAGGTTCCCTTGACTTATCCAAAGGTGGACAGGACTATGCAACTGCTCGCAGTCTCTTAAATCTTTATTATTCTGTAGTAAAAAAGAGTTTCAAAGTCATTTTTACCTAATACAAATTGTACACAGCAACAAGAAGCATTCACTTGTGACTATTTCAGTGAACTACAGATGACCAATTCCTTGGGCACTGCTATAGGCTATCTGACGTTGCTTTCATGTCCTGTGTCTCCAAAAATATGGAAGATGTTTCAGTTTTGGTTCTTTAAAAATAAAAAATAAAAAAAAATTAGCAAACCAGGGGAAGCTTTCCCACTCTGTTCTCCCCAGCCCACAGCAGAAGGCCAGCCCTAGTATGAAGCAGCACCGTTTGCTCCAGCTGGCCACAGATCTGCCCAGATGAACAGATGAAGAGAATCCACCAAACCCTGAAGTGAAAGGAGCCACTGAAATGTGCAATTACTTACCCTGAAAGTCACAAAGAACAATCCTAAAAGGTTAACTAATCTACTTAAAAATAGGCTGTATAGAGACATAAAGCATTTTAAAACAAATGAGAATTGCTGCAATGCAACTCTAACATAGAGAGGATGCTAGAAGATCTAATTAATCAAAAGCTCAAATTGCCTTATTTCATAGGCATTCATATAAGAGAACTGCTCAGCAATATCTTAGTCTACAATCAGACGTTAGGGGCATTATGCTGATACAAATGCCAGCCAGTTTTATTAGATCAGTGAGCCCCATTTCCATCTGCTAACCAATAGTGATGAACGTGATACACTTCAAAAGTAGTTTTCAAGGAAAATGACCAAAGACCTGCAAAACCTCCCAAAGAGATTTTCAAATACATGTTTTGAAGGTTATTTTATGCTTCGACAACCAACCTCAACAAGTCACTCTACAAGACAACACAAGAGTGAAAAAAGCAATAGGTATGATAAGCATTATCCATTTATTCCACAGGACCAAGGATGCAGGTGGTGTGTCAGAACAACACGGGAAGATTCAGTTCTTCGAAGGAGGAGAGCCCTCGGTTTTTCAGCACCAGCAGTAGAGGAGCTGCTCACAACCAATCGCAACAACCGCTACCAATGACAACCACAACCTGTGATCCTGAGGTGTTGCACAAACCTTCAACATAGGTTCTTCTTCTGCTTAAGCTATGTGCTCACATTGCCGTGACTCACTACAGGATATTGAAGCCCTGAGAATTCTGCTTCCATGGGTCTTTTCATTTTGTTCTTTGTTCTGTGCTTTGTGCAGAACCTTTTCTTTTCATTTACCTATTCCTATTTGCTCACCAATTCATCACTGATGAACCCATCTCTCACTTAAATCAGGTGCCTGGTTTGCCCTGAATGGCCATTTACATACAGATTCACACAGGCAAGTTTCAAATATATCATTACTTAAAAATTAAATTTGAGTATCTAGGTAAATGCAAATTACAGCACTCCTGAAAAACTCCTTTCACCTACAGGCATAGTAAGCAAGACAAATACTATGCTGCATACTCGAAAATGACTTGCTCCTAGGGCCTCCTTCACACTATTATTCTCCAAAGTTGCTGAGATGTTTTTCTTGAAAATTACATTTCAAAACTACTCAGGAGAGCCAAGCAACATGCAAGATTTGGGTATCTGCTGACTCGAGAGTTGTCCTCCCCAACAGTGCAACATTTTCATGTGGATACAACTTCAGCATCAGATCTCCCCAAAGCACAAACCAAATGCTTACACAGAAGCAGGAGATACGACCACGACACAGAGGCTGCGGTGTGACTTCCTGCGGCCAGCGCTGCGTTCCAGAGCTGGTTGGGAACGTGCTCCCTCCTGTCTAACAGGTTAACAACTGTGAAACTCCTGCAGCCAGTCTGGGCTCACAGGGCAGCTGTGCGCCTGCTTGTTCAGAAAGACCATGACTTAGAGCCCATGGCACAAAGATGACATATATGGGTACACATGGAGAGAAGATCATACATATGAGGAAGGCAGAAGTCTGATCGAAAAAGCAACTACACGTTGGAAAGCAAGAGAAGCAAAGAATCCCAGCAAGCAGAAAACAAGCTCACAGAAACTGCTTGTGGCCCAGATTCAGCACAATGGACTAAATCATTCTGACAAATCCTCTACTGCTTCCTGTAACTTTACAGCCCCGGCAATGGGCAATTTGGAACACTTCTCTGAAAAACCAAGAGATCCAAGTTCTCCCTTGTTTTTCAGGGGAAAGAAGAGGAGAAAGGGAGCCTTCAGCCTCTTTGCCAGTCATCAAGAATGGCTGTTCTCACACTATTCTAAACTTCTGGTCTCCATGGAGGGGGGATACCTAGCAGCAAACATTGGCAAGTAAGGACATTCCACTCCCACTATATTGTCCACAATAGCAAGGAAAGAAATCTGTAATGCTGTTAGGAAGCTTCCGTTAGGAAACCTTTCAGAAAGTTTCTTCACCAGTGTCTGAAAATACCCTGAAATATGGGAATGTGCAACAAAAGTTGGATGGGGGAAAACAGGCATCTTACTTTATTCTGAAAGCATTTACACTTCACCCCAATGTGGGAATGTCTAATAATCCAAGAATCTTTTGCCAAGAACGAGGTCAGAGTTTTCTAATTCAGAACAGAGCTTAATACACACCCTGTTCTACCCTGCACACAGAATCTCATAATTTACAGGTGTTTGGAGCCAGGCTTTAGTTAGTTTAATACAAAACCTTAACACGTAAGAACTTTCTTACATTGGGCTTTGTCTTTCCATTGGGTTACAGTTCTGCAGCTCTTTAAGAGCTGTTAGTATGAATGAAGCAAGAACTGCAATCCGGAGCTGCGCCCCAGGAAGGTATGAACAGACAGACCTATTCACAGCTAGAAGTATTTTACATCAACATACACTTGGACTGTTGATAATTTTGGAATTAAAGACTTATTTCTGTATATACATTGATATGGTAACAACCAAAACCTATGCCAGATTTTGCTCTATGTTAATAAAAGAAAGCCTTTAATGAGCCGAAATTTTACTTCATTATAGTGACAGTGAGTCTGAACCAGGGGCCAAGGCATCATGTGCTGGATGCTGTACAGAGTCAAATAGTTGCATGGTTTTTGTTGTTGTTGTTGGAAAAACACACAAAAAAAAACATTACCAAAACAAAACAACTCACATTAAACTCAACTGGAAGTTTAAAAAAAAAAAAAAGATAAAAGAGGGAGAAAGGTTTATGTTTGGAGAACATAGGGACTGCAGATTCTCAATTTCATTGTCATGGCTCAGAAAACACAGCAGTAAGGCAATGCAACCTCACTTGTAAATAAACCAAAAGAGCAGTCGGACTGCTGGTGCACAGGAGAAAGAGAACAAGAGGATATTAAGTTATCTACACTTCTGAGATTCTTGCAGTACTTTTACAAAGTGAATGGCTTATGCTAATCAGGACGCATCTGAAATATATCATTCAAGTCTTCTTGTACAAATATAGCTCTTATTTATCCAGAAAGATCCCCACCAGCTGGCAATGTTTGCATACAATGTTAAACCCAACTTCAAGAGCTCATGCATTATGAGTCATTTCACATTTAAAAACATTAGTTCTCTTAACTGTTACTGAAGATGGAGTATCCCGAGAGAAGAATTTTTGTGGAATTCAACAATGCACTATGTTTCCGTCCTACTTCCTCCAGCACAAAGAAGTTGCACGCTTTTGTCAGTTCTTTTTTCCCCTACCAGGGCCTTGCCTACAGAATATCTTTGGAGAAAGAACAAAAGGATTTGCACCAATCCCTTCTATACGAATCAAATATTTATGCTATACCCTCTTCAAGCACTTTCATCTAGTAACCTGTGGAATGTGATCTCCTGACCTTAACACTCAAGCACATCTAAATCAGCTGCCCTTTGAGCTGCATTACAGACTGGAGGGAATTTTTATACATTCGTATCACAGGCGTATGAAAACCTTGTGGTGCATCTGCAGCATTCTGCAGTGCAAAGCAGGCCACACATTAGTCCAGAGTTACTCAAATATGCTTTGCAAAAGAGCAATACTCTGATTCCTTAAGTTTATGGCACAATTCGATCTTGTGCATCACCACAAGCAGGTAGAATAATGACCACGGTATCAGTACATTAACCAGCCACCACAACTCAAATATGCTTCATGCAAACAATACCAGAATGATGAAGTCTTGGCACCGCCAAAGGAATCCACAGCCCCACATCCCACTGGATGGCCCCTGCTGCCTGCTCATAGCTCAGTAACAGTGAGTTCAGGGAGACCAGGCTCCTCCTTCTCTCCTCACAAGAATCCTTTCCTTTGCTCAAGGACAGCAAAAAAAACACATTCTGCATTGTGTTTGAGGTTCCCATTAATGTTTTCAGGATAGAGGTTCTGCTGCAACTAAGAGTCTTGGAAAAAAAGAGGGAGATCGAGCACTGTGGATGAACCCCCAACCCTGACTTCTACCACAGGACTAGTTTTTCCAGGGCTAGCCGTGAACCAACCCACTGCTAGAAGCAGCAGTCAATGAGAGAGCCCTGGTCCAAATGTGACCCAAAGATTTAAAATGGCCATGGGCTCAGCAGTAAGGCTCATTTTTTTCTATCAGTCCTGAACAACCATGTGGTGTTGCCATCACTTGTGCAGCTGCAGCATAAGCTTGAGAAAATAGTCCTTGTGATCCCATCTATAGTTTGGTAGAGAGACCTGGTCACCAGAAGAAGTCACAGTGGCAGAAAACAGTGAGACAGCAGCCAAAACCTGTGTCCTGTCCTCTGATGGAGCTGGGTTGGACACCTGCCCCAGGCAAGCTCTTACACCTCAGCTCTGAGGGTCTGTCAGCTTCTGCCCTCCCTCACAGGGAGAACAGCACACCTTTTCTACTCTCTTTTCCCACCTAAGTTCCTAAGGAACAGGAAAAAAAAAAAAAAAAAAAGGAACAGGGAGCAGAGCAGACCGATATTTAGCATTTCCTGTATCATCAACAGGAACAACCCACGCAGTGGGGAAGAGCATGATGTCAAGGCTAGTTTCACTATATAAACAGCCAGATCCTCCCGCTGGGGGATGCTGCGTGCTTCCACGGGGAACAATACAATCCTCCCTGCAAAGGAGGAGTCCAACTATGAGCCACGTGAATTCCACAGGTTCTTCCCTTGCACAAAAACCCGGCAGCAATGGAACTCTGGCCTAGGGGAAACGGGGACAGAGACAGAGCTGAGGGAGAAAGAAGGATCAGAAACTCACAGCGGTATTTCCACTTGTAAAACAGCACACATCCAGCACTTGGCCCCTAGAGAAAGGAGTATGCTCCAAAACATGTTTCCCTGCACAGACTGGGCCTCCTTCCAGTTATTATGTGCACATGTCCCTGCTGCGCTTTCAGCCTTACTTGAAAAACACAAAAAACAAAGAAAATATCTTCACGTTCACTCTGTACAGTGCCAAGCTCGTTACCAGCCATGTCCAATAGGCTGATAAGATGTGGATACACCTTAATTACAGGCTCAGTACTTCCACACCTTGTGGCACAAGGAATAAGGCACTTATAGGAAAACAAACTCCAGCATGGAATGAGAAATCCCAACTGATGGCAGCAGCCCTACTTGCACGTATGTATATATCAAAGTACATGATTCTCTGCAGAGCAGCGCGAGCAACGACAGCCTGGACACGTGGATTACAACAAGCACAACAGTGACTGCTTTCTGAAAAGAAAGCCACAAGAAATGTGGCTGACACAGACCCACTTCAGTGCCTTCCAAAAAATTTTGCTTCTCCGATTACACACAAGCACACAACTATTAATTTTAGTTAATATTTAGTGACAGTGGTGAAATGGTATTTTTTGTGTCCGTTTGCAAGATGAAGAGCAGTCTTTGCAGAAGAGAAACGATTGCCAAAAGCCCACAGAGCTGGCCTGTCTCTCAGCTCTGGCTGCGTCCCTGTGCCATGAGCGCGTCTCTTACCTACTGATCTGCTGAAGACAAAAGGATTTTCTTCCTTTCAGAAACTGGACACTTGGAGCTCGCCGGGGTGGCCACACAAAGCTGCCCTGCTGCCAAAGGTATTCTTTTCCTCGGGTTTTTGTTGTTGTTTGGTTTTTTACCCTGGAGAGTAAAGGGCAGAGCAGTGGATTCAGCAGGGGCAAAGGGTGGAATTCGAGACCCAACGGGTGAGCTGCAGGGCTCTCTCCAAATGATGTTGGCTTCAAGGCACTTTTGCTTGCAAATCCTTCTTCATCCTCAGTGTCAATAAAACCGGAGAGGGAAACAAACTATTTTAGCGGCACAAACGTACCGGGCTCCGCAGGGGCTGGGACGCGATGGGAGGCGGATCCGCGGCTCGACTTTTCTTTTTATTGGAAACGAACGCGCTCACGGACGGGCGACCGAGACGGAGGGCAGCGCTCCGACGCCGCCAGCCGGGCCGTGCGCGCAGCCCTCGGCGCCTCGACAACGGCGGAACGAGCGAGCAGAACAGCCCCGCGTCCCGGGCTGCGCTGTCAGCGGGGAGCGGGGGCCCGCAGCATCGCGGCCGGGGCAGACAGCCGGGCTCCCGCCGCTCCGCGCCTCGTCCCCGCGGTTACCTGAGCCGGCCGAGCGCGGCGAGGCAGGGCGGGGCAGGGCAGGGGCGTCCCGCGGTGCTCGCACGCAGCTCCGCTCCGCGCCTCTCCCGCCTCTCTGTGCGCGGAGCGCCCCGCGGGCGGCACTCCGGCAGGGCGGGCAGGAAGCGCGGCCCGCCCCGCCCCGCCCACGGCCCGCCCCAGCGCTCTGCTGCTCGGACGCTGGAGATAGTGGAAAGTGCGGCCAGCATACGTGGCCAACCGCCTAGAGGCGGGATATTAAAGGAGTTCCCCCTATATCGCATTCCGCCTAAAACGAAAACATCCATCGCGCGTTGTTTCGAGGCTCGCTCCGAGCGTCCGCAGCCCCCTACCAGCCCGACACGGCCAAACCTGAGGGCGGCTGTGAGCCCTCTCCGTTTTCCTCCGTAGGAGTAAAAAAATCACCACGCAGAGGTGATTTTCACTGAAGGCTTCAGCTCCTGGAGGATTTTAGCTCAGAACACAGCGTGGCTCTTCACACACACGAGCCAGCCTCTCTTGTGCCCCCCTCCTCCCGAAGGGGTAAAAGGACCCCAGGTGGCTGCGAGGATCAGCATCTCAGCTGCATCAGGGAGATGGAGGACTTCGTGCCAAAGGGCAGCGCTGCTCTCATGACACCAACTCCTGCTGCTGAGTGCCAAAGCCCCGGTTTTGAAACGGGGTGAGCACCTTTACCATCTCTGAGACTGATGCTGTAACGTGGGCAAATCCCCAGCCTTAAACAAGAGCCAGATAACAAACTGGGCCTTCAACACAGACGTGTTTGTGTACAAACCATGGTACCCTGCCTTCCTCACCACGCACCGCTGCCTTCCCCGACCTGTGCACGCAGCGCAGCCGGACCCTCCTGCTGAGGTCACTGCCAGCTGCGGGCACAGGAGGACAGGCACAGTGTGGTAGCTCCCAGCCCACATTCTTCTGAAGCCACATGGCTTTAGAAAGTAGCCAAAGGGGGATGGAGAAGCAGCTGCAGCACACTCGCAGCAGGTCAGGTATGTTAAGACCTGACTGCAATACGGAGCCCATTAAGCAGCGCCTGCTCAGTAAGGCTTGGCCTAGCGATCCATTTCCAAAGGACTCAGCGTGCCAAAAGCATCCACATGTCAAATCTCTGTGCTGTGAAACTTGGCCTATTGACTTGAATTCATCCAGGCTCTTCGTGTGAGAAGAGATAACCTGGTCCAGCCATCGACCCTTCAGCTGTGCAAAGGAAATGACTCCTTTCCAACATTCACAACTCTTACTGTTTAAAAGAAGAATCTGGAAAAAAAAGTTCAGGAAGTCAAACTTCAGAAATCCCAAATGCAGCCATACATAAACATTGATTCTTTTCCCCTGTAATTGATTTCCATGCACTGGAACACTTTGGCAGAATAAATACAGAAACATATGTAAACAACTCATTAACATCACATGACCTTAGAGTTTGCAAAAAAGAAAAAGAAAAAAAAAAGAAGACAGAACAAGTTAATGAAGCACATATTTGCTAGATGCTGTGGGGTGGATTTGTAAGGGAATTACACAGCTACAGTCAATTAAGGAGTTATAAACTATGCTTCAATCACACATCCTGCCTTCCTCCCACACGCAGCAAGAAAATAGAGTGGGGAGTAAAGAGAGAAGGTAGAGTCATTGGGAGATGAAAATATTGCTTCATTCAGACACTGAAGAGCAGCTAGCCTTGCCCGAGGCACGCTAACCTCAAGTCATTCGCTGCTGTTTA
Organism: Phasianus colchicus; assembly: GCF_987193195.1. Taxonomy (NCBI): domain Eukaryota; kingdom Metazoa; phylum Chordata; class Aves; order Galliformes; family Phasianidae; genus Phasianus; species Phasianus colchicus. Next base: position 7,364,084 of record NC_143449.1, read on the forward strand.
TTCTACAGGGCACTAGCTGCTCGTGCTTAGCCCACACACTTGGAGATAACAGCTTTATCGGAGCTGGAAAAGAACAAAGATGCACGAAATGCAGATTCTCTCCCTAACAATCCTGTCCTCCTGCAGCTCCCTCTGCCAGGATCCCGGCACACACAGGCTGGAGGAACGGCTGCCACTGGAGGAAGCCAGCAGTTTCCACACACACATCACGCCACAATGCGGGAATTCAGGAAACAACACAAGAAAGGGGTTCCTAATAACTGTTCCAGAGCACTGGGGCCAATTTATGCAATCACGCAGAGGTCACAGTCAATGTGTTAAAAAGCACAAAAGAGAAGTGTCACAACAGCAGCTATTTCAAAGTAGGAAAATCAATCTCAAGCTTACAAAGCGCTTGGATGACCTGGAATTGCTCCACCTACAATTTTTTAAGAGGTTGTCCTTCACATTCTTTAGAATTCCTCCATCTTAAAGTTCCTCCCTCCAGGAATCTCTGCCGCTCTGTGTCCTTTGTCCACAGCAGCTGGAGCTCAGGAAGCTGCTCACATTATCCCTCGCCTACAGGCAGGAATCCCCACCCGATCCCGCATCCATTCAGCACGGCGAGAGGGGTGCAAATTAATTTCTGTTCATCCCTGGTCCTGTGCCAATTTCACAGAGCTTTTCTTCTGGTATGTAAAAAATAAACCCTTAACAACGCTGAGAAGTGCCAGGGAGCTGCTGGACCAGACAAGGCATTCCCTCCACAACCAAGGCTGGGAATTCTGTGTCCAATCTGCAAATTCACTGTTGAGTGAAATAATAGCCCTACATTAAATTCATGTTCGCATTAGGTGCAAAGCCAGTTCTCATTCACTGTCAGGGGGCAACGACAGATAAGCATTCATACACCACCACCAGAATCGACCATTGTAAGACAACGTTTATGGAAATGCTAGAAAAACTCTACTTTTCAAAACACAAGAACAGGAAGAGTTAGTAAGTGCTCCTCTGCCCATCTCTCTAAGCTCTTAGTTACAGAATCACAGAACACTCGAGGCAGGAAGGCACCTCTGGAGATTACCCATCCCAACCCCCTACTCAAGAAGGATCCCCTGGCACACAGCTCAGGGTTGTGTCCGAGTGACTTTTAAGGAACTCCAGGGAAGAAGAATTCCTCTAACTCGTGAAACTTGGCCTCTTTTCATGGACCGTTTTGGAAGCAGGTGTGTAACTGGAAGAATGCTGAACAACAGCTAGCTACATCAGAAACAAATGAAATGTTTCAGCTTTGCTCTACCTGCATTCACAGTCCAGTCCTCTACACTGTATCAGCTTGACAAAATAAGGGCTTCAATACCAGTCTGGGGCAAAGAGATTTCCTTACATGATCCTTATTCTCCTGCTGTAGGGCCTGGACGCCTTTAATGTCTATCACGTGGTAAGATCCTTGATGCATGAAAGCTGACCATCTCCCTTGTCTCTTAAGGCTTTTCTTTGTTATGATTTTCTAGAGATCTCTCCTTAAATTCTGATGAAATTAATTAAGAGATTCCCTAAACTTCCAAAGGATTTGGATCCGAGTGGCATGCATGAATCGGGCAAAGAGGCCCGAACTTCTACATGGTCTTTGTTTGCTCTCGATGACTAAAGAATGTATGTAATCACATGAGAGAGAGATGTACAGCAGATCCTGCACAAAACCATTTAATAATGCTGATATGGCCAAAACGATTATGAGGGGAAAAAACATGCCTCATTTAATACCAAAAATCCTAACCACTTTCACATCTCCAGGACTAGTAAAGGTGCCAATACATTGATAACCCCACAGAAACAAGGGAGGCAGGCAGCATCCCTTTTTGATTTCAAGTTTTGCAACTCATTTTTGATATTACTGTCAGAATCAGACTGAGACATGGAAGAGGCCCAACTAAAAGTAAGCTTTGGCTGGGACAAATCTCTCATTGCCTTGGGAGATGCTAAAATCGGTCCGAGTGATACGATGAGCATTGCACAGATGCTAGAGCTCTGCTGCCTGCAGAAACAGGGCCACCTTCTTCCACTAGGCAGAAGCTGTGCTGAATAGTAAACAGATTACTTTGAACATGAAATAAAGAGAAGGAATAAAAGGAGAGAGAATGCTATGTATAAAAGAGGGCAAATGCATTGGAGCAAACCATAAAATTCTGTTAAATAATTGCTTCAAAAAGTGGCAATTACAGTTTTTCTGTGTATAATGTTCTTCTGAAAGCAGTCTTCCTCCTTTAGTGAGCTACAGAAAGATTCATAATTAGAGGCGGCAGCAAGATATCAAGTAACAGTTCATTAGCATTTTATGTTAAAAAAAACTAAAAATAGAATTACAGAACAAAATCTGATTTGATTTTACACTATTTCAGAAGCTTCTTCCAGGATTCTGGAAGAGCACCAGCACTCTCTGCTGGTCATCTTTGTTCAATAGTTATCTAGAGGAGAAATGAGGCAAGAAAATGCATTGTTTTTTAATGTGAAATGCCACTTTTGCTGTAAGAGGATGATTAATTAGATCCCTACCAACTGAGCAAACAGCAACTAAGAGCTAGTTATGTTTCTGGAAACAATACAGTCATTACTAAGAAGCGTATTTACTACAGTCAATCATCGTTTGCTGGAATAAATTTCACTGTTGCAAATAAACATCTGATGTTTAATGCTTTGCTTTGCAGAAAGCACTTCTGCTGAGCTGCAGCACAAAGACAAGTTGGTGTGAGAAGTTCCTATGATGCCAGATCCCTTCCTTGGCTCCTTCCTGACTTTCCATCAATTTTACAGCTATGCCAAGAAAAACAGTTCTTTTTAAAGAAGACCTAGTGCAGCACCGGCATCTCTCCCTGAAGCTACCGTGCTTCAATCCAAGCAAACCTGCTCTGAGCCCATCCTTGTTACACTCCTCCCCAAGAAGACTTCACTCCCTCTCCCCACAGGCACCCACTCGTTGCCTGCACCCCATGGGCTACCTCACTGCATCCATGCCAGAGACTGCATGGGGCAAACACGTCAATAGCAAAAAAAATAACAATAAAAGCAAATTCAAGTACCTAAGTGACAGCTGTCCCAGTTTCCAAACTATGTACAGATCAGGCATCAGCAAGAAGGGTTAAGACTGGCAAATTGAATCCATGTGCAGCTCATGAAAGTGTGGGAAACAAAAGAGACAATGTGAGTTAAGGACAGAGTATTCATTAGCAAAGGGCTCAAGTTTCTTGGCTTTTGCTGCCCTGCTTCCCGATGGCTATTTTTTTCAAGGTAGCTTTTTGTTCTTCAGTTTTGTGGAAAGACATTATACTCGAACTAATGAACTAAGGCTCAGTACATGTGGAACTGCTTACAATAATTTGTCTTTTTAATTCCTGGGGACATGAAAGCAATGTCAGAGATAGTTTTCTGCTGGGCTACAGTGGGCTTTGGGTCAGAGCTTTATATGACATAGCTGATCCAAAGACCCCACACTCATCTACAAATACTCATTTACACTATGGTATTAAATAGGGAAATCTGATCTGCAGAGAGAGGTCTCAGTCACTCAGAGCAGAGCCTGGAGCACCAGCCTATCCACAGCCAAGTGAATGATGGAGGAGCACAAGGGGCATCGGCGAGTACCCATGTTAGGTCTGCACCCATCCACCACTTGGGAGACACTCAGAGCAAGCACGCCAACCTTCTAGTGCCAGGGCTTCAGGAGCAGCTCCATCTTGCATAGGACATAAATACCATGTTAGGATCTCTTATTGAGGTCCCTATAGGTCAGATAAGTATTGAAAATTGAGCCTCAAAGTCCATCCTTTGGTTCCCCAACAAAGTTCAATTCAAGCAATCCTTACCGGGGAGTTGATTTGCTGGCGGAGTTCTGGAAAAAGCAGTTGAAATAGTATACTGGAAATTGAAACTAAGGTTCTATTTCACTGTTTAAGGCAACAGATATCTATCTACCAAGTTCAGCAAGATGTGCTGCATTTTCCTTTTGACTATTTTAGTTTTTGAAGTAAAAAGTAAGGTAAAGGGTTCCCAAATTAGAGCAACTGCTGAGAGCCCTAAAATGAACAAACAAGGTGGGAAAGTAGGTAAGTTTTAACACAATCGTAAGTCAAAGTCAGAAATAATTGTTCTAATGCATTCTGTTCCTGACAAATCTCAGCTTCAGAAGTGCTTCACATGCACTGAGAGTCCTAAGGAACTTTGAAAGCGTTTAGGGATCACTTGGCAGAGCAGAGCCAGCAGCAGCAGCCAAATGCCAAGCAGAGCATTCTAAAACACTGTGTGAGGAACAGATTCCTGCCTAAGGCATCAGAGCAAGTTTCCCATCGTGCAAAACAGCTAAAGGTTTCAGACCTCAAGTTTTCTACTTGTTAAGGAAGTTAATATTTTGAATATGACAGGACTCAGCAGGAGACCATTGATCTACATTAAATGAGAAGATGCTAAAAGCCTCAAGAACTTGAGTAACTGTAGGAAATTAACATGCTTTTTTTTTATTTATTATATTAACCATACAGCCAGACTACTCTTAAACATTCTCTTTCCACATTCATATCCACACCTTTACCTTTGTACCATTTGAATTCTGCATTCAGCTCTGTCCCTTGATCATTAATGCAGACTCCTAAGCTTCAGACTTCAAAGAAATGCACGCGTAAGAGTCACAGGCACAGGACTGGAACAGCGTCAAAGCCGCCCTGTGCAGGAACCTCCATCTTCTGTTTGACTTCACTGTACAAATACTTCGTTCTATCAAGACTGGGAAATTCAACGATTTAAGTAGGGCTTCCCACAGATTAAGTTAATAAGGGAATCCAACAGTGCCTCATCTCCTTCCGCCTTCCAAACACTGGTAAATGAAAGGAAATAGGAATGTCTCCTGGGGTAAGAGAAAGACGTGAGCTCTCTACAAATGTGCAAGGGAAGAAACCAAAGGCTTCTTTGTGTGTATTCGTACTTTTCCAGGAATCCTCTCCCCTCGCCTCTCCCATAAGTGGCACCAAGTTTTTCTAAGAATGTTATCACATGCAAAGGCAAAGCCTTGTCCGTGAAGCACTGCAATTGGCACCCAGGACTGTGCTGGTTTAGTTTTCTTCCTGAGTCCTTCTAGACCTGCTCTTCCAAGGTTTTCAATCGGCCATCTGCCCCATACACTGTTTCTAATGTTACACTGTTCCTTCCTTTGACCCTTCCCCCTTTCTCCTGCTCTCATCCTCCCTCTCTGCAACTCCCAGTGCTCGCATGCCCCACTGCCTTACTGCTGTGGGTGCCCTCTTGCCACATGCAGCCCATGTTCAGTATCACCAGTACTTCCTAGAGCTCCAGCCATCCCTTACTATTCTGAGCTCCATGCATATAAAACAATTACAGTTTAACACAAAACATTTGGGTTTGACAAACAAAGAAATTACAGCACAGATAGATCAAAATCAAACCTCTCCTAAGCCCTAACGGACTCAGTTAATGTAACTTGCAGTCAGCACCCCTTTGAGTTTGAAAATTACACCAACATCTCTTGGCTGAGACTAAACCTCTGCAAGAGATAATCCAAAAGGAGTCTGGCTGTTTTAACTTTCTTTGTAGCTGCTTGTGTATTCCCACCTTTCAAGGAAATTACCCAACACCAAACTAACACAGGTGTGATTTCTCCAGTAGTAAGAAAGCTGACATAGCTCTTCAGATTTTGCCATTTTCACCTACAAGATAGTCTGCTTGCTCTCTGAATTAAGTTATATGTTACAACAGTGTAGTGTGAGAAGCTGTTATAGATGCACTTCAAATGTCTTATGATGCCCCACAAAACATCAGGCTAAAGTGACAATACTGATGGTAAAATGTATTACGACTTACGGAGAAGGTGAACTAGAAAGTCACACTCAGAAATTTCTCTGCTAATGAGAACATTGCAATTAGGTCATCACTGAATGCTGTGTAACCAGGAATCAGAGCACAAATATTGCCACAGAATAATTAATATGTGACAGCGGGTTCTTGGAATGAGAACAGGAATTTCACCCACACAGCCCTACTGTTGAATTATACAGATAAACAGCAGTCCTGAGATAGTCAGCTTCCAGAGGAGGCACGCAGGTAAAACACAGAGATCCAGTTTAGTACGAGCCATCTAGAGCCTAAACTCCCAGACATGAAAGTTCACATCCAACTTTAATGAAAGATAGCGTTCAGAGTGAGTTTTGGGGTCATTTCTATTTAGGTCACGTATGAACTTGATCCAGGACACAACTTTCTTTAACTATCTTCTGGACTCCAGTTTGAGCAGCATTTCTGATTTCCAGTAATTATTTCTCTTGTGCTAAAAACCTACATTAATTCCACCTCTAATTTTACTAAGTTCAGACTGCGGGTTTTGGTAGCTCTCTAAACACCAGACCTTTATTCAAACCAGAATGCTTTTTGTCACAGACACCCTGACCCTCTCCCTCTCTGAGGTCCTGCACAGCCACCTGGCAGTACCTGCTGCTGGGGCACACAGGTCAGGAGGGCAAAGAGCTGCAGGCTAATGGGACACTGCTCTGATCAGGGAGGTTAGGTTACAAGGCCATGCCTTTGAAGACTGGCTTCTTCAGTGTGGCCCTCTGGTTTACAACTGGGATTTCTTTTAATTAGACTGTACTATTAATTATTTATGACCTATATTATCTGCAGAAGCTGCCCAAAGCTAAAAGATATCAGACTTAATGAGGATAATTGGAATAGTTACCTTTTTTTTTTTTAACCTCTTTTGTAAAGCACCTTGGGCCTTACTGATTAGAGGTGCTAGGACAGGATTAGACGCTTAATGAAAAACTATTATTAAAATGTGGAATAAGAAAGAGGACTGAATTAAAATGGAATTTTCTATTTTCTGTTGCATTAGGGACGAGCAGAGGATTAGAGGTGACACAGAAACTTTTAACCTGAAAATCAAATGGGCATCTTCTTTATGCTCCTCATGGTGGAGGACTCCAGGCAAAGATGCCAAGGGCCAGAGCCTGGGACCAGATGTTGTGAGATGTGAAAACAACCCCCAGGCACCTGTGCCATGGAAACACTGGGTATCCTGGCACCTACTGGTGGTTCCACTGCGTTCTGGCTACCTACAATGTTGAGCAAAAGCAACAGCTGCCACGTTCCTGCATGACTACAGATTCAGCCTTCTGGCCTTCCACTCTCTCAAAAAGATATCTTGGAATTGGCACAGATGGGACTTGTGGCTCTGCTCCCACCATATGGTGAGTCTCACTGAGGATATTTATATGCCTACCTTAATCAGCCTGCCTATAAAGGCCCAATCTTTCTACCTGAGGCAGCACAGGGATGGCTGAACCCAGACCTCAGGGGGCTGCTGGAGCCTCATATCTCTAAGGGACAGGGATGCACAGCTTCCAACACTTCTGGGATCATCACCCACAGACCGATATTTTCTTCTCTCGGGGACCAAAGTAGGAGGGTTTTGAGTCCTTTCTGCTTCATTTGGGGTTCGAGCAGAGGCGGATCAGCAGGTGCTGTGGGCCAGCAGGAATGGGAACGGTGGGCCAGGAGGAACTGGGGCCACAGGACTCCTTTGTGGGACTGCAGGAGCAAAGCGTCTCCTAGCACTACAGAGACCCGAAAACAGACACGAGAAGGGCCAGAACAGCTCTGTTCTCCCCTTCACGCACACACTCACTCTGACCGTAGATCAGGTACTCACAGCAAGCCCTCACAGCCTTCTCCTCTCCTCGACGCTTTCCCAGGAGTCTTCCTCAGGACTCGCAACCTCGGGCTGAGCCCAGTCTCTGCCTTCCCACCCCGGGGCAGCGGAGAGCCGCAGCCGCCCGCGGGGCCCGAGGCGGGGCAGAGCGGCAGCCGTGCCCTCAGGCCGGGCGCGGGGCGGCGGGCAGCCCCCGAGGGAGGGCCGCGGCCGCGAGGCGGGAGCCGGCGCCGCGTTCCCCTCTCCCTCCCCCCAGCGGCCCCTCCGCCGGCGGAGCCCCGCGCCGCTCCTCTGCACCTGCCCGAGCCCGGCATCCCGGCGGGCAGGGCGGCCGCGGGCCCCTCTGAGGCGCGGAGAACCGGCCTCACCGCAGCGGCCCGCGCCTCCCTCGCTCCCTCCCTTCCCGCTCCTTACCCGGCGGGCGCCTGCCCCGGCGGCCGCCCGCTCATCCATCCTGCCGCTTTCCCCGCCGAGGCGACAAAGCCGGCATGGCAACGGGAGGCGCCGCGCGGCTCTGGGAGGCGCCTTCCCCAGGTTGGGTGGTTAACTTTCACCAGGCGGCGGCGGCGGCGGCGCCCGGCATCCCCCGCTGGGCCGAGCCCTGCAGTGGCTGCCGGGAGGCGTAGTCCGTCCGCCCCGCCTCGGCGCTGCGGGCACCCGGCCGGCACGGCGCTGCCTGCTGGGCTCCGTCGGGCGGCGGCTTCTCGGAGAGCGGAGGGACGGCGGGTCCGCGCGGGACTCAAAGCTGAGAAGCCCTTCCCAAAACGCCGGGCGAGCCGTCGTTACCGCAGACGACGCGGTGAGGTACGCCAAGGAGGGCGCGCGGAGGGAACAAAAGGACCCAGGGCTCGCCCGTAGCTCAGGTGAGTGGGGTGGCTGGGCTCTCAAAATGGCTGCTGCCCACCGGAGGCCCCTCACAGAGTCGCAGAACTGCAGGGGTCGAAGGGACCTCGGGGCACCATCGGGTCCACCCCCCTGCTAGAGCAGGTTCCCCGCAGTGGAAGTGTGCTCCCATCGACCTGAGTCCCACACCTGAGATCTTCGTTAACAGCGCTGAGATCCCCTCTCAGCATTCTCTCCTCCAGGCTGAACAGCCCCAGGCCTCTCAGCCTTTCCTCGATGCTCCAGGCCCCTCTTCATCTTCGTGGCTCTCCACTGGACTCTCTCTAAAAGTTCTTTGCCTTTTATGAACTGGACACAGAGCTCCAGATGTGGCCTTACCAAGGCAGAACAGAGGGAGGAATCGCCTCCCTCGTCCTGCTGACTGTGCTCTTTTTAATGCTCCCAGGTTATCATCGGCCTTCTTGGCCACCAGGCCACACTGCTGGCTCATGGCCACCCTGTTATCCACCAGCACACACATATCCTTCTCTGCAGAGCTCCTTTGCAGGAGATCAGCTCCTAACCTGTACTGATGCATGCAGTTGTTCCTCCTCAGCTGTAGGACTCTGCGCTTGCCCTTGTTCCTCTATGCCCAGTCCAGATCTTGCTGAATGTCAGCACAGCGTTCTGGTGTGTCAGACATTCCTCTTAGCTTCATATCTTTTGTTGGAAAGGCACAAGTTTTGATGGCTGTGTGGTTATAAGGTAATAAGCTTTGCTACAGCTGACCTCTGGCCAGCCAGGCCTCCAGGCATTACACAGCTTCTGCCCCGCTCTGCCAAATGAAGGCTGATGTCCCCTCCTGTTGCCTCGAGTCACCAGTGCTACCTATGACCCTAGGTTTCATTACTGGTTACTTTTTCAAATGCTATCAATTACACTTTTTTCTACACAGAAACACTTTCTCTATGTCCTGCTATTTACAGCAGATTTTACATGATACATAGGGACATCAATAAGAAAGTGCATGTTTTTGTGCTTATTATTATTTTACTGCCGATTGCAAATTTAGTCTTTCACCTTGACATTTGATGATCTCAGCCATCTTCACATTTTTTATTTCACCTGGTTTATTATCAGTCAAATCAGCTAAATATACTACCTTTATCACATTGCAAGGTTTCAGCAACCACTTCATCTAATAACCTCTCTTCTATTTCTACCCAGCAGCATTGCCGCAAAACATTCTCAAAAGTACTGAGCACTTAAAAGCAGAACTGTTGGAGATGCATATCTAGAAAAATTATCTCATCATAGAACCATTATGTTTGGAAAAGACCTCTAAGATCATTCAGTCCAACCATCTACCTACCACTAATACTGCCCACTACTGTGTCCCTCAATACCACATCTACACATTTCCTGAACACCTTCAGGGACAGGCTCAACCACCTCCCTGGGCAGCCTGTTCAATGCTTTACTACTCTTTCTGAGAAGTTGTTTATTGTAATATTCAACCTGAACCTCCCCTGGCACAACTTAAAGCCATTCCCTCTTGTCCTATTGCTATTACCAGGGAGAAGAGGCCAACCTCCACCCCACCACACCTCCTTTGGGGTCTTTCTAGAGAGTGATAAGGTCTGCCCTGAGCCTTCTCTTCTCCAGATGGAACAGTCCAAGTTCCCTCAACCAGTCCCCGTAAGACTTGTGCTCCAGAGGCTTTGAGGCCTCTGTTGTATTGTGGGGCCCAAAACTGAGCACATTACTCAAGGGAGGGCTGAGTACAGGACAACCACCTTCCTGGTTCTGCTGACTACATTATTTCTGGTATGAGCCAGGTACGCAAACAAAAATAATCCAGAGAGAACAATGTGATTCAGAAGGATGAAAAACAGAGTAATGGAAGCACTTCTGAATACCTTGAAAATATTTTACTACTGCAGCAGTTACTAAAAAATGTTACAGGCTAAGGTTAAATATCTGGAAATTGTTGTTAATCAGCTGCTGGTCGTCAAATGTACAGCTTCTGCAGTCTTGTGCAAGGATGCTTCATCCCCTTTGTTTGACATCTAAGCATCTGTCTAGTTTTGCTGTTGGTTTGTTCTGAGCACATGGACCCAAGAGTGGCAATAATTAATATAAGACATGGAAACAAACAAACAAAACATTCTAAGACATGAGTAGCAAGCATCCGAAGCCAGGTGCAAAAATATTTGTTAAAAATATGCATACATCTGTGTTCATGGCACATTACAACTCCTTGCCATATTTGATTACAGATGGCTTTGTTTTCTTGCTTTTGATGAAGAGGAGGAAGAAAAAAGAGGAGGTAGTGGCCACACACTGGCCTTTCACTGTAAATACCAAAGGAGATATGGAGGGTAAGTCTTGTTTTTCCTCCATGGGGAGTCAGCAACACAGGGTTCCAAGAGTGAGACTAAAATGAGCCATGCTCTAACAAGGCCTTGTTTGCCAGAGTCAGACAAGAACGGACCGTTATAAAACATGGTGGAACATTTGTTATTGTAGTACTGGATTTCCAAAATCCATAGTCTTTTTGTGGCTGACAAGCTCACTCTTTTCTTTGCCTCGTTACTGTAGCTGTCGGAGGTCTGCACCCCTGCCTGGAAAACATGAGCAGCAGCTAGAAAGCAATCCTAGCAAAAATCTGCATCATTCATGCGTAATCAGACAATGCTTGGGAGATTTACAAAGGAGGGAGGGAGGAGAAGAAAACTCACAGTGCTGCAATCATTTACATTATTTCTAGTTGTTTTGCAAGTGTCACTTTTAGGTTTAAAATGCAGTAAGTATAATTTTCATATATAACTTTGTCAGTGCTTTAGCTTGATTGGGTTTTAATTTGCATCCTGCGGTGACCAAGTAACATTTGGCAAATAGACCACGTCTGTTTATAACACATACCTCCATTTTGTCTTGGCAGTACTGTATACATACGTACTTTAACTTGAAAGCATACTCTGTATTGCAGCTTACTGCTTACCTCAGATTCTCTCCACAGCTCATTCCGGCCGCTCTGTTCAGCTCAGGCCACACCTAACACCCAGGATGGCAGCATGATACTACTGCAGGGAAGCCACTAGGTGTAACTGCTTTACACGTTTCTGCTCAATGATCCAGGAGGAAGATACACAGGTAGCTCATTTGAAGCACTGCATTCTTGTAGTTCATAAAATTATAGAACTGCCTAGGTTGAAAAGGACCACAATGATCATCTAGTTTCAACCCCCTGCTATGTGCAGGTCGCCAACCACCAGACCAGGCTGCCCAAAGCCACATCCAGCCTGGCCTTGAGTGCCTCCAGGGATGGGGCATCCACAACCTCCTTGGGCAACCTGTTCCAGTGTGTCATCACCCTCTATGTGGAAAACTTCCTTCTAATATCTAATCTAAACCTCCCCTGTCTCAGTTCAAAACCATTCCCCCTTGTTCTGTCACTATCCACCTTGTAAAAAGCTGTTTCCCTCCTGTTTATACACTCCTTTCAAGTACTGAAAGGCCATAATGAGGTCTCGCCGGAATCTTTTCTTCTCCAAGCTAAACAATCCCGATTCCCTCAACCTTTCTCCATAGGAAAGGTGCTCCAGCCCTCTGATCATCTTAGTGGCCCTCCTCTGGACCTGATCCGAGAGCTCCACATCCTTCCTGTATGCAGTACTCCAGATGGGGCCTCACAATCACCTCCCCTCCCTGCTGGCCACCCCCTTTTCCAATGCAGCCCAGAACACAGTTGGCCTTCCGGGCTGCACACACACACTGCTGGCTCATGTCCAGCTTCTCATCTACCATGCCCCCCAAGTCCTTCTCCACATGGCTGCTCTCAAGATCTTTGCCCAGTTTGTATAAATACCTGGGATTGCCCTGGGATTATCCAAACTGTGTTTTACTATGCTTGTTTTAGCGCTTTTAGGATCACATGCATCAACAGGAGTATTGCTGTTCTGTTTGCATACTTAAGGGGGAAGGTAAAAATCTTGTGTTCTTACCTGCCTGTCTTCAAACATTCCAGAATATTTAGGTTAGAGACATTAGCTGTCTACTATGCAGCCAGTTCTCTCTACAAGAACCACATTTTAAGATTTGCCCATTTTTTACTACTCCTGCTATTTAAATTTTCATCTCTCTGACTTGAAAGACTTGAAAGCTTTGATGTATAATAACTTCCTTACCAACAAAGTTCACACTGATGATGACTGGATGCTTGCAGATCCATGGGATAAAAAAAAAAAAAAAAAGATGTTTAAAAACATCATATTCAGTGCAAGAAGGAGAAAGATCTGACTCCCATTGCTAGAATAAGGGTATTTTAATGTAAAATTGGAAAGAAAGACTACATACCAGCTGTCAGCATTTTAAATATGTTTATTCAGCAGCTATTACAATCAGCCTCCAAAAAATTGGAGTCCCCTTTTGTTTCTGAACCGTGTCAAGTGATGGAAATGCCTGCTAGGAACATTGAAGAAGCTACACAGTGCACTCCTTTCTGAGAAACAGACATGTCTAAGAGGGATTAATCTCTTTGAGAAGGCAAAATATAAATATATACACTCTAAATCCACAACAACAGTTTAAACGCACTACATTAATTCAAGTGGGATAAGAGTGAACAAATCCAGATCATGTAAACTGCAGCCATAAGATATCTCTGCTGTCTTCTCAAATCCTGTCCAGTTTCGGTTTACATTCTGTGATCTGCCCATCGCAGAGTTGAAATACAGAAGCATAGAAGTGTTGAAGTGTTGAATCTCAGGGGCTGTGCACAGTAACAGGAACTGGGGTGATAAGCTGTTCTCTACACGTTGCTCAAGGCATCCACACCAGGAAGAACCTTACCTGTGAGTAGTTGAAAAATTCCAATAAAGTTCAGAAAGAGAAGTACTTGGCTTTATGCTTACAACTGCAATGTTTATGCATATTCAAAAAACAGGAACAAACAAAATCCCCAAAAAAACACCTCAAACTATCGGTCACATTGTTTCTGCACACAGTCCTGCTGCTGTTTGTGGCTATCACGATGTATGGGTTGAACTGTTCCACACAGTAAATACATTTTAGGGTTGTAGTGAGTATCCAGAGCATATCTGCAGACAGATTCTTAACAGTCCACAAATACTTTAAGATATTCTTCCATTAAGTTTAATGGCAAACAGATTTTTGATAGATCTGGGAAGTTGTTGCGTATTTCTTTTAACCCCCAGCAGCATGTAGACAGGATTTTGGAGTGGTGGAAATTTAATGAATGAATTAAGAAAAATAAACATGATCTTCTACAAGACTTGAGTTTTCTATTGTGACTAGAACACCTGTGTTCAGATAATTAGATGTATCATTGCAAAGGGCAAAAGTAAGGAACATGCTCATCTTTGGGTATGGGTCCCCAAATTACTGAAGTGCGATGTTTTCTAAAGCATTTTCTTAGCTTTTTGTTATCCTTCTTTGATAATGAAGAACATTTTCTTACCCCTCACCCTCCCTCCCCCCAAAAGAAAACTACTTTTGAATGCTCGAGCTGTACAACAGTACTGAATTTTAACACTGTTCACAGCCCACTAGTTGTTGTAGTAGCTTTTTTTTTTTTTTTTAAATCTTCAGAAGCTTCTCTAATTAGCTAGACTTCCGTTACATTTAAAAGATCACACACAAGCCCACATTTTGGGCCAAAACTTAGACGATTTTGTCCTTTTGAATAAATCAGTTGCACAGTGCTTCCTTCTAGCCATCTGCATTCTTTCCCTTTACCACCACTCCCTAGGCAACAGAAACAAAAGCTCTGTCTCACATACAACTGCTGGAAACCAACAGCTGCAATACAGTTTGTTGCAGTTTCTTGCAGTTTCTCTTCCATAAAGACGCTGTCAGTATTAGATACTTTATGCGTATTGGGAAACAGATAATTACCAGAGGAAATGAAAACTCATTTAGAGAACAATGTAACTCATTGGAAGAACTCTAAATCCTCACCATTTTGGACTCTAAGTACTCTTGTGCAGGTTTGTTAAGTGATCGCTAGAGGGCTCCCCAAACCAGGGGATTTCCAACAATGCTCTCAAAAGGAAGCTTCTAACCAAAATTTGAAATTATTCTGATCCCTAACCCAATCACAGCATTGCAAACAGTCTGGTTAGCACGCCTCAGAGAATCATCAATAAACAAGGAGCTACTCTGAAAGCTGTACTACTTTCTACTACAGGTTTTATTGCTGTCTGGGAGTGGCAATCTATGCTCTTTACAGGAATGCTCCATTTTCTTTCCTCTTCCTCTATGTAGAAAAAAAAAGAGCTAGGAGGATCTTATATGCATCTTCATTTGTTGAAACAAAGAGGACAGTTATTCTGTTGTTGTGCCTTCCTGAATATCAACACAAGGCAGAGCACCCAGAACTACCTCATTTGCTCAAGCAAGTCAAAACAAAAGAACAGTTACCCTCTAGCAGTTCCAGGCTGGCACCACCTCCAGTGCTGACATGGCTAACTTTATCTTCAGTATTCCACTTCGCACAGCATGTAGCAGTATCTCCACCACCTGTAGTACAAGAAAAAGAAGAAATGAGCAAGGCAAGAAATTCAATTTGTTCAGCTTAAGGGACACAGCGTTGCTACAGGCTGGTGGTGCTCCCAAATCCTCAACATTAGTTCATACAGCAGTTTTTAAAGTCATGTCTGCAAGCTGAGGGGGAGATGAAAGCATTGCTATAGAAGAACGATTTGCCAACTATTTTTAATGTGGTGCTTAGCAGGCACAAACTTACTTGCTGCTTTTATAAAGACAAGAACAATCACGTGCAACTACTTACCAATAATAGTGATGCAGCCCTTTCCAGTTACTTCCACTACTTTGTCCATCAAGGCTTTGGTTCCTTTGGAGAACTTGTCCCATTCAAAGACTCCAACTGGACCATTCCACACTATTTGCTTGGCTCTTCCCACAACTTCAACAAACTTCTTAACACTTTCAGGGCCACAATCCAAGCCCTATGACAAGTAAGAAAATTCAGAGATAAGATTTCTGGCAACACTCATCTAGAAACACCAGTGCCTTACTGATGGGATCCTCAAATGCTTTTTTCCCCCTCCTCTTTCATTTGACACTGAAGTTAACAAGACTCTTGGAAGGCCTGATGATGCTGATTTTGTGCCCCCAAATTTGCTGCTAGTTTAGAAACAGCAGACTAATCACAAAGCAAGAGTTTCTCTAGGCACTGAATACCAAGGAATAGAGATCTGCCAGAAGTTGTTTCTGTGTGGTGGCATCTGGTGTGGTATTTGTATTCCAAGTACAAATAAGTCATTAAAAAAAATGAAAATCAATGTCAGATGCATGAAGCCTTGCCTAGAAACTTTTGCAAACTCTAAGTTCCAGTCAAATAAAAGAGACTTACACTCCATTTAGAACTGAAAGTTTTAGAGGAATTTTGCTGTTTTGATCCAAATCCCACAAAAGCGACTTTAAGTCTTAAAATTATGTCAGGAAAAACCACAGGGTTTTCATTTTGTGAAACAAAAATATTTTGTGCAGTTAGACTGCCTTCAGAAACATTTGCAAAGGATCACAATTACTCTTATAATTCCGATAAGAAGCGTTCTTCTCACCCCAGTGCTTCCTGTTACTTTTTCTAGTCCCTTGTCTATTAAAACCTACCATCCAGCCAGCAGGAATGCCTGAAGCCACAGTGGCTTCCCCAGTCTGTGCATGCTCATCGAATTTGTCTGCAGTGATGAAGTCAACCGGCAAGGTAATCTTCACACCGTTCTTCTCTGCCTTGGCCATCAGGTCCTTGACAATTTTTGATCCCTCTTCATCAAACAGAGAGTTGCCAATCTACAAAATAATTATGTGGAAAAAATAAAAGAAGCACCTGTTTAGCTACTGGGCATTATATATGAGATGAACAGCAGTCAAGCTGTTCAGTCATACCGTTCAGAAAGCAATTCTGGAGAACTGTATTAGAGCACTAAGACATACACAGCAAGCCAATTTTTGCAAATAGGCTGTTGAGTAATTTCTGGATACTCCCTACTCTCTATATGGTATACTCTCTAGCTATATATATATGGATCATCCTTTACTGGAAGCAGACAATTCTCTTTTCATACCTGCATGTTGTTTAATACTTTGAGAAAGGTGAATGCCATTCCACCACCAATGATCATCTCGTTGACTTTATCTAACATGTTACTGATCAGCTGGATCTTATCCTGAACTTTAGCTCTGGAAAAGAAGAAAAGGAAAGAATGAACAGTGTAGTCTCCACCCCAGACTCCTCAGTCAGACCTTACTCTAATTAAGACAGAACAAAGCCTCAGCAAAGACTTATTGCGTAGAAGTATAAAGCAGAATTTTTCAACTGCTATTCAGTAACTCAATACTGAGATATTGCAAGGTCATTCTGAGAGAATGATTCAACTAAGAAGTTACAGGGAGTGGGCAGAAAGAATTTGGCAACTCAGCAGGGCCAGCATTAAACAGTATCTGATAAGAACAGTATTTAGCCCTCAATTTTTCTCCCATTTAAATATAAATTTAGCTTGGCACTTTTTGACTATCCAGCAACACACAGCTGGGATCAGAGCACTGCCATTCACAACTACTGTCCAAGTCTAGACCTACTGTACCAGTGGATCTCTACCACAGACTAAACTCTTGTAATCAGTTCAGGTCCCATACCCAAACTCACAACACAGACTCAAACTATTAGGACAAACAGCCCTGCCCAAGAGCAGATGGCTGCTTTTAACACAAGATATGAATGATAACAGAATAACAATGCCACGGTCACTTTTTGTAGGAGTGGCAATAAGCAGCACTAAGTAGACAAATCTTTCCTTTTTTATGCCACATGTTGTTACCTAAAAGAGAGCTTCATGAAGGCCTTAGGAAATTACTTTAGGCAAAACTCTGGCTGGTATTCAAGAGATTTGCCTTACAGCCTCAGTTTGGCTTTGCCTTACCTAATGACTTTTTTTTTCCTTTAGTTAACTCATCTCTATAACAATGATAATGACACAGATTTCATTAATAAAACGCTTTCAGACCTAATCACTAGGAATACGTATTCCCTCTACTATCCTAACCTTAACAACTGTGGAGACCTCTGGTGTGAATCAGCCCCCAGCCCCAGTTTAAGCAGTGAAGTTGCTAATGCTGCCACACTGTGGGAACTGTATGATAAAGGACTGACGAGATGTACAGACCCAAGGCAGAAACCTGCAGGATGCATCTTTCTTTGTGCAGCTGCAGGCAAAAGAAATGTGAAAGCGATTTAGATTTTAATTTCTTTCTGTTGTGTACAATCCTGCTCCTAGTGCTGAAATTACTTCCCTGCATGTGGTTTTTGTTTGCCAACACAGTTCATCTTCACCTCATTTATTAATACAGTTGTCCTCAGTTAATCTTCTGGGTCCAGTTTTGTTATACATAAGCAGTAGCCAATCTACAGCTGATTCACATGCAGCTCTAAATCTTGGAGAAGTACCAATGAAAAGCAAGCATTGCTCGTTGTAATCAAGATAGTTGAAACATTTAAAATTCGAATGCAAGGAGTGAGTATTACTTCTTTGAAAGCATATTTATTGGTATGAAGAGCAGGAATAAACCACATAATTTATTATCGAGGAAATGCTATGGTGTCCAAGCTTTGTGTTACTGTTCAAAATATTTGAATTCACATGACAAACTGAAACACTTATTTCTACATGCAAACAAGACATTTGGTGTTGCTCCTTCAATTCTCTTTGTACACTAGTTGCTGCTTAAGAGCAGAGGCTCAACAAGCTACAGTAGGTCACCACTGCATTAGACAGACCGTGTCAATTTACACAGTGCTGAGCTTGCAGGATGCCTGTACTCTGAACCATGGAGGAAAGGTCACTGACAGTGTTTAAGGGCCATCGAGTGTATCAGCTCTTCTGGGTCAACTGTACAGCAAATTGCTGTGGACTGTCCCTTATTTAGGGAACATAAGAAAATCATGAGATACGATGAACAGACTCGATCATGACAAGGGTGGACACAGTAAGCTAGCCTCCAAATAACCCATAGAGATTTCAGGAATTACCTAAACATCTGAACTCTACATACAGTTCAAAGGAAAGCATTTGTTTGAACAAAGCCAGAAGAACTTATCATTTGTTCCAGAGGTGTTAAAGAAAAATCAGTATGGGTATGGTTGGTATGTTCTTGAGTCTTACCCTCCAAGAATTGCTAAGAAGGGTCTCTCTGGACTCTCAAGGGCCTTTGCAAAATAATCCAGTTCTTTCTTCATCAGGAAGCCAGCAGCCTTCTGAGGAAGATGAACACCTACCATGGAGCTGTAGAATAAAGATAAGAGTGAGGAAAGGAAAAAATGTTGCATCATTAACAACCAAGAGTGAATGCAAGTCTTAAGAGCTGAGTTGTCTCCTGCTCTCAGGACACACTATGTATGTTCACTCAGGAACAAATACAGCAGAACAATAATGGGATAGCCTCAAAAAGCTTAACTTCAGTGAGGACAAAGCTCGTTTTTCCACAGCAGGCATCATTCTGCAGTTCTGCCTATGGAATGAAAACAGATACATACCTGTGAGCACGGTGGGCAGTTCCAAAAGCATCATTGACATAAACATCTCCCAATTTAGAAAGAGAAGCTCTGAAAGCCTCCACTTTTGCAGCATCAGCTTTGATCTAAAAAGAAAAAGAATGACAAGTTTGTGCTACTCACACAAAACCAAAGTGAAATTCAGCAATTTATAAGCAATGGGCTTCTAAAAAAAAAAAAAAACCAAAAAAAAACAAAAAAAACAAGAAGCAAAGAAAGATCAGCTGAAGAAATTCAACTGTTCAGCCTGTGGGTGTCTTCATTTCATATGCTCTTTACCAGTCCAGTAGGAACAAAAGAGACGTTTAAATAGTTTTAACTCTGTATTAAACTCTGAGAGCTTACTATTAAAGCCCTGAGGACCACTCCCATGTCCAACTGCATCAGTAAAGCAGGCATGGACTGCAACCTTTTGCTCTCTCCAACAGATTTCTACTTATGTGAGGTGAACACAGGTAACACATAAAAGGTATGTAAGAGAAGTCAGTGCTGAGACGAGACAAAACTCATTCAAAGCCATTTACAAAGAAAGCGTGGTCTTTAAGCGCTACAGGTAAAACAATGAGCTGATGGATTCATTTTGCATCACTGCACTGAGGATTAACTTATAAATAGCCTGCATACTACAACAGGCCACAGTGACAGCAGCCAACATAGGAACACTGGAGATTAGCTTAGCATGTAGTAGGCAAGAACAGACACATTTCTGTTAAGGGACTTTTTCAATCATCCAGGCATCCTACCAAATCCTAAATGGGATGGCTCAAGTAGGTCAGCTTTGCGTGCTTTTATTCACACAGCCTGAGCAGAACACAAGCTAAAGGGACTAAACAGATTCTAGAACAATGCTAAAGTGTTCCTTCACTTGTTAAATTGCCTGGCTGTACACAAAGAGATAAAATGCTTCTGTTAAAGCATCTGTAAGCAGAACATGAGACTCTTATGAAGGAACCACTACCACTTGATTTGCTTCGGACAGACATTTTCCAAGCATCCACTGATAACCCACAAATTTCTATCTGGTCACCCCTTCCCTCCCCTGTAGGGAGGGCATGATAGTTAAGCTGAGAAACTTGTCAGCAGTACCCTTCTGCATTGCCCAGCTGCAACGCATACTTCTGTATGCACAGTAGTGTACAAAATGAAGGGATTGTTTTTCAAAGCAAATTAAGTTCTCGTCCCATTCTTCTCCCTGCCACCACACTGGCTTTCAGTTGCACATGACTGTGGTTAACTTCAAACTCGCTCAATTTCCTATTTTCATCTGCACAGGCTTACTAAGCTACTGTGGGCTATTTTCTTAAGCCACTGGATTCCTGTATCAGCCTCTAAAGGGCACCACACAGTGTCAGCATTCCCCTCCATGCACTGAATATGAAAGGAGCCAAAACCTGCGTAAAGTCACCAAGGTCACTATCGCTAAGAAAAGCAGCTGTCTGGAGCAAACATTCTTCCTGACCTTCAAGAAAATGTCAGAGGTACAAGGCAGCCAGGTTCTTGATGGATACCATAAGAGCAGACAGGCTTATAACAGGGTTTGATAATTTCTATGTTGCAGAACATTTGATCAGCACATTAAAAAACAAGCTAGAGACAGAATTGAAAAATTCACTGCGGCTAGTGCTGTGAGAATGACAGCCTCCAATAGACACAGAATTTTGTTTCAGACATCTCCACAGCTTCCTGGACAGCCCTATTTCATTCCTTTTACAGACTACAGACCCCTGGCAATCATTTACAGCCTTTCACTTAAGCTGTTTCATCCTGGATATTCAAAGCATTTGACTCAGATTTCTCCACTGCATACTACAGGTGATCAAACTTGCTGAACAAAGGTTCTCTCTCTAGTTCCCTTCTGAGAGTGAATTCATAAACAGCATTTTGAATGAATAGGTAGTTCATTGTCAATCTGCTGCAACCAAGATATTAAGACCAGAGGAAGCACACACAGAACCTAGTCTTGAAGTTTCACCTTGTTCCCTGAAGCATCCTTCCCTTTCCCTTCTTCTTCTACATGAAATCGGAGGTTCTCTAGCAGGATGACGGAGCCATTTGCAGGATTAGCACAGGCCTTCTCCACCTCAGGACCAACACAATCCTTTAGGAATAAGACCTCCCTGCAAAGACAAGACATACACTGTCATCCCACTAGTGACTCTCTTTCCAAAAGAAAAGCATCCAGGTCCACTCACAGGGAGGGACTGATGCATGCTGAACTGCTCTGTTACTTCACCTGCCCAGGAGAGCTTTAAGTTCCACAGCTACTGGAGCCAAGGAGAACTTGTCAGGCATGGGAACTCCATCTGGGCGGCCCAGGTGACTCATCAAAACCACTGATTTGGCTCCATGGTCCAAGCAGTGCTTGATGGTAGGGACAGCTGCCTTGATTCTGGAACAGCAGAGAAAAACAAATGAAAAAGGATTCAGCTAGAGTTTGCCATGGAAGTAGACTTGGTAATCACCCGCGTGAGAATCCTGGAACTTTTTCGTCAAAAAGGTAACAGAAAGAGAACACAAGAGCTGGGTAGAATTATTACTTAACAAGTTCATTCTACCTCTCATGTTCACACAGTTCTGTGTACTTCTAAAGACAGCAGGGCATCGTCACCAGTACATTCCTAAGAGGGACAATGGGCTTCTCAGCAACCTACACTTAGTAGGACAAACATCTAGGAGACTATCACACTTCACAGAGCACAGCTGCCTGGTGCTAACCCAACCTATTCCCTTCCCAAGGAAACTGACAATCCCTGAAGCACAGTCATTATGCATCACACACCAAATAATTTCCCTATCCCACAGCGTTTTCAGGTCTTCTGCTGTGATCTTCCATGATACATAGGAGATGTACCTTGTCATTCAAATGCTGCAGATCGCTCATAGCTAAAAATTGTCAGGAAGCATACGAATATTACTGTGCTCCTGATCTAGTCACTGATATTGAATCAATAAAGGAATGCTGATCAAAACCTACCTACAAACGATGGACAAGCAAGATAAAAAGACATTGTATATCCCTGTTTCTAAGCCCCGTGCTTTCATATGCTGCTCTAGAACAACTATGCTGATGTAAACCAACAAGTTAACAAAGGGTAAGGAGAGCAGAAAGTCTTCTGGATACTACCATCAAGTACAGCAGTCAGAGCCAAACACACACATGGCTATAACGTGGCCATAATGCTGCAACCATACTTCAGAAATAATGGTTAGGATCCATACAGTTAAGCAATAGTTTTTAGGTGCTCTCTACAGGAGCTACAGTAAGAAGCTCTGTAGTAAGTGCTGTTTGCAAATAGCTGCAGAAGCATTTAAATAACCACTCTGAATCACCTTTAATACTCGGGTACCAGCAGTAACAGTGTAATCATGGTACCACTCCAGGTATTGTTAACAGAGCAGGGCAAAAATGAGAGAGAAAACGGACTTCGGGTCTTCATTTTGGATGAAAAATGGGTCTCACCTTTGATTGTTGGTTATTTTGTGATCCTTCATTGGAACATTGAAATCAACCCTAAAAAAAGCAGAAAACAAAAAAAAAAATTAACAAAGAATGAGGGAACCTGAAAGTAAAGAAGCTGTCTGGAAATGCAGTGTCATTAAGGTTAGAGTTAGATTTTCAGCTGCTTTGTGCACCAGCTCTGTCACAAAGATCAGTGTGTTATGAACCATTTATTCTTGTAACAACAGTACAACTGGAGAACGAGCATCAGGCTGCATACCATCAATACAACCCAACTCACGACCACAGCAGCGACGATGCCGAGGCAGAAAATAAAAGTGAGACTGAAGGAGCTGCCCCACTTCTCCTTGTGAAACCCATGCTCTCAGACCACCGACTGGGAGCTTTCTGTTCTTTGCAGCTCTCATCTCCGCGGAGCCGAGCACTACGGCTCGTAGGGAAGACCCTACCTAGACGTAGAGGTAACTTTCCCCAGAGGAAAGGATGAAAAGGGAGGAGTTCCGCCAGCCATTTCTGACTAGCGTACCTCGTGCCCACGTGGTGAGCAGCAGGAAGCCGGTTGTGTAACAGCTCAGGGCAGAAATTATTCGCAGAGCGGCTTCTCTCCTCCCTGACTCACGCAGGGAAAGCGTGGCCAAGGCACGGCGCTCAGCAGCACCATCTTTTTCCTCCCGAGGAGGAAGGGAACGCCTAACCGACTGTAACGGAGTATCAGACCCAGTCAAACGCTACGCTACAGTTTATCCTTCGTTACTCCACATGTGTACCAAAAACACCCCCATTTAGTACTTTTCCTTGAGTTTTCGTGCTGCCTGTTCGACACGGAGACACACGGGAAGGACAAAAGCCGCCAGCAAAGCGGGAGGAGATGAGCAGAAACAAATCGATCTGGCAGCCCACGGCACGGTGAACCAATTCTACAAACAGGACAGCACAGCACCATCACCGTGCCGTTATCCCCAAACGGGGCGCAACAGAACAGCGACCGACCCCAGCAGCGCAGAGCACGGCGCGCTCCCGTGCGCCCCGAGCAGCGAAACCGGCGGTGCTGCACAGCGACCGGGGAGCGCCGGGAGCCGCAGCGGCGGATTCGCTCGGTGGGAGCGCAGCCGGGGCCTCGCCGTCCCCGTTTACGCGCACGGGGTGCTGCCGGCTACCTAGGGCGGCTCCCCACCGCCCGGCTGCTCACCTCATGACGACCCGCTTTCCCTTCACATCCACCTTGTCCAGGGTCAGCTTGTTGGAGAGAGACATGATTGCTGCCGTCCGTTCCCTACTGCCTCCGCCCTCGCTCTGCCGCGCTACCCGTCGGCGCCGCCGCTACGCCGGCCGTCTCGTCCTCGCTCGCTGCCGATTGGGCCCACGCGGCCCGCGGCGTGCTCCTATTGGACGATCCGCCCGCCCGTCAGCCACCCGCCCGCCCCCGCGAGAGGCCGCGCTGCGGCGGAGGCCTGGTCACGTCCCGCACGGAGCCGCCGCCGCGTGAGGTGAGGAGGGGCGTGCGGCGCTTCGGGCCTCGTCCTCGCGGTGCCGCGCTGAAACGAATCCCCTTTCACTTCCAATCTCATCGAAATGAATGCTTCCAGGTGTTATTTTAGGGCCAGTTCTGCAGAAAGGGCGAAGACGTGCCCGCGGAGGGGAGCCGTGAGCTGCAGCGCGGGCACCGGCCCGCTGAGCTGGGCCTGGAGGACCGAGAGCAGAACTAACCGGCTGAGGTTTGCCGGCAGGTTGATGCGCTGCCATTCTCACTCCACAGATACTTGTGAGGAAGGTCTGTTAGCAAGTCAAATGCTTGATCTTCGCTGTTCTGCTCTTTGCTGGAGGCAGGGCTAAACGTGGCTGAGCAGTCTGCAACAGAACAGCAAAAGAGAGGACACACAAAAAAGTGCACTTACAGGAATCAAAACATGAAGATATGCAGAGAGCAAAACTAACACATTTCTTCGCACGTGGACTGAAACATCCCACCAGTGCTGGAGCAGAAGCTGAGGAGCGGGAGCCCTGTGGTGTGAGAGGTGTCTGAAGGCTCCGAGAAGCTGGACAGGCCTCAAGGCAGGTCAGAAACGTCCATACAGCCGAGTTATTTGGCCATCCCCGTGGCATTATCTATAACTAAATCGTAATCTGGGTTCAAATTAAAAGAGGTCAGATAACAGTCTCAGTATTCACTGCAAAGTAAATCTAGAGTGGATCCAAGGGTCCCTCCTGCGAGTTCATATTAGTAAACCTGCTCTGAACCTCCAGTAACCCAGCAGGGATCTTGTTAAGTAGAGACCAGAGTGCAGCGCTGTATCACCAGTAGCCTGGGCAGTCCAGCACTACTGATGCTATAGGGCTGATCACCATCAAATCAAAATTCCAAACTGGTCCCGAATCCAGCTTTCCCAGAGTCCAGATTTCTTTTCCTCAGTACTTGAATTCATTCAGTATTACAAGGCCTTCTTTTGAAAAACGTGTGCCATCTCTTAGCAGTAAAAAAGCATGAAGGAGAAATGTCATAGTGCATGGCATGCACACAGTAACCTGAGCACCCGCAGTAATACAAGATGCAAGGCAGTTTTATGGCAAAGCTGCTTGAGGAGAGGAGACAGTGAGACTCTTGGTAGCCCTCAGTTAGCAGAGGGTGGTCAGGAATAAAGGACTACACGAGTCATTTTGAGTGAATTTGGAAAGAATCAAATACTAAAAATACCTCAAAACTATTTCCAACATAGAAGTGAAATACAGGAATAGAAATATAGGAATAGAGTTCATGTGCTTCCAATGCAATATTCTACAAGGATAAGAATAATAGAAAACAACCAATAAAATGCAACTCAGTAGGACTAACTCCACTACAAATATATACATGTGACAGGCCAGTACTGTGTAATGTCTTTGATTATCAGAAATTAGGAGCTTAGTGCAGCTATAAGGGTCTGTTGTTCTGGGTATCGCTGCAGCCAGTAAGGTGGACTCAGGTTTTATGTTTGCTTGTTTCTTTCTCTGTTTGTTAGGAAGCAGGCAAGGGGGAGAAGGTGGGAGGAAGTCACATAAGAACTTGGGGGAGGAAGAATATAATTTCAAATGGGATATGTGTGCACTGTAAAGAAATATAAGAAAAGAGAAGCGTTACAGATGTGTGTTCAAGACTCAAAGCTCATTTCCACGTTTGAGTCACCTTTCTGTCCTTCCTGTGTTGTGAAATATCTACAATATACTGCAAATATTTAAAGAAAAAAGCCCGTGCAAACAGTTCAAAACCTGTGCTTGTAAAGTAACTGATACAACAAACTCAGGAGGGCAAAGGACAGGTAAATTAAAATTAAAAAAAAAAAAAAAGGAAAAAAGGATGTGGTGTGAGCACCTAGGAAGTCATTTCTGGGAATATGAAACAGAAACTGTACTTTTCAGGGACGTAGCCATCATCTGCACCATCCTGCCTGCTTTGTTTCACCAAAAGGAATGAGATTGTGGCAAGTTTAGACAGACTGGGCTTTTGTACATCGGCCTTTGTGTTTAAATGAAATAAACAAAAGGGCTTGGAGGCCAGTTATCTGTGTCTTCTTCTGTGCCACGTGATGCAGCCATGCTGTTTTTAGAACTACTGTCTGTGGTTTAAGTTTATACTTAAAAAAAACCAACAGGCTTCAGTGGAATTTACAAGATAATAATTTTGTAAGAAAGCTACGAGTGTGCTTTTTAACTTTCTCCTTGAAATGGAAGATGTTCAGGAAGGAACCTGAACTGCACCTTTCTCTATTTTAATTCAACCAGCTGCTGTGTTTTGCTCTTGACATTTACTACTGCCTAACTAAATCAAAAAAAAGGGATAACAAATCAGCTTAACTAACAGGAAATAATAAAAAGAGAAATCCCCACTTATTACCCGCAATAGCTCTGTCATCGATTGGACAGCGAACAGAACGTAAGTTATTGTGCTTTTCGGGATGCAGAGCGAACCGAGAGAAGCACCGACCTGCCTGGCTCCCGGTGCCCCCAGGCTTTCCGTGCAGCAGATGCCGCTTCCAGACGTTTTAAGGAACAGGGCCCCCTGGGGGAAGCTCCGCGATTGCTCGCTGGGCAGTAATGGTGTGCCAGCACTTGCCCAGGGTTTCGCTGCTACAGCAAGAAACAAAGTTTTTCTTGCAGATTTTCCTCCCCAGACTCTACCAGGTGCTTTTCGCCTTATCTTTTTCACTTTGTTTTCTGCTTTGGTTGACTATGTTCTAATACATTTCTTTAATTGCTCTTAAACTTCGTGACGTAATGTCTGCTTTGTTGATTTGTTAATTGCTCACAAACTGCTGAACACTGAAAGAATCTGGTCCTTTTTGCCTCAGTTTCTCTTACCTCCTTAATGAGGACAATTGCTTTGAGCACAAACCAAAGT
The DNA here is from genome assembly GCF_987193195.1 of Phasianus colchicus. Taxonomy (NCBI): domain Eukaryota; kingdom Metazoa; phylum Chordata; class Aves; order Galliformes; family Phasianidae; genus Phasianus; species Phasianus colchicus. The sequence goes on from NC_143449.1 coordinate 7,391,025, forward strand.
TCACATAGCTGGGGCGGGCAGACTGCGGAAGCAAGGGATGCAACAGAGAAGATAGGAGGTAGCACTGATTTCCTTCTCTGCTGCTTTTATCTTGTGAAACTGGTGATGGGAGACTGCCCTGCTGCTCTGGCAGATAAGGCCTCTGACAAAGACACAATTATTTGCAGCCTGTTCTCTTCTCCCTGAAGATGCCTATTGAGTTCAGTGGCTCAGCAGACTGCACCTATTTTGAACTCAAGCATTTTACAGCAAGGAATGTTCTTTCATTTCTCAGAAGTATCAGCCAACCACAGCTCTGTGCAGAATCCTGCTCTACACAAGTCCCCTCTCTTTTCTTGCATCTAGACGTGTATGCACACAGCTCTCAAGCTCTTGTTCAGCAACTCATTTTAGTTATGCATTTAATGGAATACAAAAATCTTATTCTCTTCAGGAGTTTTCACTTGTGATCTAGAAGACGTGATACAAATTCATAGCTACTAAAATTATCCAGTCAACTGTAAGGAAAAAAAGAACACTGACAGTAGCACATCTCTGGCATGCTGAATTTTGCCTCAAAGCCTGACCTTCAGGGCTCTCAGACTGCTCTGCTGAGACATTTTCTAAAAATGCTACTGGAAAAAAAAACAGGGAAGAATGCATTTAAAATAAACTTAGCTATACTAAAAGCTATACTAAAATAAAAGCACTTGGGCAGGGATTATAAACAAAGATGAGGGTTGCTCTGGAAGTAATGCCTCCTGTTTTATTCTTTTGGCTCACAACGTCAAGAAGCAGATGCTGGTGGGATTGCAGTAGAGGGGCAACCTTCCCACCAGTATCCCAGTATGTTTTGTTGCCAGGACAGATGGGCAGCAGAGGGCAGTCTAATGGTGGCATCTGACATGGAAGAGCTGATGAAGCAAAGGGAAAAAAACGGAATCCCTCCATAGGGAAAAAAAATGGCACCTACTGACATCCATTGGCACTTGCTGAAAGGTTATGGAGACCAAATAGTGGGTGGGCATTTCAACAGTGGTGACAGAGAAAATATGAAAGGGGTGATCCTTCTAGATTTCCTGGAACCAAGACAAACCAACTCTGACTACTACACCACACCTAAGCTGGAGGCTCCGACTTCCAGAGTCAGATCAGAGAAGACAACCTTTCTCTTGCAACACAGAAACAGCAAGATCCATACCAGCTTTTATAGTTTCCAAGGATAACAGGAGGCATTACTTTCAGAACAATGTATATATACTAAAGGAGGAGACACAGGGGAGATGTACATTGTGCAGCATTGCATAGAGGCCTCCTCAGCATCTCAAGTGGGACTAGCTCAGGACTAGGCAAAAATGAGCTGAGGAGCCGAGGAGCCAGGGGGAAGAATAGATCTTTGCAGGACTCTGGTCTGAGCAATCCAGAAAACCAGGTGAACTCTTCCAGGAAAACAATAGAATAGTATCATGGAACTCCAGGAAAAAGCACCCCAGACAATCTGCCAGCAGACAGGTGTAAGGAAAGTGCTAGACATGGCACAGCAGGGAGGAAACCAGAGCAATCTTGTAAGCAGAAGCGGGTAGGACTAGTGCTTGAGAAATGCTTTGAGAAAGATCATAATGATATGGGACTTCAGGCTTTGTTCCCCTTTTCTACCCTGACAAATGGAAAGTAGAAAATATCCTGAAGAAAACACCAGCTAGAGACCAGAGCCCGAGGACCAGGTTAGGGTTACACTGAAGTAAGAAGGGCAGCTGGACAGAAGAGCTGAGAAGGGAGCCTTCTTCAGTTACTGGTCCTCATTTCTTCAAATACCAATCAGAGTAATTCCTACACTGCTGCAGGGGATTTGTGCCCAGTCCAAGGAGTATTCTGTGGATGGAGCCTGGCCATCTCCACTACAGAAAGACAGGAGTACTCTGAGCTTTTCTCACAGGTTCATGCCTGGCACTTTTTGTTGAGACATGGCGTGACTGCCTGAATGACTGCGCTTCAGCCAGCCTCTTCTTGGTAGTAAAGGCAAAAAGGGCAAGAGACAACAGGCACAAACTGCAACACAGGAATTCCTGTTTCATCTCAATATAGGAAAGCTTTTTTTTCCCCTTCTCCTGCTCTGAGCAGTGGTGGAGATACTAAAAGATTTGACAAGACTCAATACCGGGCAACCCGCTGTGGCCAGCACCTGCTTTGACAGATCTGCACTTCTTGTGCTCCATTCACAATCTTCAGCAGCTTTCCAACCCCAACTACTCATTCTGTAATAATGTGATGTTCCTTATGTAAGGATTATTCCCCAGTTTCCCACCTTTCACTAAAACACACTCTTTCAAGTAGGCTGGGCATGCTGCTGAAGATCATGCAGCTGAGTAGTACTGGAAGCATATGTAAGAAAACCCTAATACTCACTCCTTAGCCAAATCAGGGACAAAAAACCAAAACAATACTGCTTCACCTTTCCAGTTTCAGAATGAGTTCTTACTTGGTGAAGACAAAATGCATGCAACATGAAAGGCCTTCAGAATCATCCTATACACACACACACACTTCAACCTGCTGCAAGGCAAATCCAACATCACCGTGTCCCGGAGATGCCACGTGTTGCCCTTTAATTTAACAGTGTGGAGGAAGGGATGGGAACAAGTTTTGAACAGCTAGCTGCAGAATCTGCTGTGAAGTCAGCACACAAAGTATTTAAATAAGATCATAGAACATGATTAAAGACACATTTTTTATTATACACTTTATAATTATCACTATAATGATGGAGGCACAATCTTAAGAGAATAGGAATTATGAAACTGCATTTTCCTCAATATAAAGAAATGTAACAGTACTAAATTAACATTCCATAATAGCATTCTTTTTTCCATTCAAGTTTAAAGCATTAGGATGGAACTTGTTTTAAGCAACATCTGTAATAAATAAAATTGCTTGCTTTCATTGTGTTCTGCCAACTTCACATTCTTTTTCATTTAAAATTTCAAGTGTCTACACTTTTAAAACTTTATTGGTAAGATTCGGAGTGATGCTTAAAGCCTTAAGAGAGTGTGTGTGTATATATATATATATATGTATTTAAATAAAACACGTTTTATAAATAGTTACAGAAAACAAAACAAACAAGTAATACATAATTCCATTTGTAACTATGTTTCCAAGAGATATTTTAAATTCTTGAATTCAGTCTACAAGAGGAGTAAGGGACTTACATAGTAAAACATTTACTTTAAGAACACATTTACCTCCCACATTATTTCACTTGCACTGTACATTCAAACTGAAAAATATTTTGGTTCTTCACTGTAAAGCACCTTATAAGATACGTTCATCACAAGACAAGCTTTCTGCAAGTCAGTATTACATACTAGGCGAGTAAGAAGCAGGACTGCACAAACTGTTCTCAAAAACCTGGACTCTGAATTCCTTAATCAGCTATGCTATGCTCAAATGTAAATTCAAGTTCAAAGGACATTTACAGACAGGTTTTCTTATGAAGGAAAACTGGATTGAAAAGGACTTCCAGGCTCAGTCCTGACCACTGCAGTTAGCAAGAGGCATCACTTCATGTAAGCTTCTTTCAGAGGCTTGGTTTCTACCCATACCATCTCTAAAAATATATTTTGAAAGAACGGAACAAATTCCTTATGCTGCTTTATCCACAGAGCAGGAATGTGACCCCATGTAACTGCTGTATCTCCTGCAGTAAGAGCACGATGTCTGTCACTTACAGACCACATGCACCACAGCAGGGGCTGGAGCAGCACCCGCAGCAGTGAAGCTCACCTGAAAGAATGTCAGGATCTGCCTTATGTCTTTGTGTGATTTAGATGACCTATTATCAGCAAAACTCAGACAATAACTTGCAAAACATTTCCTGTTCCATCTGCAAAATCTTGCTGAGAACAACACTGAGAATGAACATGGATTAACAAGACAACTGAAATCTTTGGAAACAGTTTACACAGCCTTAAAGCACAAAAAGCTGCTTGAGAGCATTCTGTTGGCCTTTAGGTAAGTATCCAGTTTGAAAGAAATACCTTTGTTGCTGAAAACCAAGAAAAACATCTTCATGAAATGGCTTTGCAGTAGTGCATTTCAGAATTTCTTAACACATACATACAACCTAATGGGAGTGAAAAGAGGTACTCATGTAGAGATATTAATAGCCTAATTCTGAGACAGAAATATTTCATTTCTTAAATTAGTGGCAGCAATCAATTTTTTTGTCCTCACTGCACTATAACAATACACCGATCTACTAACAACATAACCCACAGCACAGTTCTGTTGTTTTTAACACACTGGTATTTTTCCTGGTAGTTAAATAAAAAAAAGTAAAAACTGCTTTTGACTTATTACGTGCACAATCTATGCATTCATAACAGACTAAGTTAAAAATTAGACCATTACAGAGATCCCTATCCTATTCTGAATTGGATATTACATTTCTAGTGGCTCTATTTGGAATTACATGTTTACACCATTAATTGTATCTTATGATTTAATTCAACAGTATTGAACTTCATAATTGTTTTAAAATGAGATTTACTAAGTACCAAATAGGTAGCTAGCTACTGGGTGATGAACACCAACTTTAGTTCTCATTGAGAATATTTTTAATTTTAATATTCATGATTAAATGATCAAAACCTGCATTTTGAGATTTCAGTTCTGTAACAAATGAAGTTGGTCTTAATTCACAAAGCCTGAATCTGAACATCCCAAACTAAAAAAGGTTTGGACTGATGGAGCAGATTCTGAACCATTCCTGGCCCACTTATCTCTACAGGCAACTGGTGTTAGTGCAGTATCTGAAAAATAATAAATTCTTTGATGAGGTTAGATATTCCCAGAGACTGAACTGTAAATATTTTAAAGGTAGTCTGTGTGACACCAAACTATTCTGGCTTGTTTAAGGAGTGATAGTTGATTTTAGCAGTAAGCACTGGCTACATTGCTGCCTTTTTAAAAGCTAAGCATTTCAGCAAACAGCACATCACATTCATATGCTCAAATCTTTGTTGAAGAGATTGCGAGTTGAGAAAGAGCAAGCCTCCCAGCCCATTCAATCTTCAAGCACACAATCTCTGTAGGAGTGTACTAGGGCAGGGATGTATAGTGTTAAGTGTTAAACCCAGGTTTAACCTGATGTTAGGAAGCAATCACTAAATCTCTCAGTCATCTATCCAACAGAGAGATGTTTTGAAACTAGGAGTGAGAAAAGTTGGAACCAGACATAAAAGAGACGGTGGCATTCGAGAGGAATGATTTCTGGTACAATGCAGGCTGTGGAAACAAGAGCAGTCCTAGAAGTTTTTAAGTAAGGCACATCTATCTGCAAACAGAACTTTCACTATTTTACAAACGTGGCAATTTGTAATTTTTTTAAACATAGTATTAAACCTGACTGTGTATAGAGAAACCCGTTAAAAGGCTGGAACACACATTTCTGGTTCTTTAGTTTCCTTAATTGTATTTAGACATTCTGCCAGAAGATGCTGCACTTCAAGCTTCACGTAAACACAACTCTATTTGCAAACGTCTGCCTTTTTTTGACAAGTCTAGTTTTAAAAAAAGTACACTAGAAGGCCACTAGAAATAAACTTATTTTCTACATTAAGGAAGAAGTATCTGTATAGATAAAATTAAACCCCAGAAAGGCAGAAAAGCATCTGTAACAACATCCAGAAATGATCTTTGCTTGCACAAGCCTGTAGGCAGTTTTCAGGTTGTTTCCACTATTTTTCCATTTTGTTTCTTTCTCTTTTCCTTTTGGAAGTCATTCATAATGTTGTGTCATCATCATCTCCAAAACCTCCCACCAACAGTGAGTGCTTATCTGGTTCATTAAGAACTATGCTGTTCACTGAGCGCTTATCAGAAAAGAGAGAATTTATAGAGGCTCTGCTGTAATTGATGATTCGATCCATTAAACTCAGCTTACGAGTGCCTGTCCCAGTCTCATCAATTCCAATATGGACACTGATTTCTGATGGGCTCTTCTGCTTCATTTGGCCACGGGCTCGGAGCTCCAGTTTCTCAGAACTTGGCTTCTGGTACCTAAAGAAAGGAAGAAATAGAAGAAGGCCAGCATGTCTTTAGTTGAAGTAACAGACACTAAAATATGGAAAGAAGCTAGCTTGTAAGTGCTATTATCATGCATATGCACATTTATAATATGGCTTATAATACAGTGATAAAAGTTCCAGATTTCGCAAAGCTACTATATAACAAGAAGTTAATTTGGTGCTTTTTGGCCAGAATGCAGAACAGGTAAAGCAGACACGTACCACTCAGTATTGAACTGCTTTAGTGGTGCTGAGCATCTGCAAAACATATCAGCAAAGCGCATCTACTGGGAGCTGACCAGCTCTTCTATTCTGCTTCCTCCGAAACCCTACTGTTAACTGAACTGCAAAGAATATCATTCCTACTCCAGTGCTCCTAACTGTGAAGCAAAGAACAAATTGTTCATACACAAATGCAGCTTAGTTTATGTATCAACAATCCCCAGTGCTGCTGCACTGTGTACAGCTGAATTGCTTTGGGAGACTCACTTTTCAGAAATCAGCACGTGCTGAGGTTTCTCCAAAATATCCAAAGGGCATTAAGGAATTTTAAATTTTGAACACTTCTGATTTTTACAGTTCTCTTCATGATAGAAATTACATTTTTAAACACTACTATCTGAAACATTTTTGGTCTGATTACTCTTCTCAAGTAAAAAGAAAACCCCCCACAGATGTGCAAAAGTTGTTCTTCAAGAAGTTTCTCATGTCATAGTGTCACAGACCCACAGTCATTTTCTACCACTTAGAGAAAAAGGTCTGAGCTTCAAATCTAAACATTGTTTGTACTCACATCTTTAGCAGCAAAGAAGAAAGAACAACAGAAACAGAGGAGGCAGCCATTGCTGCAGATCCCATCCAGGGCTGCAAAACCAGACCAATGGGCAAGAACACACCTAGAAAAAGAAAATGATGAGTTAAGGGCAGGAACATGGCATTCTTCAAGTAGGAATCCACTGTCTTCTGTAAAAACACAAAACTCCACATAAACTGTCTAATGTTAGTTCCATTTCAATTGTATTTATGGATATACTTTTAGTATAGTGTTAAATGACAAATACTTAATGTAAATATTTATATTCTAGCTCAGGCAGAACCCATACATGAATATATCTGAATATATCGTTTATATAATTTGATATACAGAAGTAGGCATGTCTTACCAGCCTTCAGTAAAATGTTTGTTCACAAGATCAGGCTCACTCAATGAACAGTTTATTTTAAAGTCAGTTTTATGTGTTAAGTGCATCTATAATAGCTGTAATATCAGAGAGGACAATGCACAAATACATCACTGCACACTCTGCAGGCACAGAACTCTGCACGTACTGTCAGACAGAAACAAGAAAATGGATTCTATTCCATACAAAAATAAATTGCTGTCTTCTAATGACTAAGCACAATTTTATTATCACAGGGAAACATTCACATACCAGCAGCTATGGGAACTCCAACAAGATTATAAATTAGAGCAAAGACAAAGTTGATCCGGATCCTTTTGACAGTCTTCCTTGACAAATCAATACTTGCTACCACATCCATCAAGTCATCCTGGAAGTTAACATTTATTGGGGATGTCAGAGATAAAAAGCATACTCATGCAGCATCACCATACTCCCAGTTTAAAGCTAACTACCACGCACTGGATGTTAACAGACTACATGTGCTGAACTTCTCTGATCTATTGTGTCTGCATAGAGCTCATACAATGAGCACCAATTTTATTCCAGACATCCCCACAACCTAAATGAACATACACAGCACCATCTGTGGTACAGCTCTAGGTGCATACCCCTCTGTCAAGGTATTGTTGATGTGTGGGAAGAAGCGACTATAACACTGGAGATATTCCATACATTCCTTAAGTATAACTCACTACTGCCAAAAGTCACCTCACTTCTTAGTTCTTTGGCCGACTCCCAAGATCTAACTGCCCCCAAATTAGTAGCCAGAAAATAAGGAAAGATTTCTTCCTAGGACAAGCACTCTACTAAAGAAGCAAGACAAAAGACAACACCTAATTGTAATTGTTTATGAAAGTGCTACACCAATGCAATTGAAATTATATCACACACTCTTCTTTCTTACCTTAATGAGAACCACGTCAGCTGCCTCAATAGCTACATCAGTACCTGTGCCAATAGCAATTCCCACATTAGCCATAGCAAGTGCTGGGGAGTCGTTGATACCATCTCCAACCATGGCCACCCGTTTTCCTTCATCCTGTAATTGTTTCACTTTGGCCACTTTATGAGAGGGAAGAACCTCTGCAAACACTTTAGAGATGCCAACCTATGGGGAGGGGCAGAGACAGAGAACACAAGAATAGCTTTCTCACTAGCTATCACATTATTAGAGGTGGTAGCTTGTACTATAGAGGCTGAATGTCATGCTCATGAGTCAAAGACCAAACCCATCTGATATGAAAATAAGTCTCATTTCAAAGCTAACATTACTCCTATTCAAAAAGGATTTCAGTCCCCCTTCTTATTCTGTTATACATCAACATTTTTCACCACAGATCAGTTCTATGTTAGCCACATGCATTAGCAGCATGACAATATCTGTTCAGTAAGTGGGATGTAGCAAGTTTAAACCACAACACACGTAACTGCTTACCTGAGAGGCAATGGATCTTGCTGTTTTGCTGTTGTCACCAGTCATTAGAACAACTTCTAAACCCATATTCTTCAAAGTGTAGACTGCCAGCTCAGCTTCTGGTTTTACAGTATCAGCAATAGCTATCAAGCCACACAGCACTCCTTAAAAACACAAAGGAGTTTGTAGTAAGTTGGGTTTCTTTGGGGGTTGATGATGGGAGAAAGGAAGTAATATTTTCTTTAGTAAGACCACTTCTAGAAACACTACTATTGACAACAAAAGATAGAATATGAACAGCTATTGGGGCAGCAGTGGTTAAAGCCACAGAGTACAGATTGTCCAACAACAAGAGAATTGTTTTTTTTCCTCCTTTCTTCCACTTTGCTCTCCTTCAAGTCTTTACCTTGAATTCACACCTCCTATCAACTGAAAAAGGCAGGAAGAGGTTTTCTCATATGAAAATGTTTCAAAACTTAGCTAATCATGTGTTTTCATCCCATTAATCTACTTCAGGTGTAACTGTTAAGGCATTACTACTTATTAGTTTCTATTTAACTGGTGACTAATCAGCCTCTGAACAAAGAGATGGCAATGAACTTACCATCAACAGCTATGAGAACTGCTGTGCGACCTCTCCTCTCATGCTCAATCATGGCTTTGTCAACATCATTTTTAACAAGAAGGCCATTTCTGTTCATCCATTCCCGGTTACCAATGAGAACAGAGTATTTTTGAGAAGTAACTGCAGCTGAAAGAAGAAACACTCTTGCCATCATACAGATAATTAGGAAGCTTCCTGCCAGCTAATCCTACTCAGTATGCACTGAAATATTAGTGAATAATTTAAACAATATTGAAAGAGACTTCTTTTCCCCCTCAATCCATCTCTTCAGGTGCTCATGACAAGAACACTGCTAACATTTCATCAGCAATAGGTAGTTACTACTTTGGTGGGCCAAGAATCACAGGTCATGGGGCAGTAAAGGAAAAAGTCTCTCGGTGCTTTTAATTTAATGTTCTCATACAGTTGAAAGGTCCAACTGCGAGCCGCTCTTGATTGAAAAAGTCATATGTGGAAATAAACATGATTTTGATTAGCAAACAGTAACTTGGGATGAAACTAGTAAGTAAAGAAAAGAGAGCTAAGAGACAATTCCCCATGATTTTCCAACTCTATAGTTAATAACTTCAGTTGTACTTATACCAACAGAATGTTTTTATCCAAATACCCCGAGTGATGTGTGACCATGAAATAAACAAATGGCCAACTCTATTTCATAGGTGACTTGATGCAAGCCTAGTTTTCCAGGGCAGAAAGAAAAGGATCTCATTTTTAAGGATCCTGACTAAGAGCCAAAACCAAAGGCATGTCTTGCAATACATTTAATTTATGAACTGGAGTCAGCTTACTTGGCAAGTCAGCATCAATAATCAGAGCAGGCTGCACCAATTCCTCCATGTGTTCCTCAACTTTTACAAGTGTCACATTTTTAATATTGTTTTCTTCAACCATTTTATTTTTCCTGTAGAGCAATGGTTCTATATTGGTGACTTTACAGCTAATGCCGCAGCCTGGAACTACCTGAAAGTCTGTACATGTCCCAAGGGTTTCTGAACCCAGTTCCTTCAGAAAAAAAAGCAGAAAAAAAAAAGCAAAGAAATTTAAATACATAGGAGCACGCAACATTTACAAAATTCACAAGTGTAATCTAAGCAGGAGAGCAGAGAAACATTCAATCTATAATCAAAATGTAAATGTGAGCATCCAGTGGATCCAGAATATGATCAAGGGATTTACAATGGCCTCACAATTTTCAGTACTCCATTTGAATACATCAATCATTTTCTAAATGACTCAAGACCATTTGTACTTATTAAGTAATGCAGGAGAGATTTATCTGTAATACAAACAATTCTGCCTATACAATTTACCTTTTTGCAGTATTTTGTTATTGCTGCTCCGAGAGGATGCTCACTGTTACTCTCTGCAGTTCCCACAATTGCCAGCATTTTATTATGTGGCAGTCGATTACTCTCTACTAGGTATTTCACACGCATCACTTCTGGAGTTCCATGGGTAATTGTACCCGTTTTGTCAAATACAACCACATTTACCTGCAGCAAAACAGGAAGACATCATTCAATGAAAAATGCTTTAATGTATAGCTAGCTTGGAAAACCTCATTTTTAATCAAACTTTCTAATTTGCTACTTACAAAGATGTAGAACTCTGCTCAGGCAGCAACTGGCAAAATACTACTGCTACCAGCCTTCTGAGCTTGCGTACAACAAACCCACATTTCTTACCTTATGTGCCATCTCTAATGGTTCTCCTCCTTTGATCAGTATGCCATTCTGAGCTCCTACTCCAGTACCAACCATCACAGCCGTCGGGGTTGCTAACCCCAGGGAACAGGGGCATGCAATACACAAGACAGTGATAGAGGCTTGGAATGCAAAGCGGATTATCACTTCAGTTGCAGAAATGCTCTTATTGTAGCCCTAGTGACAGAAATTCGTTTTATTTACAAAAGAAATTCAGCAATGAAAACAATGTATTTAACTACACATCACCCTTGATGTAAAAAGAGAAAAGTAGTAAAAAGAAAAAAAGTAAAAATTGCAAACATGCAAGATGAAGTATTAAAACTGAAAGCACAGGAAAAATTATGCTATAGCTAAGATTAATTACAAAATTCGTTATTAGTATCTAAACTTCATTATATACAGCCTGTACTCCTGACTTGTTTTATTGATAAGACATTTTCTTAAAAAGGGGACACACTCTATGACAGCTCTTCTGAACTTTGATAAAACATACCTCATCGAGAGTTTATGCCATAACAAAGACACAAACATTGTTCTCCTGCAACTAATACATCCTGACTGGAAATCTAGTCCACAAAAAAACCTGAGAGCTAAAAAAAACCCCAAGGTACAAATCAGGATTCTCATTCTCCATTCACATGGAATATGAATTCCACTGATTTCAAAGGTGAATTTACACGTAGCTATGCTAAGAAAACTAGAGGCAGAATTGTAGCCTATGATGCAAAGAATTTTCAACCCCCACGAAGAAGGAAATACTAAACCTTGAAGTTTTCCAATTTAGTTTTTCTGTTCAGTTTTTAAAACACTAACTTTCAAGAGGTGGTTAATTACTGAATATTCTGTATGTGAAAATATCAGAGCAAATTTACAGTACAAAATAGATATAAATTAGAGGAATGAGAATACTGTAATTTCATGCATTTCCACCCAACTGCCTGCACGAATAATCTAAAAATGGGACTGCTGCAGCCTAATAGATTTGTAGGCTTATTATATGTGAAATATTTCAGAAGTCATTTAAGAAGACTGACTTACCAGAAAATATTTTTCTACTATTTCGAAATCCACAAATCCAATTATAATCCAGGCAAGGAGGGTAACCACAGAGACAACCACAATAAAAGGAACAAAGTAGCCACTAATTTTGTCTGCAAATTGTTGTATAGGAGCCTAGGAAAAAGAAAAAAACAAGTGTCAGCTCCATCAGCACCATGCTTATTGTCTTCTATGCCTTCAGACCCAAACGTAATCATAAACAAAATCTCAGCGCATTTGGCAAACCATGCTTGTAATTACATGTTTATTCTGTAAGATGATGAGATTTGGAGCAGTGGATCATATCAAAGTTCTCATTCAGTTAAAAAAAAAGCCAAAACCAAAATTCATGGTCCAGCTGCAATTCAAATCTAAACAACCTTAGTCATTTTGCAAACAATTTGGTGTGCTGATGCCCAACTACAACAAAACCCAAATGCTTAGGTTGATACTACCCCTACCTTTGAGGTCTGGGCCTCCTCCACAAGTTTAACAATCTGCGAAAGAGTTGTGTCAGCTCCAACATGGGTTGCTGAAATCAGCAGTGATCCATTCTGATTAATGGAACCCGCAATAACTGTGCTGCCAGGCTTTTTAGTCACAGGCATCGCTTCACCTAAGGAAAGGTCAACAACAGACAACTGATGGAGCTTTTGCAGCAATGTTATTTCTTAAATTAAAAAGTTTCAACTTTTCTTCTTCAGACTCATTTAAAAGAGAACAAAACATGTTTATACTTGCAAACAAAGTAAATGCTCACCTGTGATAAGAGATTCGTCTACCATAGAGTGTCCTTCAATAACACGACCATCCACTGGGAATTTGCCTCCTGGCACCACTTTGACAACATCACCTCGCTGAACCAGTTCAACATCAACTTGCTCCTCACTGGAGAGTTTTTAAACAAGCAATTGTTAACTGAAGCTCCCCAGGCAAAAGCACTATACATAAAGCATAATTCCACTAGTTAACGTTGTTAGCTTAACAAAGGCTGTTTTACAGAGCACTAAGCCTATCATATGTTAATTAACCTTCCAGTTGAGAAAATCCACTTATTTCCTTATTAGCAAAAATTAGTAGGATTCCAATAAAGCAAATTGCAGTAGTGTTTACTTTTCTGCATTTTAACATTTTCAAATACAAATCTGCCACCAAATCTGAAGTCATTATCTTCACAGTTCTACAGAATTATAACATTTCTCTGTGAATTTAATATATTATCAACAAAAATGGAACAATAGAAAATGCAAATGACAAAGATACCTTAAGAGAATGTTATCGGGGCCCAAGGTAACAATAGTTGCTTCAGTAGCTTGTAATGAAATTAGTCTTGCCAGTGCTTCTGAGGTTTTACCCTAGAATAATAATTTTCATATTTTTCTGACTATGGTATTGCAAAAAAAATTGTAGGGTAAATGACAACTTCATATGCTGCAGTCTACTCTTAAGAAAATACCTTCTGAAAATGGATTTGCATTACTTCATTTTTTTTTTTTTTTTTTTACTAGTTCAGTTACTGAAGATTTTATAACAAAAAGGTTAAAAAAATATAACAAGGCTTTTGCATCTGACATTTTTTAAGGTATGCACCATTCTGAAATTATACTCAGTGTCCTACAGCTTGTAGATATGGTGCTTTGCATTTGATGATGTCAAGAACAAATGTTTACTATGTACTGTAGGCAGCACAAAACTTCTGCCATCACTACTGAGAACTGTCTGAAATACAACTGCCACGCTATGCTCTTTTTACCCATCACAAGTACTTTTACTTTCCTTACCTTTGCAACGTGCTCCAGCCACCGGCCCAACGAGATGAATGCCAGCAGCATGGGAGGTGTGTCAAAGAAAGTCACAGGGTTTACTTTTGCTTTCTCAGCCATTGCAACTAGAAGAATAACAAACGAGTAGACGAACGCAATGGAGGTTGCCAGAACAATGAGCACATCCATGTTTGCAGTTCTGTGCTTCAATGCTTTGTATGCCTGTATATAGAAGTGCCAGCCTCCAAATATCTGTAACAGTAATGGCACCTGTTATATTCTGTACACACATTTTAATACACAGCAGCAGTATTTTTCTGAGAAACAGTAATTTTTTTTTCTGGTCTTTTGTTTCTCCATCACTTACTGAACCAAGTCCTGTCTCTGCTCAAGAGCTAAATCTTAGATCTTCCCTTCAGTATTCCCAGATCACCTCACCTCCATGCAGCTCTACCAGCTCCTTCCCATGCCCACTGGCTACAGCTAGACAAGCTGCCTCAGATGCTGTCAGACTGCATAGCACCCACACACTGATTGACCTGTCCTTAACAGTCCCCAGCACTGTTGATGTTAGCAGCAGCAATGGCACCACAGAAGTATTTTCCTCTAGTGCAACAACAGTCACTTGTCAAATTTAATTTCTCCAATGTTTTCTCAAACCCCAAACTTGGAGTTGTCATATTGCCACTTACCTGTACAGGGACACAGAGTAAGAATGACAGAAAATTCATAACAGACAGTCCTGGCAGGAGCTGGTGTTCCAAGAACATAGAGGAGTGAATGGCCTCCATTTCCTCACTACTCATGTTGAGATGTCTGTGAGCATCCGAGAGTTGACCGTCCACAACCATCATGTAAATCATCATCGCCATGACAGGAATACAGAAGACCAGACTCACAAAAAAAGACCTTCTCCACCTTAGGTTTAAAAATAAATAAGTACATTTGTTTTGCTGTCAAATGCTGAATAACATTTTAGCTGGCAAGTCCTTACAAACTAACAAAATTTCATAAACTTTACTAAAAGAGAAAATAGATCAAAAAAGCAAAGATGTTTATATATAATCTAAATATATTCAGGAATACTTACTGCCTTATTTCCTGTCTGTGATCTAGATGACTAGCAGATCTATCTTTTTTCACTAAAGCAGTTGTGAAATCTAAATCCTAAGGAGAAATAAATAAATACATAAATAAATGAGAACAGCGAATTTAAAGACTGATTGCACTCTTAATAACTTATGCACATATTACTGATAGCACCAGCCTGCACAACAAATCAAATGATTTGTTTCATTAACGTTTTCAGAGATGACTGCTTTTATCTCTGCACAGGTTAACTTAAGAAGTTAAAGTTTTAGAAAAGTTGATTTCTACATCAAACATTAAAATGCAAGTCTAAAATGTGACTTTCAAAAAATGATTATTCCTGAAGTATATAAAACGAGGGACAATGTCAAGTAACTTATTTAATCTCTCTTCTGCTACAGTGTTTTACTATCCTGCAAAACTACAGGTTGTTATCTTCAAATAGCCTGGCTTTCCCAATCTCTCTCTTTAATGGAGCTTTGTTTCTGAGCTGTGAGAACGCTCACTTTACCTGCAGAAATCTGTGCTGAGAGCAAGACAGTGGTAGGCCAGAATTTCTTCCCTTTGATAGCTTTCCCCTCTGTTGTGGAGTATGAAACTATTCAAAAGACACTAGTTATTTTATCAGATGTGGTGCCTTCACAAAACTAACCTTTATCACTTGTATAATATCTCGAGGACCTATAATCTCAGGATCATATTTAATATGTGCTTTGTTGGTTGCAAGAGCTACTGAGCAGTATAAAACACCATTAGTCTTCATAAGGGTGGATTCTATTTTGTGCACACAAGCAGCAGATGTCATTCCTCTCACCTGTAAAATAAAGGTTTCCTTTAGTCATCAAAACAAAAAGTTAATGCATCTTTAGGAAACAGGAAAAGAAAATGTGCTTGTAACTAGCCTGACCTACTTATTGCTTATGTCTGGGCTCTGAAGCATAAGACTGGAGGAACACTTATGAAGGATGAGAGCACCACAGAGGAAGCACAGTGTAGAGACTTAGTTATTAAGCTCTACTAAACCTCTGCTACCTCTTCATGCTCAGAGCTGGGAACTCTGAGCTAGACTTAGCTACAAAATAATAAATAGACAAATCAGAATAACTCCACCAAAATAAGGGGTATTTCTCTTTCACTTCAGCATAGTAGTTTGAGCCAACACAGTTGAAGGACAACCTTAAAATCAATACACAATTTGTGCTACATACCTAATGCACTCCTATGGCTTGAATTTTTGTTTTTATTTTTTTTACATTAAGCTCTATTATATTTTTCAAACATTAAGAAGCAAATTATTACACAATCATGTTCAATAGTTAAAAATAAAGACAAGGGTAGTTGTTTTTAATTACTAACTTACAACAAGATCCAGAATTCCATCTCCTTCACCACTGCTTTCCATCACAGTAGCTCCAAATCCCAGTTCCCGTATGAGCTCTGCAATAGCTGAAGGCTGTATGACAGCAGGATTATACCTCACTTCTGCCTTTCCTGCCATTAGGGCAACAAGTATTGAATGTATTCCTAGAAAAGAACAATGTGAAAATAGTAGTTTAGACTTAAGACAGACCTCTGTGTTTATGAGAATGTAACAGCACAACAGCAATCCACTGAAGTTGAGAAATCTACCATATTTCAGGTACATACAAATGAAAACATAAGCATTTCTGCAAGATACATCAACAGTGCAACAAAAGCTTGGGAGCACAGATGTGAACAACGAAAGTACCACTGCAACTGAAAAACATGCAGCTCACATTTACCATTTAACTACAAACAATTTACTCTGTGGAAAGATGAGCCACTTACGAAAAAAATCTTCTACTTCAGTCTGTTTTTCTGGTTTAATTATAGCATTTCAAAATTCTTTTTGCTCAAAAGAGAATTTGAGTGAACGTGTTTTGGAAAGTGTAGATCTAACAACATGCAATCCTACTGTACTAAGTTAAAAGGAAAGTACAAAAAACTTTTAGGATGGCAAAGCAATATTCCAGGTTACCTTGGAATACATCCATATTCATTATGATATTTAAGTACAGTCTATAATAATGACTCCTCATTATACTTATGCAACTATTTGTTTCTGCAAATATACACTCTGACAGAAAGACAGACATCATTGTCCTGACTTGCAAAGCTAAAATTAGCTTACCTCTCTTTAATCCATAATACTGCCATTCTCTAATAGTTCCATTTGTAATACAGACACAAATGCTTTTTAGTTTGCAGATCTGGGCAAGTCATACCAATAGAAGAGATCTGTTTCAGTTTCAAGAGGATTCATATTTGATGTCTATATATTCTCTTTAGAGTAACCCAGCTCCTGCTTTTACAAGGGCAGTCTCCAGCCAGCATGCCAACACAGAACCAAGATTTACATTCTCTTCTCATCCTATGAACCAACTGCAAGTAGACTCTGTTCTCTCTTAAGAAATTTGTTTCAACAGTACTTCTCTTGACAACCCACCAATTACAAACAGTACAAAAACTAAATGTGTTCTCTAAAAGAAATGCTTAGAAGCATAACAGATCATACTGACCATCTTCTCTTCGCAAGTTTCTCTCAATGTTGGCTACACATGAAGCACATGTCATTCCTGTGACTTGGACGTAGCACTTTGACATGCTCTTGGACTCTTGTTTAGCAACAGAGCTCTGTAACATTTTGGAGGTAGGCACAGCAGATTCCGGCTGCTCTTTGCGTGTGGGCTGAGTTATTCCCACAGGCAGTTCTGTCTTCTCTGAAAAAGAGGTTGAAATTTGTGTCATTACAAGTAGACATTAAAATTAACTATGACCTGACTATGTAAGGCATTATTACATGTACATTTTCAGACAAAAAACATCTGACTTGCATCAATAACAGAGCAACTCTAAACCTTGCCAGGAGCAGAAAACTAGCAAACTTAGGCTAAGTTTAGAGTACCGTGGTAAAAATATAGCATTATTTGTACACTTGAAGTGGTACCAACCAAAAACAGGCAAATTTTTTCCCCCCATCCTCATGCCAGAAAATTACAATTTGACTATTTTATGAAAGAGAAGTCTGCAATGTCAGTATCAGTTGCTTTGATTGAGTGGGTAATTGATGTATGGTTTTACCAGGCTACAGAAATACTGCTGGCTAAAAAAAAATATAAATAAAGATTTCACAGATCATGGAAACATGCAAAGTCTTCTAGATTATTTTATCACATATATTTTCTCAATACTCGAGCCATAAAAAAAACCCAGTCTTGATTAAACTTTTCTATTAAAAAAAAGTCATGGCCATATCTAACTGTCTGTTCCAAGCAACATTTCTCAGACCAATGAAGCGTGAAGAAATTGTCTTCAGGCCCATTCCTAATGTGGGATAGTGAACACCAGTCAACATTCAGACACTTACGGTATCGTATTTGCTGTATGACTTCATGATGGCTGCTTATTTAAAATCCTGTATTCACAAAGTACAGAATTTATAAGAGAACCTAAAAACAAGTTTATTTCGCATTTTAACAGGTGAAAGGAGGTAGTGCCTAAGCAGTGCAGAAGTTTAACTAAACTTTGGTTATGAAGTGATTTGGCACATTTGACAGGATTTTCTTTCAGGATGTGATGTATTTAAAGCACTGGAATGGGCTGCCCAGAGAAGTCCCCATTCCTGGAGAAATTTAAGAGTCATGTGGACGTGGCACTAAGGGACATGGCCCAGGGAGGGGAATCTGCAGGTTGGGTTCTTGGTTGCACTTGATAATCGCAAAGATTTTTTCCAACTCAGACGGCGTTTAGACCACTGAAACTTTGCCTGTCTTGTTAAAATTTTTCTTTTCTTTTCCTCGTTGTATTCATCCATCTTGTGGTACATCCTTTATCCTCTTTGATAGCTTGCAAGCTAAACATCTGCTTTGCAACCTTAGCTTTACATGTAATTTCATTGACTTTACCTGAGGCACAAGGTTCATGCATGTTTTGTACAGAAATTCAGTGTTTTTGGTCTTAGAGAATGGCTCTCAAACCACAGACAGCTGCTTCTCATATCAGATTCAGATACTATATTCATGCAGGAGCAATATAAAAGGAATTAAACGTGAGCATGTGGCTTTACTTCTTTGGTTACTGCCATGAAATCTCTCACTTGCTCTATTTCTTAAAACTTAGTGAAAAAAAAAAAATGGAGCTTCACTGTTCCCTCAAGAAGTCTCTTCCAGAAGGTTAACAGAGACAATCCAGATGGGTATGAATGGGATTTTGCTACCTAGCTACCTGTTCCCACTGTGCAATTACTTTTAGCATACCAGACATAATGGCAAGCTACATTTTAATTTCTTCATTGATATCCACACTCTTCAGGTTTTTGTCACTCTCAGTCATGTCAAAGTCAGGTTACAGCCCTTTGGTTACTCCTCAAGTTTTCTCTAATAATTTCCTACTAAAGAAACCAGCCCAGCAATCTACTATTCTTAGCAGCTTGCAAAGCCCCTTTTACCCTCCACGTTCATTCCATGAATATCAGACAGCAGCAAATTGAGACACCATTTGAATATCAATATTCCTATTTCCAGATATCTCAATCATTTCTTATCAGTCTAGAGTCTTAAAGGAAGCGTTACGTGTACACTTAACTCACTCACTGAAAATGAAGATATAAAATTTCTCTCGACATGCAGGAAGTATAGCATGTTAACTGTTATTTTCATCTTCAGTGGTACCAAATCCCAAACAGAACTGCATAATACTTTTAAAAGTTTAATATGTCATTACCTGGCAAAGAAGCATCAAACCCCATATTTTCTATAGAGGATCGCAAATCTTCTGGGCATGTCTGCAGAGGGTCGTATTCTATAATTCCATTACTATTTGCCAGAGAGACATTAATAGATTTTACACCAGCCTTTTGGGAAATGACTCCTTCGATAGACTGCACACAAGAATTACAAGTCATTCCTTCAATGTTTATCACAACGACTTGAGTAAGGGGCTGGCCAGCATCCTTCACAGACTTCAGTGGAGATGCCAGTGCAGGGAAAAGTGCTACATTTTCGTATTTGTCAAGAAGGCTGACTTTAAATGTCTGTGGGGACACTGCCTCTATGGCACTTCTCAGTACATCTATGGTAATTAAGTTTGGGTTGTATTTTACAATAGCAGATTTATTCTCTAATGAAACAACTATATTTGTTACTGATGGGAGTGTCGATATGGTGCTTTGAATATTGAGGACACATGAACTGCAGTGCATGCCATCAATTCTGAAGACAGCAGTCTTTGTATCGCTCACGTTACTTGTGTTTTCTTTCAGTGGTGCTGTGTCAGAACTTTTGGTCTGAGTATTCTTCAGCCTTTCCAGGTCAACAGCATTGAGCTTAAGGGGTCTCGGCTGCTTTTTGAAAGATGCTGTGAAACCTGCAGCTTCAATTTGGCATCTGATCTCTTCTGCTGTAATTAGATGAGGCTGATACACAACAACAGCTTCCTGATTGTCCAAGGACACTGAAAATTAAACAAGAAAAAGAAGTGTGCATTACTGCCCTAAGCATATCAAGCATTTTTCTGTAAGAGCAATAGATGTCATCAAGGGTTACAAAAAAAGGTTTCAAATGCTCAGAAATTTAACTGGAATGGAAAGGAGATTTAAGTGGCCCAGTAATTTTCAATGTGATTTAGTTCAATTGTTAATTGTCTGGACAATGCCACAATTCCTGTATTCTCTTTCTTCTTTTCAGTTTTTACTCTTGTCCCAGGATGCTCGCAAATAACATCACTATTTCTTAACAGATACATTCTTTTATCCAGGGCCTACCACATTACATTCATGTTAAAGCTATTTATACAGATGATTTCCTTTTGAATACAGTCATGTAAGACAATATTAATTTTAATTGGAAAGAAGATATAAACTAACATTAACTGCAACACAGAAAAGACATACGGTATTGAAGGATTCTATGACTGAAAATAAATTTAAAAAACTCTACTACTACTCCAGTTTCCCTATCAAAACAAACCAAACACTGAATGCTATCATTCACTTAACAGAAATATCCTCACCGTAGTTTGGTCCCCCTTCACTTCTACTCCAAATTAAACATGCAACTATGCATCTTGTACCACAATAGGGAACTGTTTTATCTAAAACCAAGATATCTCCAGAATGCCATCAGAAGACAGTACCTATTAAAAAAAAAAAATAGTTCTATAAGAAAGGCTTTACCTTTAATCCGTTGAATTCCTTGCAATTTGCCAATCTTCCCTTCAATAGTGCTAGTGCAGGAATGACAGGTCATCCCCTCCACTTTCAGGCGCAACAAAACACTACTTGCATGAGACCAGCTGGGATCTTCACACGTTCCTGGAGTTACCTCTGGTGCTGAAATACTTAAGTCCACTCCTGGGACCATTTGGACAATCTGCTTGCCATTTACAACAGAAGAAAGAAAAGTCACCACTGCAGATTTTTGATCAGAAGACATCTTAACATCCAGGATACCTTTGTTCTTCAGCAGTGTACTACGAAGCTCTTTAGATGTTAGAGCTGATTGAGTAGGAATAGTAAGAAAAATAGTGTCAGGTAGAACAGGTTGTGGGTTTGAACCAGCTGATGTAGCATCAAACCCCATGTCATATATTGCTTCCTGCAGTGTTGCTGGAGTGTGCAGTTTTGAGTCATAAATAATGACGGCATTCTTATCTTCTAGAGATACCTTGCAAAGAGAAAAATAATGAAAACCAATTTAGCAAATTGCAACATTAAGAGATAGGAACTAATAACCCGCATGGGATTATGAACAGTTATTATTTGCAGATGTTAGTAATACCTGTCCAGTATCATTTTATCCATCACTACCCACTCTGAACAATGAAGCCATACCAATGGCCATCACACAATAACTTCTGCTCATCTGTTTAACAGCGTGGTAGACAAAGATGATTTATTTTGTCTCCTTGCCAACTTCAGAATCCTTTAAGAAGAATCTGTCAGGCCACATTTTCTTAAGACATCCAGACAACATCAATACATCTTATAGTAAAACAAACTCTCTGCAATCTCAGTGCAATTCAATCAAAAGCAAATAAGCCCACAGTAAAAAAAAAAATTAACTGTTTGCACAATTTTGCAGTTAGTAGTAATACAAGAGTAATTACAAGGACAGAAGAAAAGGTTCTTTGAAAAATCCAAAATATTTAAGTAGCAGTGAAAGGAGTCCAATAATTCTTGGCATCTTAGGCACAGGTTATTACTCTGTTTTGTGGAATGAAGTGCATCAGACTTCAGAGAGCAAAATACAGTTTTGAAATTAGATACATGGCCAACACCAAAGAAGCTGCTTTTTTTTTTTTTTTTTAAATTTATTTCTGAACATTTTGGTGATCCAGAAACTTTCTGATTTAGTATTAACCTTTCACAGTCAATGGTACAATTTAATTTGCTCCAAACTGATGATACATCAAATACAATTACTGCAGTTTCCAAAAGGAAAAGCCTCCTGCCAGAGGCCCAACACAGTCATTAGATTTTATCTTTACTCTGGGCAAAGCAACAACCTAAAGGCCACAGACATAATTAAATCACACCAGTTAAATGATTTTAAGAACAACCTGTCTTCATTTTTGTCTGGATTATGAACCTGAGCAGAATTAGGAATATGGACATTTATTGGTTTCATTGCAGTTGGAGGCAAAATTACCTAAATGCAGCCCTGCTTGTCTGTATTAGCAATCCAGTATTCACCTCTCTGGCTAACCTAGTTCATAATCACTCAACATAAACAAAAGTTTTTGTTTCTCAGAAATTCTAAAAGCAAATCACGTTTCTGTAAGCACACATGAACTCCTCCTTCATACGGAAGTAAACTGCACTAACTGGCATATCATTTGCCACTGTACAGAATAGTGCACCATGATAAAGCTTTTGAAATAAGCTAGAGGCAACAGCCATGTGCCCCCAGATACAGAGTGCCAACATGGCTAAGGACAGCGTTCACCTCTGACATACCCACTAAAATGGAAACAAATTTGACACAACCAAGAAAATACTATTTTCTCTAGAGTAAACATCAACTACTACAGAATGTTACAGCAAGATTTCACAATCCAGTAATTAAACTCTGCAATTCTATGCAGCTGTAATTGTAAGGACTGCTCCTTCTTGCACAAACTAGCCATAGGACCAGAAGGCATCTCCTCTGCACCAAGAAAGCATCACAAATAGAGGTTAACATCAAGGCAGTTCAAGAAAGTCTGGATAAGGGCAAACCAAGTAGCTCCATCGGTTGCTCAGGACTATAATTCTGCTGTTATTTCTCTTAATGGCCGCACAAAAGAATGTGAACATCTAACTTCTTTTAGTAAGCTTCTCATTATTTCACAATACTGAATTAAGCACTGAAATTCACACTACTGAACTGAGGCAGAATCTTACTTGAGGAGTAACAGATGACAACTCAGCTCCCTGCACAACTCCGTACTGTGTGGTACAGTAAGCATTAGCTTTTCTCTTGCTTATACCAGATAAGAACAAAACTTCCTAACAAAAGGGTAGCGTTACTTACTTTGATGTTATGGATACCATTCATCTTCCCAACATGCTGCTCAATGGTCTGAACACAGGAGTGGCACGTCATTCCCTCCACGCCAATGACTATGGATCTTGCCTCCATTGTCAAACTCTACTCACGTCTTCTCATCTCTGTTGGTCAAAAAGAATTATGATTTTTTTTCTTAAATTAAAAAGACCAAAACAAAACAATCTGCTCCATTTAGCAGATGATGTACCTGGCCACATAACTCTAGTAGATTTCAAAATCTGATCAAAATATGATGTTGGGCAAGATTTAGCAGGAAGGAGGCATTTAGCTAATTGCTCCTATGAATTTTCAGACAGAATTATTCAGACATTTATAAATTGATTTATTTGTATTATAGTCACGATCATTTAATCGCACGCAAGAAAGCTGTGACTCACTGGTGTGAGATTAAATTACTTGGAAAAGAAAGCATTTGGAAAACCAGATCAGTAGAGGACAGCATGTAAAACACAGAGACAGGGGACAATTGTCTCTTTTGCATTATCCTATATTAGCAAGAGGAAGTAATGCTGGAACTAGACCTAGGGAATAAAACAAGCTTTTTCCATATCTCATTCAGAAATATTTGCTTTCTACTCCTCTCAAATGATCATTATTTCTGCTTGTCAATACAAGACCAGGAAAAAAACAAAACAAGAAAAAACAAGCAAAAAAAAAACCCCACTAAACCTGAATGAAATTTGTCTACAGAGATAACATCAATTACAAAAGAATTAATTAGTCCAACAAATAGATTAAGTAACAGAGGACAAAATATTTTTTTTAAACCTTGGTAGATTCACATTTTTTTCATTACACGAGCAGCTAATGAGCAGGATGACAATCAGTCAAACTGGCTGCAGTGAAAGCATCATCAACTTCAGATGACTAACCCAACAGCTGAAGTAACACGTGTGCTTAGATGGCTTTTACCCGGGGGACTTGTCTTTGAAACCAGATTACAGTAAGTAAGAACAGCATTTAATGAAATTAATTTGTTCTCTCCTTGGTAGCATTTCACAACTGCATCTGAATGTTTCTGGTTTTGCTTTGAGACACTTGAAGCTACATGTGGAATGCTGGAAGGTTTCACTGTAGAACCGGGCTTACCTCACCTACATAGGATCTCAAACTAAATGCTGAAGCTTAGCCAACAGGTGAAGACAGAGTAAACCTTTGAATTACAGTAAGATTTCCAGTAGATGAAATAAATATTTAATTCAAATGCATTCCATGTGAAGAGCCAGGAACACATTGCATACTTGTTGATCAGATACTAGCACATGCAAATTTAACTATAATTACTAGGTCAAAACATAAAATAAACATGCAAATATCATAAAGATAGTCTGAGAAACTGATTTTAATGATTTCCCTAGTGCATTCCCTGAAACCCACAAATGACCAGCTAAGTGATCTGAACTGTAGTGTGAGCCTTTATATTCCAGGAGGCAATAACAGTTTCGTTGAAGAACCACAGAGTATGCCACAAGAGGCAAAAGGAATTCATGCCCGAATCCACGATAAGCATAGCTATTGGACAGGAATGGTCAGCAAGTCACTGAGAAAACCTCATGGTTAAAGGGCTGTGAACACCATGAAGAGCTGCTTTTATACCTGTTCAGCAGAGGAGAGTTTTCCCCTCACAGTCACAGAAGTCTCAGCAGCATTCCCACAGCTGCTCAAATCCTTACCAACACCCCCAACACCTGACCTTCCTAGAAGGCATCACGTATTTACTCAGAATACATCATGATGTGCTGATCCTTCATCCTGCCATCCAAATAATGGATGAAGTTGGGAAGCAAAAGGGCCGCACGTGCACCTTGAGGCTGATGGCAACTGTGGGATTAGAAGCAAAAAGTGGCTTCCATCTGTAGTAGTTCTTCAAAACATGAGTGTGAAAGGATGCACTGCAAAACACGGTGGTCCCAGTGCTGAGAGCTCCAAGGGAAAGCAGCAGGCTACAACAGCTTCAGTTATTGCTAAGCCTCAAAAATCAGCATTAACACTTGCACTGGCTGGGCTGATTGGGTTCTGCTGACTCAGAAGATAAAACAGCAACTTACATTAAATAAGGCATCGCATTATGCTGTTCTGTATAGAACACAATAACTCGGCGTGCTAAGAAAAGAACTAATATGGTAACTCTACCTGAAGAGTTAGCACAGGTCTCACTTTTTGCCTATTCTGATGATCTGAATTATCAGCAACACACAGAAATAGTTACAGCTAATCATCTACACATCTACAGAAATAGGGAACCACACCTGAAACAAGGGAGTAATGAATCAGTAGAACAGCATTTTAAGAGCTTCACATGATATGTCCTTTCTCAGGCTTGTCTGTATACACAAAAACACAAGATATTTTGTAAAAAACACTATAAAGTTAAATAAGGAAACATGCTTTCATTTCATCACCTGACCCTTATTGATCCTTCAGTTCTTCCATGAGGAATGCTCAGTCCATGAAGAACAAACAAAGATGTAATTGTAATTCCACAGTCAGGGAGCAATGAATCTTCCCACAAGGCTAAAGTACAGGTGAAGTTTCAAGAAGTACTTGACTCGCAGGGTATTTTGTAAGCACAACAATCAGATACACAGAGCTGAGCTACCACAGCCTATCATCTGTCATCTCCTACAGTCTGCAGAGAAGTGAATTTAAATTGTCGTGAACTTGGAACTGCCCTGACAACTGTGCTATTACTGCATTCAGAAGAAATTTAAAGGAAAACAATATGTGATCTGCTACCTGAAATTAACACAGGTTGGTAAGATGCGTTGCCTTGGATGAGCTGGTGTACAAGTGCAGGGCAGCCTGAGAAAGCCTGCTGGCTCCTGCCTGTCCTCGCTGTTAAGAGTGAAGCTACAGTAGGTTGCAGCCACTTCCTACAAGCAGCAAGAGCACAGTGCTGTCTTTTCTACTCATCTTGTGTTAAACTAACAGCAACTACACAAGCAATAGGGTACAGTAACATTATTAAAGTGCTTGCAATACTTAACAGCATTGCTATTTATTTTAACACGTAGGTGAGAATTAACTGTTATATATAGAGAGAACACACTATAAATACTTTAAAAACCCCAGATATAATAACCTGGTATTATTACAGTGTGATGGGGAAAAGTATTTCCTCCATTTTTCCAGAGTTGTTTCCTTCCTCATCTGCTGTTCATCTTAAATACACTCAATTCCACCACTCTCCATGCAGCCTCATGTTTCCCACTTAAGAGGTAATATGTGGAAAAGGAAATAGCAGTTGCAGTTACTCTGCCTTTCTGGCCTGTTAAAACTAAATGAGGTTCGTAAGGCGACTTCAAATATGGTATTTATGGAAGTGGAAGAAAATTTGTTTGCAGTAATTCTGAACCTGAATAGCCACATTAAGATCACAAAGCACACTGAAATCCTATTACGTTGGGAGGATTTGATGGGCATTGTTTTGTACAGGCACAGTTCTTCCTTTAGAACAAAATAAAATCTGCTGGCGTTTGGATTTAAATAATAAATCAGAAACAAAGTTTCATTCATTTCACTGCCCCGGCGAGGGGTTTGTGTTTGTTTGGGCTTTTAAAAGACTGATCTCTTAGGATCAATGGATGAGGGCACCACGCCATGAAGCACAGTATAAACACAGTAGAGAAAATCCTCACCTTGAGGGAACTGTAATTCAAACATGCACTCAAACTGCATCCAAACCTTGTCTGCATTTCCAGCACTCCTGATAGTGTTAAGAGACTTGTTTTCTAAGGAAAGGATGACGTTATTACGTAGTGAACGTATACACACTGCCTTTTTCCTCCTGTTACAAAATTCCCAGGACATAACAAGTTAAAACTTGTTAAAAAACAAGTAAAAAGCTAATGTGTTCTTAAACCCATGACAGTATTCTACTTGGGTATATTCCTCTGTAACGCTCTACCTCCCCTTATGAGCACTTCCTTGAAGAAATACGTCAGCTGAAACTTAAAAGACATTTTCCTCCTTCTGACAATAAGTTACAACATATTCACAACTAAGCAGCCTGAAAAACGTTACACCAATAAATTATATGTACACAAGTGACATACAAATACTGACAATTTAACACTATTTCTCCTCAAGTGCATTAATATTTCACCAAGTTGAAAAGAAGGATACAGACATCAAAATACTCTTCGTGAGGCTGCGCAGCAATCATAGAATCACTTGAGTTGGAAGGGAGCCCTAAAGGACATCAGTCCAACCCCTGCACTGAGCAGGGACACCTCCAGCTCCATCAGGTGCCCAGAGCCCATCCAGCCTGACCTCGAGTGTCTCCACAGATGGGGCACCACCACCTCCCTGGGCAACCCGCTGCACTCTCTCACCACCCCTGTTGTAAAAACTCTTTCATATACCCAATCTAAATCTCTCCTCTCTTTGTTTAAAACCATTTCCCCTTGTCCTGTCACAACAGACCCTGCAAAGAGTCTGTCCCCTTCTTTCCTGTAGCTTCCCTTTAGATCTTGAAAGGCCACTCTCAGATCTCCTGGAGCTTTCCTTTTCCATGCTGCACAGCCCCAGATCTCAGCCCGTCCTCATAAGGAGGCTTTCCATCTCTTGGATTTTTGTGGCCCTCCTCTGGATGTGCTCCGACAGCTCCACGTCTCTCCTGCACTGAGGACTAGGTGGATGGCTGGCCTGGGTGATCTCAGAGGTCTTTTCCAACCTCGGCGATTCTGTGATTCCATGCCTCTACTGCTGGACGCAGCACTCCAGGTGAGCTCCCACAGTGCAGAGCAGAGGGCAGATCCCCTCCCTCACCCTGCAGCCTAGATACAGCCCGAGATACAGTTGGCTCTCTGGGCTGTGAGGGCACGCTGCTGGCTCACATGCAGCACACTATCCACCAGCACCCCCACGCCCTTCCCAGCAGGCTGTACTCAATCCTGCCATCCCCCAGCTCATACTAACAGCAAGGGTTGCCACAATCCAGGTGCAGACACATCACTTGCATTTGTTGAACTTCATGAGGTTTTCCTGGGCTCGCTGCTCAGCCTAGGTCTGAGGTCTCTGTGGATGGCATCCCATCCCTCAGGCGTATCGACCTCACCCCACGGCTTGGTGTTACCCACAGCCTGCTGAGGGTGCACCTCAGCAATCTTTGTGTTACAGCAGTGGTTTGAACTTAGAACTTCTCACTTAATGCACCTGGTACTGGTAGTTCTATGAAATAGAGATATATACATAAGTTGTCATTTGTAGAGTCTTGTTATGCTTGTAATCCACATTTGCTACCACAGTATTTGTGAGTTTATTGAACATGCAATGCAGCCTGTATTTGCTGGTATTGCATTACTGATCTTACACTACCTCTAATTGTTGCTGCTACTAATTAGTGCTACATCCTCAATATCTACTAATATCTATTTGCTCGTAATATCTGTAATGGTTTATTATCTATACGTATACCTGCCTTACTAATTGCTAGCAGCAGTTTTAGTAAGCAAAGTACTCTGAAGCATGCTAAGGATAGGTGAAGTCAAAGCTGTCAGTTACAACCTCGCATCGACAAGAAAAGATGAGCAACGTAAAATAGAAGCTACAGCACTGGTAAAACCCTAGACTGCCACTTTACACCCCCAAAAATGCTTCAGTTTCTAGTATCAAAGCCAACCCAGGCACTGCAGTGTAACACCACGCACAGCTCTGTGTCTGTTCTATGGATCAGTGGGGATACGTAACAGAACGACTGAGCGCGCTCCTTGAAAGATACAACTGCAGCTTTCACCAAAGTTTTCTACACATATTTTGAATTTATAGCTTTTAAAAGATGCCAGCGAAAGCTGGGCAGCATCAAACAAATGCCAGGCACAGAATCTGTCAGATGTAACTACAGCCTCAGGGCTCGATAAGGCTTCCAAGTGGCTCAGTCCTACCTAAAAGCTTCATTTGTGGCATCAGAAGGCAAAATTCCTAATTAGATTACGTGGAAGAGAGTATGCCTGAAGGACCCCAAAAGCACACACACACAAAAGAACAAAGGACAGCATAAGAAGACAAAGCTGTATCATCTTGTTCAGCTTATGAGAATACTGAAGTTCCAGGGAGCCTGGTCTGACAGAAGAGAGTTTTGTGGGTTTTTTTTTTTTCCCCCCGACAAATGGTTACATTTAAAAGTCAGATCAGATTAATGAGGCTCACTCAGTGTGGGAAACTGCACATCTATAATAAATATCTATCACAGACAGCTATGTGAGACTACACAGGGTAATTCATGCTGCTCAAGTCTTAAGCAACTTCTGCTTGGTCAGCAGACTGGAAACTTCCCCGAAGAGTTTTATGTCTATAGCAGTCAGATGAAAAAAAAAAAGCACAAACTGAGTATATACTGTGTCAGTTCTAAGGACAGTTTTGTAACTATTCAAGTTCTTCTCAAATTGTCTCACTTGCTCCTGTCCTTCCACTAACTCTTTGAAATGGATTTTTGGAGAATGTGGATGCTCCCCTGGAGGAATCATTATGAACATTAGGAGCAGAATATAATTTAGCAAGACTTGCTACATGAGCACAACAAGGTCAGCCGAGGGCTCCCGTTCCTGGGCTTAGTCTCAAGATGCCATACAGAACACAATGCACTGCAGAAGGGAAAACTGGAGGAACACCAGTGAGTGTTGTGTTATGCTGCCTCGTCGTTCGCTTATTCATCACCTGGAGAGGAAAAACAAGTCCAGGTCTTCTCTCTACAGCTGGATAAAGCACTCTTTATTTACGTGCTTCTACACAAACCGTCCCAGCACAGACCCAACCATTACCACACTGCAGGACTCCCCTTATTCACAGCCAGGATCACAACGCAACAGGTTCCCAAGCACAGAAATGCCATTTAGGTGACCGCGTAGAGACTTTCAAGACCAACTTTACGCTAACGAGTTACGTGCGATTCGCAGACACGAGCACAGAGCGGCTGCAGTTTGCTGTACCCGCATCCTCTTCGAGGAGAACTACCGCAAATCCTCACAAACAAGCGCCGGCCCTCTTCCAGCGCACCGACACTACGCGTTTGGTGGAAGCATTGGAAAAACCCGCAGCGCAGCAAAGAGAAAGCAAAACGCCGGACGTTCGTGCAGCAGCCCGGAGCAAAGGAGGCGGCAGAGCCTCCCGCCGCGTCCCGCTCATCCGCAGCTCCGAACCCCCCGGGCGACAGCGGCTCCGCTTCCCGCCCACCCACCGCCCGCAGCGCACGGCGAGCGACGCTCCCCGCACGTTTCCGAACGCGCTTCTTCCACCCAAAGCCCAGCTCCGCACCGCCGTGCCGGCACCGCGAGCCGCCCCTACCTCCGGCACCGCGTTCGAAGGAGAAGCCGCTCCGGGCAGGCCGCGAGCGCCGAGCCGCACTGAGCGCTGCGCAGCGACCGCCCCGTCCCGCCCCGCCGCCACGGCAGCGAGCGGCGCCCGCTCACGTGACACGCGCGGCCGTCACGTGCTGCCGCCCGCCGCCCTGGTAAGCCGGCGCCGATGGGGGCGGCCGGTTCAGCCGCCTGCCGCTTCGTGACGCGCGGAAATCGCGTTTCAAAGCGACTTCGCTGTTTATGAGGGCCGCTAAACTACCCCCGCCATTTTAATTAGTAAAGACTTGCACCTGAAATCCTCTATTTCTCTAAACGTCAGCGAAGAGCAGTGCTGAGCTACCGA
Organism: Phasianus colchicus; assembly: GCF_987193195.1. NCBI lineage: Eukaryota > Metazoa > Chordata > Aves > Galliformes > Phasianidae > Phasianus > Phasianus colchicus. Next base: position 7,422,099 of record NC_143449.1, read on the forward strand.
CTGTCACCGGGAGCGTGTCCGACCAACTTAGATATAGCTGAAACACAGCATCTGCCAGCCTGAGAGAGGCACAGCTCGCTCACAGGGTGGGATGTGGGAAAAGGATCCAAAGGGAAATGCAAAGGTTGCTGTCAGAAGGCCAGCCGTACTCCAAGGGAGCAGTGTGAACTCTGCAGGAAACTGCACCGTATTTTTGGACCTCTCCATTATCCTCCCGTGACAAGAACAGCTGGGATTACCTCATACAGGCCACTTAAGTCTTCTTACGTTTCCTCAGCAAAAAGACACAACATAGAGGAAACCTCAAAGAGCGAGACAGGTTTCTAGGTATGTTTATTAGACCAGGAATGCCACAGCACAAGTGGTACCCATGGAACAAATGCCATTATGTTCATGCACGTGTGTTTTTTTTCTCCTGTGACAGCTTGGACCAGTTCATTATAAGCAAAAGCGTTACTCCTGCCACTCTTTAGGAGTGACTCTGCCAACTGGTGACAAGCCCCACTCAATTCCAGATTTTGTAAGCACCTGTAGGAAGATAAAAATCAACATTATTAACTCTGAAATCAAAGAAACATTCTGATACATGGATATTTCTACTGCTCTTTGTTTAGATTTCTTGTACTAGAATATGTTATTGTATTCATCTTTCTGTAAGGAAGTGGGAAATATTTATGTTGAACATTACTTAAATACTTCAGCTTTCTATTTCAAAATACCTAACTTTAGAACTAAGAGTCTAGGATGTAAAACCACATCACTAAAATTCACCAAATCACTAAATTCATTTCCTGTACATCATCCAAGCTGTTTTCACCATAACTTCAGTAAAAATTAAAATTAACATCATAACATCTTCAGCTAAAACTTCTGCCTGAATAGCTTAGGTAACCTTTAGGGGAACTGTTGGATCATGGCCTGAACCTCTGATTGACCACCTGGGGTGAGCACTAAGTCACCTGTGTGGGAACACAGGAGAAGGCAATTCTACTTGGAAGGGGTGGAGCCTGGTTGCCTCTCCTAGACCCCATTTAAGGGCTGACCGCCACTGAGGAAGGCTCTTTTTCTAGAGATTGCTTCTTGTAGAGTTTCTTGGGAGCCTCCAACACTGGTGAGTACTTTCCATTTATCTCTGATCATCTTTTCCAATGTGATAATCTTACTAGGCTAACTTCTCTGTATGCTTATTGATCATCCAATGCTTTACAGCATCTATATACTTATTGATCTTACACAACCCCAGTGAAATAGATAATGCTTACTTCTGCTGCATTTTAAAAATCAGTGAAATGCTGAAACATGTAAAAACTCAAAACACAAAGTAATACATCTCAATTTCTGTCATGTTGCTAGTGACTTCAAAAAAATCCAAAATTCTTATTGCTTAAGATATTTGCAACAAGTGAGCCCTTCTGAAAATAGCTAACAAGTTTACAGCTACATCACAACAAAGTGGTAAAGCAAGGGAAGACTTACATATCCCCAGACAGTAGCAAAAACTGCTGCTCCGCCAATCAGCACCAGATTTCCATATTTATCATGGAAGCTTGGTTCATGTTTGCGATGATGAGTTTGTCTTACTGCAGTACGCTGAGCACCACGAGCTAAGGAATATTAGAGAGAATTAAAAGTATCAGCAATAAAAAACTTCATTTAAAAACTTTAGAAATAAAATTATCTTTAGCCTATTGGAACAATTCCAAAGTATGGGATTTACGTGGCCCTGCCTGTGGCAGGGGGTTGGAGATTCATGATCCTTGAGGTCCCTTCCAACCCAGGCCATTCTGTGATACAGAAAGCCTTACATTTTGTTTCAGCTTTCCCATTCTCTCCTGTGAAGGTTATTCCTGAAATCTGCTTCCAGGAATCAAATCCTTTCTGTCACCTTTTTCTTTTTCCTCTGGGTCCCCGGTGGCAGTTAAAGTACAGTTAAAACTGTGTGACTATTTATCTAAGAAAGTAATTTGAGTAAGTAAAGCTTTTAATTTCAGAATCTGTTTTTGAGATTTCATATTTAGGAATCCTTCGTTTTCAGTATGTGTACTCAAACGTTTTCAGGAGGAAGCCCATCATCAAATTAAAGGATTGAAGACTGGGTTTTAGAAACACCTTTCTCATTCTCTTTATGATTCTTAGTGGGAGGAAAGTGAAGTGAAGAAGAAAATGGGAAATTTGCATGATATAAATAATAAATGATTAGATATGGGAGGATCTCTTCAGAGGATAGGAGGTATGTTCATTAACATACATATGATATACATAACATATAGTCTTATTTAAAAGACAAACTTAAGAATCAAACTATCAGCTTCAACAGATGTAAATTGCACAGTAGTTGTACACAAATGAATTGATGAAACAGTGGTCTGTGCATACAGCCATTATCCATCATTTTTTTTAAATAGGAATTTCACACATACTGTCTCAAAATATGACTGCTGTCGCTGTCCTAATGATACCCCAAATGCTGTCACATCCATGGAGTGCTCAGTGAATGTGAGCATGCTGCTTTTATGTTGACAACAGCTGAAACAGCTCAGCTGAGCTAAGGACACCATAACTGCTCGTGAGAGCACCAAATGTGAGAGGACCAGGTTAATTACTGGTGAGCCTGTCACCAGAGGGACTGCTTTACCCGTGAGTTCAAGCATCTGGCACTGACAGCACCGAGCCACCTCTGTGCAGAATACGTGATCTGGATGTGCTTTCAGATCAAGGAGGAAAAGCACCGAGCAAGGGAACCCAAGGTCAGCTCGACTAAAGGCGGTAAAAAAGAGGAAGAAGAGGAGGAAGAACGAAGAGACAGCGGCCTCCACCTGCCGCCTTGAACCTCGCGGGGCGAGGCGAGTCCAGAGACGCCCTGTGACGGGACCCAGGCTGGGAGCCCTGACAGGGACGGCAGGAAGCCGTGCTGAGCCCTGAGGAAACGGCCTGCCCCAGCTTCCCGAGGGCCCCAGCGCAGCCGCGATTCGGAGAGCCCCTTCCTTACCCGTGAGGTTGAGAGCAGCCCTGGCCACGGGAAACATGGCGCCAAGCACAGACCGACCGCGGCGGCGGATGCGGTACCCTTGGAGAGCGGTGAAAAACAAAATGGCCGCGCCGGAAGTCGCCAGTGCGCTGCGCCGCCGAGTGACGCCCTCTGGGAAATGTAGTTCCGCCGAGGTGCCACGGGGCGGCGGGATCTTTTCGCTACGTGGGAGCCCTAGTGGGGAAAGCTCTGTAGCTGGGAGAGGGACGGGGCTCTTGCTCTCCAGTGTACAGATTGAGGAGCGCCTCTTCGCATAACGCCAGAAAGCGGGCCTGCAATGATGAGCTGGCGCACCGATGACGAAAGGAGTAAGAGCCTCCCAGCGGCCGTTTCGTACGCAGTGTCAGGATGGCCGAGTGGTCTAAGGCGCCAGACTCAAGGCGTGCCGCGCCTTCCGACGGCGGTTGGGTATTCTGGTCTCCGAATGGAGGCGTGGGTTCGAATCCCACTTCTGACACCACTTTTTTTTCCTCTTTCTAACTGCACCAATCCCCCTCCACACAATCTAAACAGATGAAGCGCAATAAGAAACCGCGGTGAGCTCCGCAGCGCTAGGATGGTGTTCTATATAACGTACGTACTCAGGCAGAATGAAGCGTAACCGCTTGATATCCCTCAGCCCGTTACTGAAAGTTTTACAAGTGCGTTTCGTTCACGCTTCTAACCACCTTTCAAATACACGGCACAGCGACAGACACGCGTTTATAACAGCGGGGACGGCTCTGGGGAGCGACGGAGCTCCGCACAGCTTTGTTCCGTGTTTCTTTTTGTTTTCGGAGTGGCTCCCGACGCGAGGCTCATCCCCGCCGCAGCGCCCGCAGGCAGGAGCCGGGAAGTCCGTGCACAGCGCAGCTTGCAGCGTTCAGAACAGCAGCCGCACGAACACTCAAAGACAAAAAATTGGAGCGCATCGCTCCTCCCACAGCGCGCAGCGTAACGTCTACTCCGCCTTGCGAGAGCCCGCCCCTCAACGCAGCTCCGCCAATCCGGCTGCCCCAGCTTGCCTCCCCCTCATTGGCTGCCGCTCCAGAGCTGAGCGCAGAGCCTGCGAATAAAATGCGGGCGATGAGACGCGGGCTGGTGCCGCAGCCAATAGGAAGCACGTGGGTGGTGTCGCGGCTCTGTGGGTCGGCCAGTAGGTGCGAGGTGGCGGTAAGGGGCGGCGATGGCGGCGCTGTCGGTGTTGGTGCTGGTGTTGCTGCTGGCCTGCGGTGGGCCGCGCGCTGCGGGGCAGAAGAGGAAGGAGGTGAGGCGGCGGTGCGCGGCCATCACGGCCTCAGCGGAGTGCCCGGAGCCGGGGGGGGGAGGCGGAGAGGGGCTGATGCGGCGGAGCGCTCAGGCCCTGGGGAGCTGCCGGGCTGCGCTGTTTGGCTTCCTGGTGTTCGTACGGAACTTCTTGCCCAGTTTCTGCCCGTTGTTCTATTGCTGCGCTCCACCAAAAGGAGCCCGCTCCCATCGCTTTGATTACCACACTTGAGACGTTTATGAGCAGCGCTGACGTCCCCTCTCACATTCTCTCTAGGCTGAACAGCCCCAGGTCTCTCAGCCTTTCCTCGTACAGGAGATGCTCCAGGCCCCTCTTCATCTTTGTGGCCCTCCGCTGGGCTCTCTAGAAGTTCTTTTCCTCTTATGAACTGGACACAGAGCTCCAGATGTGGCCTCAGCAGGGCAGAACAGGGAGAGAGGATCACCTCCCTCATCCTGCAGGCCATGCTCTTTTTAATGCACCCAGGATATCATTGGCTTTCTTGGCTACTATAGACCCAGCTCCTTCTCTGCAGAGCTCCTTTGTAGGAGATCAGCCCCTAACCTGTACTGATGCGTGCAGTTATTCCTCTCCAGGTGCAGAACCTGTGTTTGCGCTCGTTGAACCTCACCAGTTTTCTCTATGCCCACCTCTCCAGTCTGTCCAGGTCCTGTTGAATGGCAGCACAGCCTTCTCTTGTGTCAAGGCAACAAACCTCACCATTAGCAGCATAGGAAGGTACTTTGGAGCAGGCAGCTTTTGTCAGTGTGTAAACACTTGATGTAAATTAACATCCTTATCAACGATGCGATTGTCAGAAAGCTCTGTGAGTGCCTTTGAGAGCTGAAAGCTGAATGAAGTATCACATCGTGTAGCTTGTGTTCTTGTAGAATGCAGCGCTGTATACAAATCTTCAAGTCCGTGCTGGGAGAGATTAGAGGGAAAAGCACCCACAGGAAAACCAACGCTCCTTCTCTGATTTTCTTTTCAGATGGTGTTATCAGAAAAAGTGAGCCAGCTGATGGAGTGGACGAGTAAGAGATCTGTGATACGAATGAACGGTGACAAGTTCCGCCGTCTTGTGAAGGCACCACCCAGAAACTACTCGGTGATTGTGATGTTCACTGCTCTTCAGCCTCACAGACAATGTGTTGTGTGCAAGTATGGCCTTAATTCATCAACTGCAACTTGAAAGTCATCATGTGATTTCAGGAGGTTAAATTTAAAAGACTAACTCTTTCATGCACGTAAAAGTACATGATACTGAAGTATGTCATATGTTATTTTTGATATTCTATGGGAATGCTTATGTTATACTGAGGGAAAACAATGTACTTGTTATTTATTTTCCTCCTGAAGTAATTGATGTTATTCAGACAAAATGCTCACAGTGCTGAGTTTCTGCACAGAGAGAGGGTGAAAGCTCAACTTTATTGGCATGTACTACTGAAGAAATGTTTGCAGGTTTACTTGATGGCCTTGCAGTCTAAAAGTTGCTGTTAGTTAATAATATTCATTGACGTTTTATTTATGTTGATAATTTGCTGGTCCTGACCAGCTCCTGTAACTTCTGTACCAAGTTATTTCAAGTTAATTGGTATTCCATCTTCTGATGCAGACAGGTGGACACTTCTGTTCGTTTCAGTGCCCCAAGGATTAGTAAATCAGGAGTTTCTGGGCTGCATTTCAAAAAATTATTTGGAAATTATCATTGCTCCTGATTATGGATGCAGTGACACTTGACCTATATCTTGGGCTTTAAAGTACAATCAGTGGTACTAAATGCTTTGATTTTTTTTTTTTAGGTGTAAATGTGGCCCTGATTTTTTTTTTTTAATGTTTTAACATGAGAAAATAAATGAGGAGGGTGAATGGAGTGCTCCTTTCAGTGGGATGGAGAGCTACTGCTCTTGTAGCTGTTCTGTAATTTGTGTTGGGGCTGACACATGACACACAGCATCTCACTTTGTGTGTTTACAGGCAAGCTGATGAAGAATACCAGATCCTGGCAAATTCCTGGCGATATTCCAGTGCATTTACCAATAAGATTTTTTTTGCTATGGTAGATTTTGATGAAGGCTCAGATGTGTTTCAGATGGTAATGTTCTCTTTCTGTTCTATTTTTAACTTGTGTTTTGAAGAATGAGGGTAAAGATGTGTATAAAACGTATCGCAATGATTAAAGACGTGTAGAATTACTGAGCTCAGAAGTTAAAAGCTACCACTCAGGTGAGTAGTGAGATGACGAGATGAGGGCAGTAGTATTTAGCAGTGGCATTAATAGCACTGAAAAATATGGAATTGGCACAAAGGATATGCTAGCTTATCTGACTGTTGCTTCAGGGTCTGGCTCCTTTTTCATGGATTCTCCTGCAGTATAGGAAGAGGCAAGACAGAAAACACTGAAGTCCTTAGGAATGGTTAAGAAAGGAATAGTGGATTAAGCTTTCAATACTGATTGACTCCTACTCTTTTTTTATTTTGCTGTTCTACTAAGTAACAAAAAAAGTATGAGAACTACAATTGCAAGCATACATGGAATGGTAGAATTAATCATTCACTATAGGTTTCAAGTGTTAATTTTTCTTTAAAGAGGTGCTCATCTCAATATTTAAAAGCTATGCAATTTAGGCAATGCTATTTCAGTATATGAAAGCTTTTGAAAAGGGGGGATGGAAACTTTCAGTATTCTTGCTTTATTTTCCCATGGTGTTTCATCAAAAATTAATTCACTAAGCTATGACTTATATAAATTATTGTACATATTCCTGTTCTGATGATTTCTTTCCAGATAGTGTGTATAGAGTAAATAGCTTCAAAAAACACCGTAATGCTGTGGGGAAAATAGTGTTGGGGAAAGGTCTTAATTAGGAAAAGGTTAATCAAAAATAGAAGATGCTGTAATGTCACATTATAAACAAAAAGCTTTTATTTGTTGTAATGTCCTGTTAACTGGATGGAACCTAAAGATGCTATAATGTCACATTATAAACAAAAAGCTTTTATTTGTTGTAATGTTAACTGGATGGAACCTCTGCAGTGCTTACTGCACAGCTGAGTACTGACAAAGGAACATCAGCTAATTCAGAAAGGAAACTCAGATGTGTTTAAAAAAACAAGCAAACAGCAGCAATTTCCCCAACTATCCAGATCAGCTGGCAGCAGAGAGCAGAAGTTATTTCTGACTGCTTAAGAGAGAAGACAGCTTGGCTCATACAAAGGAAAGTACAGAATGGTATTAATTATTGTCTTAGAAGAGGCAAGAACTTGGTCTGTTTTCATCAGATACAGAAGCGTAAGCTGATGTGCGTGGAATGCTTTGCTCAAGTAACTGTGCAGCTTCTTCCTTGAATACTCGTGCTTTCTAATCGACTTGGTGGCTGTTGCACCATGCAGATGAACTGGAGGCATGTGTTGCTTAGTAGACCTCTGATGGTGCTGTGTTTTCTGTGGATTTTCTAAATACAGCTGAACATGAATTCTGCTCCAACCTTCATTAATTTTCCTGCCAAAGGGAAGCCCAAACGAGGTGACACGTATGAGCTCCAGGTGCGCGGCTTTGCGGCTGAGCAGCTTGCTCGATGGGTGGCTGACAGAACTGATGTCAATGTAAGTGTGCACAGAGGGGGGCTTAGTCCCTCACCACCTCTGCAGCACTCCCTGTTGTGTCATTCTGGCTGTGATATTTGTTAATTGTGTTTTATTGATAAGTCTAATCTCAGATACTCTAAATAGTTATTGCCTACATAATCTTCCATCACTGGGAATGTTCCAAGCAAGGCTGGATGGTGCATTGAGCTGCCTGGTCTAGCGGAAGGTGTCTCTTCTGAGAGATTCTGTTTGAGCACATAACCACATTTTTAAGGTTCCTTACTTAGCAACAGACAACATACTAGAACACTATGTGTGATAAGATGGTAAAAATCAACTTTCTTCTTGTGTTTCTGAGGAAGAAATTGTTTCAATTAGTAGGTAAGGTAGTAGGATGTAAAGGAGGAGGAAACTTACATACTTTTCAGGTCAAAGCTTCTTATAGAAACTTATGGGAGGTTTTTTTTGGAGTTGGTGTTTTTCTATTCTAATATGTTGGGTTTTTTAGGTGTAAGGATGTTACGTGTTATCTTGTTGAGAGAAAATAATGAAGTTATCTTCTGTGTGCAGATTCGTGTGATAAGGCCACCAAACTATGCTGGACCACTGATGTTAGGGCTGCTGCTGGCTGTCATTGGTGGCCTTGTGTATTTACGTGGGAGCAATCTGGATTTTCTGTATAACAAAACTGGCTGGGCATTTGCTGCTTTGGTGAGTAATCATGATTCCTGTCTACCTGTTCCTGTGAGTATCATTGCAATCAAAAATTTTTTAAAAGCTTTTGTTTAAACCTGCTAGATGACAATGAAGTACATATAGCTTTTCAGTAGCCTGATAATATTTCATGGTTTTTTTTTTTTTTTTGACTCAGATGGTACTTCATTGGATGCTTTCTATACTAATAACAGGCCTAGATTAAGATGGCATTCCAAACTAGCACTTTTTGGTATTAAATGAAAAGAAGTGGAGTGGAAAAAAATTCTTAAGGAGTATTTTATTCTTTCCTTTTCAGTGTTTTGTATTAGCAATGACATCAGGTCAGATGTGGAACCATATTAGAGGGCCACCCTATGCTCATAAGAACCCCCATACAGGACAAGTGGTAAGTCTAATTTCTCTATTTATATTTCTGCCTTTCTATTCTACAGAATAATGTCAGTACTAAAAGAGGCAAGTCAGAATGCAGATTCTATTCTTGACCTCATTAGAAAGTTAGTGAGGCTAACTTGGTCTTTGAGCAAGGCAAGCTAGGGGATATTCAGTGCAGATATGCTCTGCCTTCTCTTAAAATATCTGTGAAAGAGGGGTTTTGTAGGTAAGCTGTTTGAATGGAAGGGGTGATGGAACTCCTTTCAGGGTTTAGGTTTAACTACAATTAATATTATGCTTTCCTTGGCTGAAAAGAAACTGCAAACTCTTACCTTGCTAGTAATCAATCACAAAAAGCTGACTCTAATCTGAAACAAAATGTTCTGTTGTGTAATTGGTATGTGATAATGGTTACCCAGAATTAAATCTTCATAGGAAAGGTATTAATAGAATTTTTAGTTTGGTGATTCATTGATTCTGAAAGTTATGGTATTTGAAGAATAATGACAATCATTGCCTAGGTTGGTTTTTTTTTTTTAGTTATATTGGTTTCTGTTCACAGAAATAAGCTTTTTGGGAGCTAGAATAACTAACTCTTAATTGGACTAGAAATAGTAAGGTAAATTTGCTATCTAACAACATGCTCAGCTTCATGTTTGAAACAACTCAAAGTGTTGTCCATGCAGCAAAGCATTAAATAGCCATCATAGAGATGGTACTCTGCAGAAAACAGGACATACTGGTTCGAAAGTGTTGCCTTGTTTTAATACCAAGAGAGCTCAGGGTCTTTTTGTGTGAGGAAACCTTGATTATTCTAGTAATTAGAGAAAGCTAGGAAGATATTAAATGATGCTTTAGAGTAAGCCATTTGGTAACCCCATATGCTATCACCTTTGCTAACAAGTTATTTGGGATAGAGATTTCCCCCATGCTACTGTAAGCGTTTCTTTCATATTTCCTACTTTTCTTTATCTCCTCCCTACTAAAGGGTAAAGGGGTGTGTGTGTATGTATTTAAGAAGCTGAGTGTTTTGGAGGAAGGATTTAACTATTCCTGTTTGTTTTCATGTTTGCTTTTCAGCATTTAATTACCTGTGATGCTTCCTCCTTTTCTTTTGCATACATATTTTATCTCTAGCAATGAAGAGAGATGATGGTTCTTAAGTAGCTAACAGAAAAATAGAGGTGTGTGTTGGATCTTATATATTAAATAGTGCTATTGTTGAGCCTGGCAATTTCATACTTAACCTGATCTTCTATCTCATGCACCTATCTATTGACTTCCATATAAAACATCTTGCTTTGAGATTCTCAAGGTAAGTTGTCTACTGATCTTAGACTTATGAAATCTCATTGTTGGGGGAAAAATCCGTTTTAACATGGCTTTAAATATCCTGCATTGCTTACAATACAGAAGGAGATGTACCTGGATAGCCTGTATGTACCTAGAGCATTGCATCTCCCAAGGTTGCTTATCCATTGTATATGGGCTTTTCTCATGTATTTTATTCAGCCAGAATGGATTTGGTGAAAAGTCCTTTCATGCCCAGTTGTGTGGGTCAGGCCCTCTGTATTCTTCCAGCAAAATGCTGATCTGCTTATCAAACATTTTTCTACTGGGATATAATGACAACCATAGTGAAAGAGAAGGATTGAAGAGCAGGAGTCTTAACTTCCATGGATTTCAGACTTTCTGTTGACTCATACAGTTGGTAGATTTCTAATGAAAACAACAAATGAAACCAACAGAAGATTCCTGTCTGAGCCAACTGAAGTTCTAAGTCAACAGAAGCTCTCATCTATGAAATGTGTTCTTCAAAGTATTTCTGCTTTTTGTTTTGTAACACTATTTCTGTTTACCACATTCCTCACCCTTTTTTTGATCTGAATACGAAGACTGAAGAATAAAGCTTCAAGGGTGATGTTAGTGGTGGTATTTTTAATTTGATGGCATGAAAAAGATTTAAAATGCTCAGCACTGGAACCAAGTGAGTAGTGCTCACACAATGTCCCAAAGATGAGCACAGTGTCCCTAGCATAAGGATCCAAGTCAGGGTTTGGGTCAGACTCAAAAGCCAGTGGTGCAGAGCAAATGTAACTATCCAACAGGGAATCCGGGTGATGAAGGTTGTAGCAGCTCTTGCATTATTATAATCTGAACAGTACTTTGGGCTGATTGCATGTGAGAATACAGCAAGTGTTTCTGATGCCCAATTCATGTTAAATAGATGAAATTGTTCATGCTAGAGCTGCTTTTGTCTCACAAAGGAGACATTGCAAAATGCAGTTCCAAGCTCCATAGCTGCTGTTAATTGTTTCAAAGTTAACTCCAGTCTTTCTAAAATTCAACTGCTCTTTGTCTCTTACAGAGCTATATCCATGGAAGCAGCCAAGCCCAGTTTGTTGCAGAAACACACATTGTTCTTCTGTTCAGTATCCTTACTGAGACACATGTTGTTGGTGACAATTCTTCTGTTAGCTTATGCTGCTGCCTCTTCTATGAGTGTGTTTTGTTGTGGTTCCTATCTCTCTGCTAATGCTGGTGCAGAAGCTTGTAGAGACTGCTGACAACTACGGCTTTCTAATGACTGATCTTTGAGTACAAGAATATTTAGTGCTATCACACCACCTTCTTCCCTTCTCAGTGACCAAACTGGATGGGTTCTTGTGGAATCATAAGGCTCTTCAGGATAGCCCCTTTTCCTTTACACATTTTGTCTTTTCAGTCTCACTTAATTCTCTCTTTAGTATTGAATTATTTCCTCTATTACTGATGTTTTTCTTTTATTTCTTGGCTTACCTTCTTTGCCTTTAACCTTAGCTCTTAGTTCATGCTAACAAGTCTGGATTTTTTCATGCTGGCATTAAGCCATCAAGAGAGGTAAGCAGAATCTTGTTGGTTTAAGTTTTTTCTTTTCTCATTTGTATAAAGATGTTTCTTTAGAGTGTGCATTATCTTTTCTGCTCATACATGCATGTGTTTATCTGTCATCTGTGACTTGAGTCTTCCCTGAATCAAGCTCTTCTTGTTTTGTCACTCGTACCAGCCTGTGCCTTATTTTATTTCTACTAGGGAATAAGTCTTACTTAATACTGTATTTCCCTTGCAGTTCCACTGTCCCAAATTGTCTACATTTTTATGATACACAGATCTACTTAGCAGCATGCTTACCAGGAGCACGAGTGAGTTTCTCTCTTAAACTGTGTGATTCAAAACTATTATAAGTACTTGTCCTCTTCAGTACTCTATAGTGGCTAACAAGTTTCTGTTGTAACAGTGAGGTGCTTAGTAACTGAGTGGCTTCACCTTTCTCCCTCTTCTCTTAAATCTTTTCAAAATCCCAGTTTCACCAAGAGATACATCTGTAGTTTTTTTTCCTTTTTGTAATTCAGTGACATAAAGTGGACAATATTAAATATGCTGTTAGAGGTTAAAAAAGCTTTCAACTCTGCGTATTCCATATCAAATACTTATTTAATACTGAAAAATTCAATTTAGTAAGAGACTTCCAGTCTTTTTTCTTGCTACTGTTGTACTTCTGATGCATTCAGTTGAATGTAACAATTTTTTATTGATGCCTGTTTGCATGAACACTGTAACATCATGGAGCAGATTTGCCATTTTGCTAAAGACATTTAAAACAGCAGAAGTTAGCAAGGTTCCTGTTAATTGCTTTTCTCTTGGTTCTTTTGCTGAGTACAAACTGCGTCTGAAACTGAAAGATGTCATCTCCTTCAGCCCCTCTTGGCATCAATAAGTAATTCTCATTTCAGGAGAGGAATTGAGGCTGAAACTTCTCTAGTTTTGTTATTTTCTTGTTTGTTTTTCTTTCTTAACGATTCATTTGTGGCAAATGCCAGGACTTTTTTTGTCTGCGCTGCCTTAATTTTACATAATTTTAATGATTTCTGTTAATTGAAGCTTTAGGACTCAAGTCTTGCTATTTGAAAGATACCTGTTAGATCAAAATACTCATTTTATTATTTCTGTTAGTTGAGCTAAAATGCAGTTTATAAATTCCTTTTGGGAGTGGAGTAAAACAATAGTAGGAGTGGACTTACCTCCCTGAAGGAAGAAGTCCTTTTTCATTACAGGCTGCAATAGTGAAAGCATGTTCTTAAACTTTGCTTTGAGACCTACTATATATTCTGGTTTATGCTTCAAACTTTGTATTTATTTTCTCTTGGATTTTGATGATTATGAGCAACTTCAGTTTGCTTTTTTTAGCCCTAGGTTTGTTGATTAGACCAGGAAGCCTGTGATTTTTTCAAACTTAGGAAATTAGGAATGCAAGTATTGTATGAAGTCCTGTGTATTTTGTTGATTCAGCCTTAAACAGTGTCCACAGATGGTGGTGTTACTTTAGGAATGGTTCTCCTCCATGAAGCTGCTACTTCTGACATGGATGTGGGGAAGAGAAAGAGTAAGTACTAATGTTTCTCTCTCCATCTAGAGGAGTCACATTATATAAAAATCAGGGTATTAACAGAAATGCTTTTATGCTGTTTTTTTTTTTAATTGTGAATATTGGTCAATTTTAATTCTTACTATTTTCTGTTAGTTTCAGACAAATGATGATATCCAGGGTTTCTGTGGCCTTTTCAACACTGCAATTGGTTGCATAATAGTAGTAGAATAAGTTTCTATTTCACAATTGGTTATTTTCTTCAAGGAAGAATTAAAGAAGGGGAAAAAACGACTCAAACTTTAATGTTATTGATAACTAAAGAATAAGAGTAGAGTATTTCTGGTGGCCTAATGTAATACTGGGGTAATCTGTTAAAATAAAAACAAGTCAACTTAAGTTGCTTGCTATAAAAAAAAAACAAAAAAAAAAACAACCTCCAATAAATCATCATGAAACAAAATACTCTTGAATACATCAGACAATAACTTGTTATGTATTTCATTATTTTGTGTGCCCAGGAGAAGACAGCTTCAATTTTCCTCTCTGCCCTGTTTTATGGCCACGTTAATCTCATTTTTTTTGACTTTGCTTCAGTTAAGAAAAAATAAACTCTAGGTTAGATTCTATATGTCTTGTGTGTTATTTGAGTCACAGTGTATAGATCTGTCTTTTTTTCTCCTCTGCTATTAATGAGGGGTATTTCAGGATAAATTGCATGCAGATCCCATGCTAGTCTTAGTTGAGATACTCAAGAACTGTTTTTGATGTGTCCCAATTCCTCTCATGGGTCACAACAGCAGCAAAACCAACAACACCAGTTTCAGTTTTTGGATATTATTAGTGTATGTGGACCTCTAGTGGGGATGAAGTGAAACAGACTTCTGCTTTGCTCTTGGACTGCATGCACGTGTGCTGACTTGTGTCCTTGCCTTGACAGGGAAGGATGCTGTTGTATGCTTTCCACCTTTCAGTCATTTCAGCAGCTTTTGGATGTGCTTAGCAAAGAGCAAGACAGGCAGATGTAAAGATGCTTTGGGCCATTTTGTTAGCAAGGGAGAGAAGGGGCTTATCATCTCAGTGGTATAAAATGGGCTTAAAGTATTTGAAAGAAAACTGATGTCAGTACAGCTCTTCTAAGTGGCTATAATAAAGGTTTAATCTGACCAAACTTGTAAATACTGCAGAATATTTCTGGAACTGTGATATTTTTGGAGAGAGCTGTCACTTAACTATAGTCTTATTCTGCATCTCTTGCAGTCATGTGCATTGCTGGTATTGGCTTGGTGGTGTTCTTTTTCAGTTGGCTGCTATCTGTCTTCAGGTCAAAATACCATGGATATCCATACAGGTACTGCTTTTCTGCTGCTTCAGTCACTCTTTGTGTGCATTGTGGTACAGCTACGTCACCAGAGGTGGTTATGGAGAAAGTGGAGTAAATACAAATGAAGGCCTTGGGGATGGTAACAGAAATTTTACTTGAACTGTGTACTTATGAATGAATCTGTTCCTGTGGACTGGTATTTGCTTGTCTCTTAATGTTAATATAAAACAGAACAGAGAAAGAAGCTCAATATTTTTTTTCTCTCCCCTGAAATCTAACTTGGTGAGAAATATTTTAAAATAAATGCTGCTTTTGCTGCTCAGAGTAGCAATGTTGGCTAATAGTGCAGAAATACAGCATTTGGTGGATACTACTCTTTTTCTGGCCAAAGCACAGATTATGCTGCATTGCTTTTTATGCTGTTATGTATTTATAAAATATTTCTATTCTCATGTTGGTATCTCAGCCAACTTATATTGCAGTGAGTGTATCTTTACTACATTTCCTCAGTACTCATACGTTCTGATAATTAGTTCTTATCGTTGGGAACAGGGAATGTGACTGATCATTTAAAGCTGCAAATATTTCAGGATTGCTTCTATTAAGAATCTAGCACTCTGTTGAGTGGTTAATTTAGAATTCATTTTTCTGTATTGATGGATGCAGTTGCCTTGTTTCATGTATTTTGAAGGAATAAATACATATTGAGGGGCCAGCTTCTAACCATCTTCCCTCCTGTGAAGTTTTTAATGTGTCTAGAAGGCTAATCCTGATTTGCATTGGCAAATAGATGGTGTTCTCTCTGTGAGAAGCCATAATGATGCGTTACTATGTCTATTAACAGAGAGAGAGCATCAGTGGGTTCCTAGAATTCTGTAGTACATGTGGACGCTGGAGGTTTATTTTTTCAAGATTTCTGTGAATTTATAACTACCACCAATTACTCCTTACACGAACAGTTGATTAGTCTCACTGTGATTAAGAGTAATATTTCTGGCTCCCAATCTGTAGCACCATGTCTCTGACAGATCCTCACTCAGCTTTTTCACAAATTGTGAAGATATCTGCCTTACTTATCCTGCTTAAAAGTTCATAGTGATGGTCATGACCCGAGGTGGTGGGGGTATGCCTTTGTCTTCAGCAGGAGGTGGGAGTTATGGGATAGAGTGCAAAAGAAGTGCCTCTTCTGGATTAGATTTAAACAATGAGGCAGTTGTTAAAATCAGAGTCATCCTCATTATCTGTTGGCAGGATAAGTATTTATTTAGTGATCTTGCTTTCTGAGACTGGAATTGTATGATTTTTGCTGTAGTAAAGACACAGGTCTGAAGATAACTTTGAATGCCTGAAATTATTGGCTCTTATCATGACTGAAATTCAAGGGCAGCTGCTGCTCTAACTCACTGTGAAATGTCTTGTGCTTCTTGCCAAACAGTTCTTAGTGAAGCATATACAGTCATGCTGTGAGAAGTTAGCCAGTGCTTTGCTGCTCCTGAAATTCTGCTCAAAAAGCCTCTTGTACTTTTCAGTATTCTTCCACCAACTTCTCAAAAATATCCATAACCCGTGAATTACAGAATCCTGCTAACCCACTGTTGTGTTCTTTCTACACCCACAGGCTGGGTAACCCTTTAGGTCATGGCAGTAGTCAGTTCTTTCATTTTTGTAAATGTCTCTATAATAAAATGTGATACAGATACTTTTCTAACACCAAAAGATACCTGAATTTCTTGTTGAATAACTGATTGCCTTTCATTCTGTTCTTTGCAGTGGTCTAATGTGCTTCTGCTAAGTTTGGAGCAAGTATGATATTGCTGCTCTGGCTTTGCTTGAGGGGTACTTGAAGTCCTGCTTTTAAGTAACTTTCTCCACAGCTAATTTCCCCTTAGTTTTTCATTCTGATTTTCTGAGAATATGTGGAAAGCTAAATAGGCTGTTGCAGGCCTTTGCTTTATATAAAATTAATGAATGTTTGCTTTTCTCTTTATTCTTGCAGTTTCCTAATGAGTTAAAGGATTCCAGAATCTGTGACACCAGGAGGGTGGTGACTACGAAACTGCGTGATAGAATGGAAGAACTAAAGATGTGTGGTTCATGCTACCTCTCTTTACACTGAATGAGATAGTTAAACACTGAACCAAAGATGACATGCAGTGCCTTAAATATAACAAGCAATGTGCATTGAAGGACAGAGTATTAAGATGCAACCTCTCTCACAAGCTTTACATCTTCTGATGCAACTTTAATGGAAGGCAAAACTTTGCATTTCGAATTACTGTGTTTCCTTAGACTAACAGAAATGGTACTTTGAATTCTATTGGATAATCTATTTTGCATGTCTTTTTCCCTCAGATTCTTCTTGCTCATCCTTGTAGGTGACAGTAGCTTCTCTGTTGTACCTTTGCATGGTTGAGGAAGCTTCATGACCTGCATATCTCTTCCTTTAGTCTGTGACCCTTGCAGCGTACTGCAGATTCCATTTCAAGATGTGCAAACCTAAAGGTGTGTGTCTATTTTGAGAAGAGCATTTAACTACAGTATGATGCAAGAGATTGCTTCACAGACGAAGGAAGACTTTATAACGGGTAGTAGTGGCTCAAATGGTAAAATTTCAGTCAACATTGTACAGAGTGACCTACTAATCAATTTTATAGTTGATATTCAGGACTGAAAAAAAATAATCAAAAACTTAGTGTATTTCTTCTTCTCCCTAGTAAATAGGCAAAATTTATGGTAAACTTTGCTGTCCATAATTTGATCAAAGTCCCTGTTTGCTATAGTGCAACTCATTTAAATGTTAAAAACTTCGTTGTCAAATAATGAAACTACATCAGTTGATTTGTAAGTATTGGTTCACTAAAAAGCAGTATCTCGGTGATCAGCAATTCCCTTCCAAAAATAAGAAAACCTGGAAAGGTAATTAAACGAGTAACTAATCTGTTGCATGAATTACAAGTTGCTAAATGGCCTTAAAGTTACTGCTCAGCATCTGCTGTCAGATGCTGGTCGCAATCTAAGTTCTCACATTCATTACTTTCTCCAAATTATTTTCAGCCTTATGTCCTTGGAAGGATATGGGAGCGGGCTGAGATATCTAACCCCAGATGTTGTTACTCTAGGAAAGCTTTCTTAGCCTTGCAATTAAATGGATGTGCTTTTTGCTCTTTTATCTCACAAAGATGCTTTTTCTTAAGGATTTTTTAGTTGAAGACCTTGTGCCTCAGCCCACGCTGTTTTGTAATTCAGCACCTGCACTACAGGAAATGTTTGTGGCCTAATTCAGCAGTACTGCCTTTTGTAGACTATGATGGCCTTGGTGGTTAATAGTCAGAGGAAAGTATGAGACTGGCTTCTGCTTCTGCCTGTCTCTAAGGGTTACAGGATGCGGATACTTTGGATTTAAGCTCAAAAAGAGCTTTATCATTCAGAGTAGAATGTTGTTATTATGCAATTTTGCTACATTAACATATCTCAAGTGCCTTACCTTTTCTAACTTAGTTGTTTGACATTTCAACTTGTTGGTGAGATGCATTTAAAAAAAAAACCATACAGAATGAGAAGTTTTAGTGGATTGAGTAGTGGCTGGATTTTAGACAACTTTCAATAAATTTTTTTTAATCCACACTCCTGTGTCTCTCAAACTTTCAGACTGAAAGAAGATATAACAAACCTATTTTTTTCCACTATTGCTTCAGTGTATTAATACGTGTATATAGTAAAAACCTGAGCATGGTTGAGTAGATGGGATTAATAGTGTATGTGTGTTTATGCAGGAAATCACAACCTGAAGCATCACTGCTGGAGGTCCTCTCCTGTAGCCAACTAACAGCACAAGGGTTGCATGTTTTTATTTGTACCTCAGGAAAGCTGTCAAAGACAGGACTTGGCTTCCTGCAGTCTTTGGCAGATGGTGTTCCTGAATGTGGAGTCCAGTGAGCACTACAGTTACAGACTTTAAAAACTTATTTTCCTGCCCTGTTGGTATTTTAAGAAAAGAAGGCTTCCAGCAACATCTGAGATTGGTTGTGCTTCAGTTGTTAACAGTGCAACAAAAGTGATACGCAATCTCGTTCTGAAATAATGTTTTCTATTCAAGCTTTCAGATTTTTTAAATGTTGTGTTTATTGTATTGTCTCTTTCAAAAGTTGTGTTGGTGGATGGTGGGGACGTGTTGGCCTTGTATTTAAGGTGATAAACTTTTGAGAGGTTTCTTTTCTTTCCATGTTGGCACATGGAATTAAAATAATGCTTGTTGTCTTCCTCCCCCCAGTTTTTCTGCTCTCTAGGCAGAAAATGAAGCACATGGAGAAAGGATGAAGTGTGATCATTGAGTAGAAGATTGAGTGCTTCCACAGACCTGTAGCAGATCTAGAGAGCATACAGAAAAAACTTATTTGGCTTGTAGAGCAGTTGAGGTAATAGTTAGCTATATGCATCTCTCCTTTCTGGTTAGCATAATGCATTGATCCAGATCCCTTCTGTCTTCTCCAGAGTGAACAAGCCCAGCTCCCTCTGTCTTTCCTTCTAGCAGATGCTCCTGTCCATGTTTCCATTTCTTACCATGCTTATCATCTGACAAACAAATGAGTTTCATTGCACTTTATCTGCTCTACTTAAAACCTCAGATCTTGACCATTCCTATAAAATGAATTTAAACAGTGTTGTCTTGTTCTGGTTTAACTGTACTACTTTAATAGTAGTACTTTAACTGTACTACTGTGGAATGGTCTGAAAAATATGTATACATACTTCATATTTCTAGGTCAGGAGCACATACACTTATTAAAATAATTGACAGTTGATAACTATACATGTCTTTAGCCATTTTTTTTTTAAAGTAGGCTAATATCTACTTAAAACTAATTACTGCTCTTATGACAGAAATCAGACGATAAGATTCAACTGTAGCCTGTGATTTCTTCTACTAAATGTCTCTGAATCTTTATTCTTTCAAGTATATTGGATCAGCAGTGCCTATTAGACCTTGGGGGAGGTGGTCCTGTGTCGAGGGTGAGCATGACTATAGGTATGCTGGATGTGCAGAATGTTTTTCTAGAGGTGCACACAATATCTATCCATATGTGGATTTTGCTGAGCTCCTGCAACTTGTATTTTGGCAATTTGATGATAGGGTCAGGTTTTGTCTTCAGGAGTAATTGTTGGGAGATTTGTTGCTTTATGTTGCCCGTCCTCACAATGTGATTTTTTTCTAATGTGTATGTTCAGTTGTAAGCTGTGAATTCAAGACAAATTTATTTTTTAAAAATACCTCTTGCATTTCCCAAGAATATAGAAATACTACTTTATCTTTTAATTTCATAGTTCTAATGTAGACTCTGCCATAAGGCAGACTCAATCCCTTGAAAAGAAATGTTCTGTCTTACTTCAATCACTCAATTGAAGTACTAATGTAGAACTAAGAATAGGTGGTGCTTCCAGTTTAATATACCTACTGGGTGGCAACAGATTAATATGGCTTTTTGTATTTATTGATGGAATTTGTTGCAGTCAGAATTAGCACTGATTTATTTTTCTTAACACCTAGATAAAAGCAAGTGATGGTTTGGTCTTTTAGAACTGCAGCTTTGACTGTGAGATTGAATCTAGGAACAAAAGCTATTAATTCAGTTTTTGGCTAGTAATAAAATCCAGTAAATGCAGGGTGCAGTTCTTGGCTAAAAAGCTAAGTTATAAAGCAAATTCTAGACTTGTTTGTAGAATTTATCTGAGATATGTAGGCGTGCATGTTCTGAAGTTTAGAAATGCTACTCGTTTCATTGCAATTGCCTTTTAGAATGAAATACATGCTAAGGAGAAGTTATACTTCAGTTGACAAGGCTTCCACTTAATGTTTCTTTCCTCATTTTGCACGTTCTGGTGGGAACCTTGTGAGTTTATATTTCTGTAGGAAGCAAACCTTAATTTTCAAAGCTGGTTATATTTTAAGAAGTGACTGATTGCCATCTGTTTCTGACTCTACCCCGTGCTGGGCTTGGTGTTGGTGACCCATTCTTCTCTTTTGGCCACGTGGAGAGGTACAAGTGCCGGGCTGCTCCAGGCACTGCAGGTTGGCAGTGTTCTCATGGGAGCACATCGCTGCTTCCCCTCTGAGCAGCGGTCTCTCCTGGTCCTCTGCTGTTCATATGGGTTGTAACATCTGATGGGAACATGGGGGCTGCTGGCAGAAGCAGGGAAAGGCATACCTAGATCTTACATGATGCTGCCAGCAAGGAACGATCACTGGGCTTCTTTACCTGAAAAATGTTTTCTTTAAAAAAAAAACAAACCAAAAATGTAAATTCTAGCAGTGCTGGGCTTAAGTGAGGCTGTAGTCAGGAGGACAACTCGTGTGCTGCTCAACAAGGTCTAGTTTGTCATACCTTGCTGTCCTGGAATCCCAGCATAGAATCATAGAATGACTTAGGTTGGGAAAGAAGCCCACCCGGCTGCCCTTCCCCTGCTGTGCTCTGAAGAAGGGGTGTGGAGCAGCAGGCGCTGGGCTGAGGCCAAGCGCGGTGTGGCCGCGGCCCTGCGTGCCCTGTCACGACGTTCCTCCTGCGTGGGCACGTGGCTCCCGGGGCCGGGCGCGCCGAGGCGCCATCGGTGGAGCCCCCTGCCGGTCAAACCCGTCAGTGCACTTTGTTTTGAAATGATGTCATGGGACTTGGTGCGTGACGTCAGCCCCTCCCCCCGCTGATGTAACCCTCCCCCCAGCCAATCGGAGCGGAGGAGGCCGGGACCGTGACGTAAACGACCCTAGCAACAGCCCCCGTCGGAGCGGCCCAATTAGAAAATCGCTGGGGGCGGCAAGGAGCCAATGGGAGTCGGCGAAAGAGGAAGGCGGCAGGAGGCAGGTCTCCCTCATCCTCTCTCCGACAAGATGGCGGCGGCGCTGGCGATGGCGGCAATAACGGCTTTGTCTCCTTTCAGCGCCTGAGCGCGGTCCCGGCCCGACCCGGCCGCACCGAGCGGCGGCAGCGGAGACATGACCGCAGAGCCCATGAGGTACGGCTCGCAGCCCTCAACGGCCGGGGCGTCGGGCGGCGGCCCCCGCCGGCCCCGCCGAGGGGAGGAGGCAGCCGGTGGCGCGCATCGCTCCCGCCGCGTGCGCGGCCGTTGCCGTCGGCCGACCTCGGCGGCGCCACCGCCCGGCTCGGCTCGGCCGGGGCGGGGCCGGGCCGGAGCCCGAGGCGGCGGAGCCGGCGGAGGCCGGGCTGGGGGAGGGGATGGCGGCGGGAGGCCGAGCGGGGAGCGCAGGGGGAGGGGACGGCGGCGGAGGCGGCCGGGCGCGGGCCGGCGGCGGGCGCTCGTTTCGGAGCCCCCGCGCGCGGCTCTCGTCGTCGGGCGGGGAGCGGGGCTGTGCCGCTCCGTCCCGCTCTGCCCCTCGCCCCCTGGCAGCGCCCCGGCCGGTGGGCGCCGCGGCGCCGTGCCCTGCGGCTGTCAGCCCCCGCCCCACGTGTCCGTTCGTAGTACTCTGCCCGCTCGTTCCCGCGCCGCAGGGCCCTTCTCTGTCGCGTCCCGCTCTCGCTGAGGGGCGGCTCCCGCCGCGCCGACGGGGATGAACCGTTCCCGTTCGGCTGTGTAAACTAAATAAGCTGGTATAAACCGAGCCGGTGCCGCCAGGCGCCATGTTAAAGCCTTGATGCGGAGTTGGGCTTGGATGTTTTCGGTTCGTAGTTAGGCTGAACGGTCTGATCAGCGCTGTCAGTCACGCACAAATATTCCACATGCCTGAGGCAGCTCGTAAACAATAAAGCATTGTTTCTGAGCCCTCAAAAATGTTGCGTCTGACTTCAGCATCAAACAAGATGTTAAGAAAGAGGAGCAGCACGCCGTCGTAGGTACCGAGCCACCAAGTTTCTTCTGAGCTTGTATTTGTGTATCTTCATCCCCGGTTTCAGACTTCTCCTGAGTAGTTCAACGATCACCACTGAGTTTAACAGAAGTTAAAAGGCTGGCAAGTTTTTTTTTGCTCTTTTGTGCTGCTTGATTTTAAGGCCTTAAAATTTCAGAGGAAACAATGTATGTACGTGGATTCTAACACAAAAAAAGTACAGTATCATTGTTACTGATGTTGATCACGTGCTAGGTGCAAGTCATAAGCACTACAAACATACGTTATGTGCTGCATGACTTCCCAGCAGCTACCAATTTCTTCTGCACGCTTCATGTTGTAAAACAGGAGTTGCCCATCTCTCACTCCTCCCCACACCCTTACAGCACTGGGACAGTTTATACCAGTTTTTTGTTGCATTGATTATCTTATTTGTAGACTGAAATACAGATAGAGGGGATTTTCTTCTTTCATCTTCAGTCCTTGAAAAAGCAAGAGTGGAGTTTGATTTCTGTATGGCATAAAGATTTTGCTTCAATATTCTTACCTTGACATAGCACAAGAATTAATGGGAAAAGGTTGCTGTAGTATACGCTGCAGTGGGATTTAGATAATACAGAAGGTCATACCTTTACCTGCAGATGGAAAGGTGAATTGGATTACTTGAAGAGTTTCACTTGTATGCTTGAAGTTGAGGAAGCATGTTCAAGGTGGATTTGAGTTTATATTTGATCTCTGAGTTGAACGTCTGTGTAGTAAATAGGCCCTGTGACAAACAACTTGTATGTAGCTGCACACAGTATTTTTTGGTGTTCCAAACTTTTATTCTGCTCGTTAACTCAGCTCTCAGTCGGTGCAGGTGTTTTTTATGATCCTCGTTCCACACAAAGCTCATCTTGAGGTTTGTTTTAACATATGGGAAAAGTTCTGTGCTAGAAACCAAGCATTATGTTGTTTGGTGCTGTGGTTTCAGGGTTATGAGCTGATGAACACATTGATTGCAAGGGCTTTTCTCTTATTTTATCAGTTCAAGCTCTGCTAATACTAGAGAGAATGGGAGGGAAAAGAAAAGCACTATGAATGCATTCTTGATGTATCAATGCATTGGAACACAGGCAGAGGTGCTCTCCCTCCACTTGTTTGCACACACATGCAGGCACATTTCTCTGCTCACACACACAGCGTTCTTTGCTCTCATTTCCAGCAAGCCGTGCTGGCCTGCCAGCTGCTGCCTTTCTGTCACTGTGCACCATCTCCCTGCTTGTTTGTTTATTGAGATTTTTGGACAAAAGTTTTATGTTAAACTTACTTTATTTTTCTTTTTAAAATGGAGGAATCTTAGTTGTAATGATCGGGTCTGTTCCTATCAGTCGTTTCATACATTGAAGCGAATAAGCACAGTAGAAAAAGAAAACAAATTTTAAGTCTTGGACCATCCAGGAGGCAGTGTTCCAACATTACCTATTGTTTTAAACTGGTAAAATAATTTTCGGGTTAACTTTTTATGCTTCAGTCTTCCCAATGTGCAACATGGGTTCTGTGTTCTTGAATCGCTTGAATTTCTTTGTTCTGTGTGAGTTATATTTCAGGATTGTATGAGGCATGCTATTTAATGCCACAATAATCTAACAGGAAATAAGTCCATAGTAATTGTCCATATTATCTGAAGGCACAGTGTGAGCTAGGAGGCTCTCATGCAGTCTTGTGAAACAGGCGTAAGCAGATTCTTTGCTCTTTTTGAGGAAACAGTCAAAACTTTAGGCTGGCTGTCACCTTCTGTGCCACATGTGCCCTTGAGCCAATGTGTTCACACAGAAGTGAAATTCCTCCCAGAGAGTTTTGCTGCAGTGACTGTTGCTTCTGTTTCTGTATAGTATTGTCTTTTATGGTTTTGTATACTTTGTGTTGTGGTTTCTGTAGGGCTTAAGTAGAGGTGCCTTCTTCTCCTGTGTGATAATATGGTGTGAGAAAGGAATGGCCCTAACCTTACTGAAACTTGAAATTCCCATTTTCGTCACAGATTCCGTGTACACTTGCAACATCTGTAATGAAGGGAGTGAAGGTTGATGCTTTTTACTTGTATATAACTCACCAAAAGACAATACTGAACAGAAGATAATACTAACACACTGTGTTCACCATGAGAACAAATGGCTGTGACAAATGATGTTTTTAGATGGGATCACTAGATAGGCCTTTTATAAGCAGGGAGGCCTAGGGATACTGCTGACCCTCATGAAATCCCATTTCGTATCGCTGGAGTCTGTGCCTGCAGGTGATTTGGAAATATGAATTGCTTCATGTGTACGTCAGTGTTGCAAGTTCTGGTGGCGAGTCAGGAGGGAAAAGACAAAATTGTCAAAATTCACTGACAAGTATAATAGGAGACTTAATATTGACTTAAAAAGATGGTAGGTAAAGTTCTCTAATTTACTAAAGGACAGTACTAAGCTGTCAGAACTTTTTTGTGCTGTCTAGCCACAAAGAGTTTTCATGCGAGACGCATACAGGATTGATTGATGTGAATTTTTAGTATTGTTACTTTTTAAGAAAAGGAGCGTAACCATGAAACAAAACCCAACTTCATTTCACAGGTTGTTACCCAGAGTCAGCTTCAGTGCCGTTCAGGAGAGGCAGTTTATTTATCTGTAAGCTGCGTAGCTGTAGAATTTTCTGTCTTAATACATCTAATGCTAGAAGCTGTATTGGGCAGATAGATCTGTCATGGAATGCAGAAACAACAATTCTGGCAATAAATTCAGCATTGTTAGTGGGGAAATCTGAGATGGCTGTTATTTTGGAAAATAAAAGAACTGTGCTTCAGTAGGACCATAACCCTGAAAATTGGGTAACAGATGTGATCGGTAGTATCTGGGAAACTCTAAGGAGCAGGCTTTAATTCTTAGAGTTTGTGATGAATGATGTATCATTGAGAAACTTCTGCAAACTTCAGAAAGTGGAAGACAAATGAAACAAAAGAGAAGATAGTCTTAGGATTAGAGACGAAAAGCCATTGTGTGGAGCCTTTCTTTCCCTTCAAGCAAAGCACACTTCAGCTTTTGTGACAGTACTTTGTCTTGTAGGTTATGTATATGCTAGTTTCAGCTTTCTTTCCTGAATTAATGTATTAAAATACACAGTGCGCCATCATTTTTGTCTCAGGTGAAAATACTATATTTAGGTTTTCAGATGGTTGACTTCTGTTTTTAAGTTTACAGGCTATTTTACCATTGAAATTACAGACTTCCGTATAGCATTCAAGCCGCACTAAAAATGAAGTTGTAAAAACAAACCAAGAGCCAAGCAAAAAAGACCCTTTACTTTTCAGCAAGGCATGGTAGCTCTCAGCCAAATCCTGTTACAGTTGTTTGGATGCCATCTCAAGAAAAAGAAATTGTGTAATCTTCCTTGAATGTAGTAAAGGGTCTCTTAGTGATTTCGAACCATTCCCCCTGTGTGTCTGGAGAGAACTAAGTTTGTTTACTTGTCTGAACCTCTTGTGCTGTTCTTATACTCCAAAGTTACTTAATCATTATAATCGAATGTCTTGAACTCTATTAGGTATTACTTGATTGAGCCCTGAGGACCAAGGACAATCCTAACCAACATGAAAAGAGTGAGTCTGTGTTAACGAAGCCTTAACCATAGTGTCTGCAAGTTGAGCATAGTGCTGGAGGTCTACCTCTTTTCAGTCAGAGCTTCAGTATTCAGGCGCTTTCTGGCTGTATCCAATAAGTTCAGTGTAATATGATGCCATCTGAGCACAGGAAAATTGTTTTACTGTGAGAATGGCCAAGCACTGGAACAGGTTGAGCAGAGGCTGTGCAGGCTCCAGCAGTAGAGGTGCCCCGGCCCTGCTGGCCGTGTTTCTGGCCGCTGCTGTAGTTGACCCTGCTTGTACAGGAGGTCTCACTAGGGGATCTCCAGAGCTGGAAGGGATCTCCCAGCCTCAGTGCTCCCCTGGTTCTTATTGTCACTTACCTGACCAACTGTAGTTTTGCTTTTGCAAATTCAGGTATCATATTGCTACTGCTGAAGTTTATAAACCTCCCCCACTGAGGCTATGATTAAAACCCACTGTCACCTGTGCTTGCAAAAAGATTTGTGCAAAGGAGCAGTGAGTTAGATCAGATGGCAGGTCTAGATTCAGCAGAAGAAATGGCAGCTTGTAATCTGGGTTGGTTTTTGTGCGTAGGTTAAAACAATTGCTTATACAGTGAGTGTGGCATAGGTGTAATGGTAGTCTCCTTTTATTTTCTAGTTATGTATTTTCACTGAGAGAGGCAGACTTCTGATTAGGGAACAAATTCTTTCCTAGGTTTTGTCATCCTTTGCTCTCTGACAAATCTTGAGCCATTTTGTTCATGTGTGTTCAACCACAATATATCCTTCTATCAGGCTTGGTCTTACTCTTTTCCTTACAGTCATGAAGAACGTCTGTGAGGGTTTGCAGGTGACAGAATACTGGCCTGATTATATCAAGACTTTAGCACTGTGAAGGCAAATTACATGCTGGGGGGAAGGAAGTATACCTTCTAACTGTTCTGAAACTGTATATTGAATTAAATGACATCGGCTTTGGCTTTATTTACAGTAGAACAGTTATTTGTTAAAGATGTTCTTGTTAGTAATGTATTAGATATAAGAAGGCTTTCAAAAGTCATGTTCTTGTCTCCGTCAGGGCTTTGGATGCACTTCTGCTGGCATTTAAAATAAGTTCATTTTTGAAGAGTCTGTTTGTTTGATAACACAGGGAGCCTTGGAGTGCACAAACAGGTTTCTTCTGGGTAGAACTGAGCTGAAAGATGTGCTGCAGCAGTCCTGGTGTGCTCCAGCTGTTAATGCCTGAGCAGTCTGCAGGACTGGGCTGTAACTGAGTTACAGCAATGCATGTAGTGTGGGTAGTGGGTCAGCAGCTCTTGTCAAGTCTTGTGCTCTGATGGAGGCATGCTCTTCTCTATTTTCCTCTTCCCATTGTCTTAATTAAAATATTCAAACTTCTGCTGTGGGTCCTTATATTTGTCCATCACATCGGGGTACTGTTTGAAATAGAAGATGTTTGTCTACAGCCTGGTGGTTTTAAAGATCATCTGGCTTTAATTTTCTTTATTTTTTAAAGTATTATTTAGTTTTGTCTGCTTAATAGTTGCTACTCTGCAGTATTTCTCTGGAAATGCCAAGGTGAAAAATAATTTAAGTTGAAACAACTGTAAAAATGGTTTAAAAAATGAATTTATCTAAAATCTTTAAGGCAGCTGAGAACTTAAAACATTTTGCAAAAGCATGTTTGTAACCAAACTGGTGCAGTTGGATAAAAAGCTGGAAAGCGCTCCTGTATTGCTGGCTTGCAGAGCCATTTGTAACCCAACTTTATCTGAAAGGTGGTGGGATCCTGTAGGTTTTGTTTTTTAAAAATAGCTCTAAAACATTCTTCCAGATTTTGACAATAGATGGAGCATTCTCTACCTACATTTTCAAGCTGTCTGAGGGGAGAATAAATAGAAATAGAAGGTGATAACAGGTTTCTTCCAGCGCAGTTTCACAATGTAATCCAACATGACCTCAGGGTTTGCTGCCGAAATGAGCAGTCCTGCTCTTCCTTATGCCCTGGCCATGAATTTTCACCACCTCTCCTGTCATGAGACACAGCAATCCCGTGAATGTGTAGCAAATTGGATGCAAATGGAAACTGTTCTTCAGCATTTTATTTTGTCTGAGGTGGTTTGACTCATTACGCACAGAGTGATCATTAGCTAATGCGGTTGATGGGTTAAGCACAGGGGGACAGTAATTAGCAGCCAGAGTGAATTCAGTGTGTTGTGTCTAGCCAGGTGAGGACACAACACTTCATCTCTGCCCTGTACCCCCTCCTTTTTCTTCTGTGTTGTGTTCATTTGTCATAGCAGTTAACATAATGCAGACTATCTCACTCTGTACTGGGATAAATGGTATCCCAGGTTAAGGTTACAGAACTTGCTCTGAATTTAGGTGAAAAATTGTATTCTTGGGTGATAGTTTCTCAAGGTCACAAATCAAGTTCATGGCCAAACCAATAATAGTAGGACCTGTCTTCTTTCATTCTTCTTCTAATTAGGCTAAACTGTGTTGAAATAGTTCTAGACTGATGGTGAAGCCATTTTCCTTTCTATGTGCAAGCCTGAAATGGCTAGGAAATAGCGTAGAGATGGTTGATTCATGGCAGAATGAGACTGCTTTGCTTATTACTTCTAAGATGTTTTTAAGTTTTAGACTCCTGTGCACTTTTTAATGCACATTTTAAATGTTGTGATCTATTTGTTGTGTCAGTTTGTGACAATATGTTAGAAAGAATAAGGATTTTGCTGTAAAAGGTTTTATACAAAAGCAGGCAAAGCATTTGTAATTCCTTTGGGTTGAGGTGCAGTAGCCCTTAGTTAAGTTTAATCTGTTACTCCTTAATATAGGCTGATGCTACAAAATGCTGAATAATCCAGAGGAAAAGTAGCTGAGGAGGCATTTTAGTATTTGTTTGTACATTCCTTTAGTGGGTCAACATGAACATTTTTGTTCTGGAAATGATGCTTCTATACTAGTTAGGATAAGGGGCAGTAGCTGGTAACTGCTCATGTTCTAAGCTATTAGTCACAAAGGCACATGTAATGTTCTGAATGTTTTATATAGAGATCAAGAATGTTGTAACTTGTTTCAGTAACAGCATTTTAGAAAATAAGAAAGACAAGTTATTCATAAATAATAGTTAAGTTGAAAGTTGGGAGTTAATATTTATTAATGTGTTAAGAAAACAGTGGAGATGGTGACAGCAAGGGGATTGAGCTTCTGATAAATACTCAAAGGATACTACAAGCTGTAGAACAGGCAAGAGAACATTATTTCCTGTTGTAGTCAAAAAACAGTTTTGAAAATAATGGGGAGATGGGGTTTGGGGGTTGGGGTGAAAAGGAGAGACGTCTATAGCCTTTAACTGGGTTAACTTATGGAGAGGATAATGTAGCTGAGCAGTTTGAGAAACCACATCTAATAGCAGATAAGGACTGATGACTCAGACATATCAGCTGGCAGATTTTTGGGAGTTGATAGCGTCTGGGAGGGAAGCAGCAGCCAGCAGCTGAGAGTGGCAGCTTGTGATAACGGGGTCTGAGGACATGACTGCCCTTGGTCTTACTCAGGGTACCTGCAGCCAGGAAAAGGCACCTGTCCAGGAACTTGTGGGCACTATAGGTGGAAAAAATGAGCAGAAGATAGGTGATATAAAATGCAAGGGAATAGAATGTGTATGAATCATGAGGGAGTATGCCTTTATAGCAAAAGCATGGGGCAAAAATGTTGCCTTTTTACTGTAATGATTGAGGAAACAAGGCTGGTGATCCTTGGTGTCTAAAACTGCCTGGTGAAAATTCCCAGCTTAATACTCATGAAATGATCTGATTGTGCTTGGTTGTATTTGACAAAATAAATGCAGAATGCATTATATGTATGTATGTTTGTATGTGTATATATATATATATATATATGTATATGTATGTATGTATTTGTAGTTGATTTAATATAAGCTTTGGGTAAGCATGTATATCTCACGTGTTCACCTAGCTAAAACAGCTTAAAATGTTCACTGTTTTTGTTAAGAGTCTGTTGACTCTTGCTAAGAGTTTTCAGTGCTTTTTTGTATGTGTATCAAAAAGGCTACTTTGTTGGGGTTTTTTTTTGTTTGTTTTTACTAAGGTTTAATAAAATTGTATGGTTTTTATTTGCTTTGTGGTATTAAGTGTTCAGGTCATGAGCTACTTTCCCCTGTAGATGTGTGTTAATTGAGATTCAACATCACTTCTTTCAGGCATGCTAAATTAGCATGAGACCTACAGTAACTTCAAGTTTCACTTCTATTTTGACAGTGAAAGCAAGTTGAATACATTGGTGCAGAAACTCCATGACTTCTTGGCTCACTCATCAGAGGAATCTGAGGACACAAACTCTCCTCCAGCACTATCTAAAACCAAAAGCCTAGGTAAAATGGCGTTTTATGTTTTAAGTTTAAACATCGATATGATTCTGAAGTCAAATATCTTTGTGTTGTGATTTTATTCACCAGGGCAATTATGCAAAATCCCAGTGTGATTTAATTAAGTGGTTCTATTTTGATAAATACATATAGCCTTTGACACAAGATTTCTATCAGTTAAAATAATGCTTTTAAATGTGAATAAAGCTAATTCTGCTGGTAATTTACCTTTTCTGAAACATGAGATGGCAAATATGCATGCATTTGCCTGTTGTGGAAGTTCCTTTTTCATCTTTTCTGACTGTGTAAGAGCAGTATCTTGTTTCTTCTGCTGCAGTGAAGTTTTTGTGGTCCTTGTGGTTGAGGCAGAAGGTGTTGAGATTGTGCTTTCATAATTATCTGAAAAAGATGCTTATATTTATTTGGAAACATTCAGAAACAAAATAACTGAAAAAACATGCTGGACTAAATCAAATGTGGTATTAGAAATTTTTACTTACAAGTTAAAAATAAGTAATACATTTTAAACAGTGTAATTGCATTCATCAGAAGCAGAAATTTTTCACAGCAGTACCATATAAAATTTGTTTCCAAATTTGACTGGGTACAGGTATGCAACTTTCCAGGCACTGCTGTTTCATGAGCTAAAAATTGTACAGAAATGATAGAGTGCAGGAAGATGGGAGTGTGTTGGCTGTGGTATGGAGTTTATTTTTAAACTGTTGTTGTAAGTAATAAACCCATGTGTTTGCTGGTGTGCAGTTTTTCTTTTGATGTTTATCTTAAGAATGTACTGCCATGTGGTCCCGTCTGCCTTGTGTCAGCATCTGACTGAACTGTTAACAAAGGAGAAAGTAGCACACAATTTCTTAAACAGAATAAGAAATTGAACTGCTGTAGATGTGTGTATTTAAGGTGAGATTTTGCGAAGTAGTGTACTATTTTTTTTTTTTTTTTTTTTGATTTTTTTTCCTTTATCCTGTGTAGGTACGAAGTAGAATTTGGCTGCTTGTTTCAAAATTCAAACATACTGTGAAACAGAGGTACACAGAGGTTTTTGGAGCTGTTGGAGAGGGTCCAGAGGAGGGTCACAAAGATGCTCAGAGGTCTGGAGCACTTGCCTTATGAAGACAGTCTGAGGGAACTGGTCTTGTTGAACTTGGAGAAAAGAAGGCTGCAGGGAGACTTCATTGCAACCTGCCAGTATTTAAAAGAGGATTATAAAAATGAGGGGAATCAACTTTTTACTTGAGTAGATAGTGAGTAGCACAAGAGGGAATGGTTTTAAGCTCAAGGAGAGGTTTAGATTGGATGTCAGGGGGAAGTTCTTTATAGTGAGAGTGGTGAGGTGCTGGAACAGGCTGCCCAGAGAGGCTGTGGATGCTCCGTTCCTGGCTGTGTTCAAGGCCAGATTGGATGGGGCCCTGGGCAGCCTGGTCTGGTATTAAACGTGGAGGTTGGTGGCCCTGCGTTTGGCAGGGAGGTTGGAACTTGCTGATCCTTGGCATCCCTTTCAATCCAAGCCATTCTGTGATGCTGTAATTCTACACTGACTAATTAATAGATGACATGCTTCATTACTGCTTTAGATATTTTTTTTTCCAAAGAAAGAACATATTAAAGTTGAAACATAAAGGATTAAACACTTAAATATTAGGAATGCCAGAATTAACTGTGCAAGCTTACTTCCTAGCTTTTTGTGCATAATGATGATGTCTCTGGGAAGTACCCTATTCATGCTTTTTTCTTCTCCACTGACTGCTCTTTCAGCGTATAAAGATTGACATGATTGGGGCCAAATCAGATTTACGTATTAATGGATCTCATTTTTTTCCAGAATTTGGAGGATAAATTAATTATTAAGTGTTGTAAGGGGACAGACGATGATGAAGATGATTGTGTGGCTCAAAGGATTTGGGACATGTCCATGACACACACACAGATCAATTGAAATATATAACAGTTGCTTGTGGAGTACTTGGTCATGTGGAGTTTAGTGTACTGCGATGCTTATGTGGTAGCAGCGATAAATAAAGTGAACTTGCTCTGATAACCTTAATTCTGGCTTTTCTTAAATTTTGAGTACTTGATTTTACAGCCTTATGTTGTTTCTTTATCCTCTGCATTCATATCGGATGTCTCTCTCCTCTACATTGCGTGGGTGCCAGCAGGAGGATCATTGAGAGAGCGTAGGAGAGACTGACTTCCTGCTCTTGTATCAAGTGACCAGCCTCTGCCCGGGAGCAGCAGTCACAGGGGAAATCCTGCGCTCTCATAGCCCTGGAGTGGATGGAGCATGTGCAGTTTGGTCAGCACTAGGAGCTGTGAGGGGGTTCGGCATGCTTGGTCATTCTGTGGGGATGGCGCATGTACAGTCCAGTCACATACAGGAGCTGTGAGATGGAGGAGCATGTTCATTCAGTTGCTTTTGGGAATAGCGCGTGTGCAGTCTGAAGACAGAATCTGCACAGCCTTGATCTACCAGAATCAAATCAATCCATACTGAGCATGTGCAGACTGTGGTATTTTCCACAGATTTAGTAGTTGATCAAAAATGAGGCACGAGTAGAAGGAGGACTGAGTCCCACCCCCAAAGGAAATGGAACTCTTCTGCCACATTTCAGGTTCACTCCTTTGTGTGGTGGAATGCCTATAATATTCCAGAGAGGAAATTTCCCTTTATTTAAGGGGACAAAAGCTTGGCATGTAGAAATGGCTGGATAATTTTTTTGCTAAAATTTATCCATACAGTTCAGTTTTAAGTCAAATACCCAGCATGAAATTTTATAGTAATTTAATTTTTTTAAAAAGGTAAAATAAAATTGTTTAGCTTTTTCCCCAAGTGTAGTATGTCAGGAAATAGTAAGTTACAGTGCTAATAGTCTCATGTTATAATAGCAGATGATGATATTTGTTCTGTAATTATACTATCAGTTCACTTGCATGTTTCTCAGTAGTACATCTGTTACAATACTACTATTTTTATACCTTTCAAGCAACTTCGTGTAAATATCGTTAAACCACTGAACTAAAACATTCCCTTCCATCACCTGGACTGGTGGATGAAGCAGATAGTCAGAAGATACCTGTCTTTAGCTTTTATATTCTGCAGCTACTAAGATCAAGAAATGAGAATTCTCTGTCACGTCCTGATGTTTGTGCATAGCTCCATAATCCCAGATTTAACACTGTTTTTAATGTTAAAATGTGTAAGAGAAATCCTTAACTTCTTACAGATTAAAAAAAACACTCTGTTATCTGTGCATACACAGTTGTGTTCTCATGTCTTGAAATTCAATTAACGATAGGCTCTCTTTCAGCCTATCCTACAAAACTGAAAGTAATTTCAAAATGATTTCTGTAAAATTTAAGTCGTGAAGCCAGTTTTATTTCACTGTTGTACAAAAGTTGATCTGTGAAAGTCACACAGCCATCTTTATTAATGCTGATGAAGCATAAAAAACGCTATGAGATAGCATGTGAAGAACTGCTAGTATTTCTTTTAGTTCAGTGGATTCTTTCCCTTTCTTTTCACAGGTAAAAGTAGAGAACCTGAAAGAAGTCCAACCTCAATGGAGAACAACAGAGAAGAGGTAGGAATAAAAATGCTTTTGACTAGTCCAGAGCCAATGTGTAAGAAATATTGCCATTAGCAATAAGTGCTTCAAGAATATTGTCAGAGCATATGCAGAAAACGTCCTGTCTGCTGAATAGAAACTTCAGCTGTAAAATACACATTTAAAAATATTTAAAATTCGGAATGAAACTGTGATATGGGCATGCAAACTAGCTTATTTTTGCCTTATCTCCTTCTTGAAATTATTGAAATACTCAAGTTCACTTGTACAATAATTCCTGTGTAAAATGTTTCTTAACTCACTTTAGAGAGTTAGGTTTCACTCACTTCAAGTATGCAGTTGCATTTTTGCTAAGAAAGGCAAAGTGTTAATTAATTCAGACTGATTATATTCTGAAGCAAGTTTTTCCTTTTAAATAAATTCAATTAATGTTCTTTTATCCTTAATTCTGCTGTTTGATGTGTTTGTAAACAGGCTCTTTTTTTTTCTTTTTTTGGCTTAAAATTTGATTTCTCTTATTTTACACTTACCCACATAACAGTAGATACTTAAATTATAGAGCTGTGTAAGCTACTGCCTCACTTAAGTGCTGTGAGGAATCCCAGTAACTTCTACTAAAGTTTAGAGTTTGGTGACACGTATTTAAAAGTCAGTTTTTAAAAGGATTAGGACTTGGTGGAGTCTTACTGCTTGCATGAAACTGATGGATTTAGTTGAACTGAACTGACTTGACAGCTGAAATTGTGTCCCTTTTTGTTAAAGCTCTTGCTTTTTTTTCTTTTGTTTTTGATTATTTATAAGTGATGGTGACTTCTGAGATGCATTGTTGGTGCTCAAGTGAATGTACCAAGATATTTTTGTTGACAGGTGACTTGATCACAAACGTGGTGATTTTTTTTTTCTTATTTTTTAGGGTGGTAGTTCTTCAGAAAGAGTCACATTCTCAGGATCGTCACGCTCAAAAAGGTTGGTGTGCAAAAAACAAAAAGAAAGAAATTACTTTTTATCATCTGAAAGTATGGCAAAGTCTCTGTGCCGTGCCAGATGCTGGTAGTATGCACCACTTGAGGTCTACTAAGTTTGCGGAGTTCTAGTAAGACAAAGGCATTGCACCATATTTAAAATGCAAAAGATTTTTCATGATCAGAGGTTGAGATCATAAGGCTTAATTTTTATTTACAACAATACAGTGGGATTATCCTACATTTTATGACTATTCAGGACAAATGCTTAAACAGTTATTACTTTTTCTCTTGCTCTTTCAATGCATGGGATTCTTTCAGTAATGTAAGTTGGGGCATACAGAGAAAAGTTTTATGTACCTTGTTGGTGAATAACCAAAATGTGCTAAAAGCTATCCTATCCAGAAACTTTTGTACCTGTACCTTTGATTAAAAACAAAAAAATAAAAAAAAAAAATAAATCTGGAGTTAACTGTTGACGATTTGAAATTATGGAAGAAAAATTGTATGTGAACTAAATAGCATACAGCTTGTTCTAGTACAATTCCTGCTCATTCTGCTAATATCCTTTGTGCTTTTTTTTTTCTTTCTTTTTTCTTCAAATTTATTTATTATTCTAGTATACTTGTAGATAGGTGAGCTTTTCTAAGTGCTGGCCTTGAACAGCTTCCTTCTTAGTATTATTCTTCACAAAGTGTTCTGTGTCTCTTTTCAGTTTTATAGTTAACCTAGTTTGTTCATTGTATCATGCCTGTTGGAATTCAATGACATTCTTCATTCTCTGTTATCTGTTTGGCTTGATTCTATATTTGCAGGTTTGGTTTTGTGTTTGACTTTAATTTCTCCCTTCTGAATTCATTTTCCTGCCAGCCTTTTTTATTTAGAGCATTTCAGTAGTCCTGTTTTTTTGTTTCCTGTCTATCATTAGAGGTATGGCCGCTCATGCACTTTACTGCACTGTGTCTGATACTGAGAAAAACAGCATCCTGCATTGACTTCAGTAGTTTATGTATTACCTTCAGACCACAGAAAATTATTCTCTATAGATTAATATGTTTTTTCCTGCCATGACATAGCATATTCATTCACGTTAAGGGGTTCAGTACTGAATTATTTTTATGTGAGATTTTGGCTACCAGTTTTCATATTAAACAGTCAGCTTTTTAATTTTTTTCTGCACTTCCTGTATTTCCTTGCAAGTGTCTTTTCAGCTGAGCTGTCATTTGCTAATATCTGTGTGTTCTCTTTCGGCTGCCTGTTGAAATTGGAACAATGTTTAAGATTTCTGAGCAGTCATCCAATTGGGTTTTATTTTGGCTTTTTTTAATTTCAAATAAAAGTGTGACTTCCTGCATACCTTTTTAAAAACATGTCAAACCTTGATCTGACCCCCCAGAAGCCCCCAAAACATACAGTAGGCACGTGAAAAAAACAGTAATTTTTTATTCATTTATCTACTTAATTCACCTAAGAGGGTAGAGTTCTATGTCCTAATACCAGGTAAATTGCTGTCCAGCTTATTTATTATAATAACTCAGAGCATTCTGCTGTATGTTATAAATTGATTAAAGTGCAGGTTTCCCCAATTGGCATGGTGTTCTGCTTGCAAAGTACCAGGCTTACCTGTACCACAATTTGTAATATTTGTCACAGTATGGATTTTTTTCTGTCTGTGCAGGAAACCTACAGTTGTAACAAAGTATGTTGGATCAGATGAGGAACAAATCTTAGATGAGACTGTAAATGAAGATAATTCAAATGAAAACTCAGAAAATGATGTTGATATGAAAAGCTTGCCTAAAGGTAGTTCACGTCCTTCTTTGTTTCTGAATTCAACGAATAGAAAAGATTATGATGCAGCATAAGTAATTAACTAGAATGCACATGTATTAGTAAAATACTTATCCTAGATCCTGTTGACTTTATATATAAATATATATAAACGTTCATGTGTGTCCCCCTCCCCTTGCAAACACTTGTAAGAGGAAATCCTGTTTCCAAGCACTTTTAAGTTTGAACCCATCGTACTTAAAGATGTCGTATACCAGGATGTGCTGATGGCTCAATTTCAAATGCTTATGGACCTTTGTGTAAAACCATCATGTAACAGAGAAAATATTTCTATTCTTAGAAATCTCAAACTCTGTAATTTGCAAATCATGTTTGTTTTAATTTATTTTATTCTGCTGCCTGTGGAGTTTATTGAGAAATAGATCAACAAAAGTGAGACTAGATGTGGGGGCGAAGTCATTATTCTTAAGGCACCCTTTAAAATAGTCATTACTATAAACCTACATTCTTCTCTCTTTAACTGTAGTGGGATTTTGATTAATCTCATCTGTTTCTTACCTCTGAAAGTTAAAGAAAACCTTGGAGAGACTGCTGGTGTTTACTCCATGAGAAGCAGCCCTTGAAGTACTTTTTTTCAGAATGTTAAATTATTTCCAGCGTCTTTGTAACGAAAGTGTAAAAACTGAGTTCAAAGTAGGAAAGTTTATTTAATTCATATAATTTTAGTTACTATTGTACTTTGTTAACATAAAAGTAGGTTTTTCTGAATTTTACTAAAGAATAAAAGATTCTTTTGATTTCTCTTTTGTTTCATACTGAAATAAAATGAGGGAAACTGGATAGAAGGGGAAATAGAGAGAGAGAGAGAGAGAGAGAGAGAGAAGAGTAATTACTTTAAGGCTTCTGATAGATTTAAGTGACCTAACTGAAGTCCTTTAGTTGCAGCATTGAGCTGGAGATGCCTTCCCAGCAGTGTGATAATTCTCTTCTGCACATATCGCACCAGGGTAGACAGTGCAGTATTTACTTCTCATGGCCTTCTCAGTCTTCAATTTTTGTTCTACAGCTGCAAAATGGACACAGCTTGAAGTGTGTGGTGTTTTATTTGTTTATTTATTATTTCCTTTTTTGTGCTGTGAACACCTGTACATTCAAAACTTTTGAGTATTTGTCAACAAACTGCACTTTTTTTTTCCAAGATACTATGTTGACATTTATTTAAAAAAGGACTTTTGCACTTAATTTGGATGTGTAATGGTTTCCAATTTCTAAATGAAATTATTCTAGGTACAGTGGTTGTACAGCCTGAGCCAGTGCTGAATGAAGACAAAGATGATTTTAAAGGGCCTGAATTTAGAAGCAGAAATACCGTTAAAATGAAACCTGAAGTCCCCAAAAAGCGTGGAGGTAAATACAATTTAAAACATTTATTGAAGTGGGTTTAAATTGCTGCTTTTGACCACATTTGGTACATCTAAAAATTGTTCATATTTTTAATAAATTATCCTTAAAATACCTCCACTCTTCTGGCTTTTTGTTCAGTAAAGGATAATAGTTAGCTGATATTAGCCTCCATTGCTGCCCCTGCAATGCAGCAGTGAAAGCTAAGATTAGTTCTCATTAAACCTCTTATTTTCAGTAGTTAGAGGATGCACCATTAGGTACTCCATATGGACCCTTCTTGCGTTGTATTGAGAATAGTTGCTTACTTGGAAGCAGATGTTACAAGTATTCCTTTTTTTAAGGAATTACATTGGAATACCACTGATAGGGGAACACTCACTCTCCAAAAAAATGATCATGTTTGAGCAGGGACGTATATAGACATAACTACCTGACAGCAATCTAACAAGAAAGCTCAAACCTCTGATGGAATTCAAAGGCTTTTACAGATTTTTTAAAAAAAACTTGTGGGAAATTCCCAACTAGTAGTGCCTTTTTAAGGATTATCTTTGAACAGCTGCTTTACCAGTTTGGTTTTGTATAGCTTCTGCTAAAATTGAGATGCTATGTAGGTAGTAATTAGTAGCAATTCCTCTCTCTCATATATTTCCAAAAAGTTAGATGGGCTCTTTTACATGCAATTAGTTCTTCCTGTTGTGTCGTTTGAGATATCTGCTCTCTTTTTAATGTGTTACAATTTCATAAGCGCTATTTCTATGTCTGAGGATGAAGAAAAATAAAACACAGCTATGAAGAAATGTGCTTATGCATGTGTAGGGGCTTGTGCTTATGTTCAGTTGCATTTCGAGCATTGAACTTATCTCTAAATTATTGATCTTTGAAAGTTCAGTTATATAAATAGAAAACATCCTATCTAGTGTAAAGGATTATTTTTTACGGTTGTGTTGACAGCAGTTTTACAAGAGATCCAACTAAAATCTTCAGGGCTATAATATTGCATAGGACTGGTCTGCTTGAGCTTTGTGGTCTGTGTGTGCATCCTTAGGACAGTTCATTTGACCTGCACTCCCAGCTTTTATTTTTCCATCTTTAGAGAATTTGAGGGCATTCCATTGTGTATCTGGACTAGCTGATTGTGCTAGTCCAGTGTGGGTGCTAGTCTAGTGCAGGTGGTAATGGTTTTGGAAAGAATATCAAGAGTTTGCTTAGACCGTGCTTTTCCTGAGGTCAAGCTTAGCTCCATACTTGTAAATCTTTGTCTGACTGTTAAGCTTCTCTCTACTTTCAAGAAATTGGGGTAGGTGCTGCCTGCTACTGTGTTGTCCCCTTTTCCAGAGCAGGAAAGGTAGCCAGGAAAGGGTCCTGACTGCTGTCTGCCTCAAGAGCAGCTGGATTAGGAATGTATCGGAAGAGTTTTGATTTGTGACCTCACTGAAAAATTAAAATAGATACATTTATTCTACACTTGCTACATGCAAGTTACATAAAGTGGCCCTCTACCTTTCTCTCACTGCTGGAATAGAATGCTTGGCCTGTGCTCCTACAAGATTAAGCATTACTGATTTAAGCAGGTAAGCGTGCAGTCCCAGTTACAGAATTCTGTGCACAGTACACGTAGATAAATAATAAAGTATATATTTTAAAAAGCTAGTACATCTTTTTCTTTGCAGATTGCATCTTTCATATTTTCATTAGGACTGTAATTAGTGTAATTTATAAGAAATATTAGTAGTGGAACTGTCCTGCCTTTCTAGCATCCGAATGGCCTTATCCAGTATTGTAAGGCAATGTGCCAGTCCTTACTTTTAGGTTTCCTGTCCACAGAAATGGTTACAATTGTATCTTTACTAACAAACTCATAGTTGGGGGTGTTTTTAAAATATTTTCTCAGTGCTAATGAATTAGTTGTTACTTAATTTCTTCAGACCTTTATCATTTGTAGTAGTGATGTGATTTACAAAGATTGACCTCGTGAATAGATTCTTTTTTCTAGTGCCTACTTGCAGATTATAGGAAGGAGGCAGTAGTATTTCCCCTCAAAGTTGTAGAGAAGTTGGAAATGGCTTGAGAATTGACAACAAACAGCTTGTTCCCTCTCAGTTTCTTGTATCCATTTAAGGACTTCCATATTTTTAAAAGTCTGAGTAGTCTTCTATGCTGCTTGGTATGAAATAAGGTGGTGGTCTTTTCTGAGTAGTACAATAGGATGCATGTAAGTATTTGAGATTTGCCAACAGCATTTGGAATGGAGGCACTTTAGCTTTTGAGGTCGTAAGGGGTACTTTGCAGATCTACAAGCTCTGCAGTACATGCATGACTGCATTTGAAAACAACGAACTCTGAATTCACAATTTCAGTCCTGGTATTCTCACTGCATTGTAACAGTGTATTAGCTCATACTGGACTTCAGTTGATTCAAAATTGTATTTCAGTAGAAACTAGCTAGTAGCTTGTGTTATCTTTACCTATTTTCACTCAGTTCCTTAATATTGTGGCATTGGTACTTGGTTCTAATTCAGGGGTAGTTGTTTTTTAATCTACAGTTTTTACTGAGGCTACACCCGTTAAGTTGACTATTTGAGATAATTTCCTTGTATTACTTAATGTATGTGACAGCACAGAGCATGTTACAGTTAAGAAAGCCTGTGTCAAACTTCTGTCCATTTGATCCCAAAATAAGTTTTTGGTAGCATATAGATTTAGTGTATGAACTGTCTGAAATGTTTTTCCTTTTCCTTGAAAGCATCACTCCTGTTGAAAAGTGTCTCAGTAGTACTAGTTAATTGGTTTAAAAGATTGGCAGGTAGCAAGCCTTCCAGTCCTGAATTCACTACCTTTGAAAATGAATTGGGGGATTAACATTAAGAGATGCTTTCTTAAGTAAATGTAGGTACAGCAGCAGAGTAGTACACAAACTGTTGAAAGAGTCAGCAACATGGTGAGAACATATGTATTACAGGAAAACTGTAGCTTAAAAGCAAAATATCAAAAAGAGAACAAAAAGTGAAGAAGTATATTTCAGACAGTATTTATAAGCATTTCATTTATATAATGGTTTTCCATAGTTCTTGTTGAGAAACTAAAACTATATGTGAAAGAATCAGCACAATAAAAACATTAATTAAAATATTACTTTATGAACTAAGATTTAAAGAGGAAAGAAGTGCAGAATATCAGGGTTCATTTGAAAGCTTTTTAGTGGTGATGTCCATATTTAAGTGTATTCTCAGTAGTTGACCAGTTAATCTCTATTAAATCTCCTAAGTGAAAAAACTTATTTTGCTGTCAAGTATTAGGAGTATAAAATCTAGAGGAAAATTATTTCCATCTTTAAATGGTGAGTGATACAGAAAGATCTCTCTAATGGTAGGTGTTAAAGAACGTAACAGAAAAAATACTGTAAGAAAATGAAATAGCTATATATACAGATTTTGTTTTAAGAAGACATCAAAATGAAAAAAAAATAACGTGTGGTTTATAATCCTCTCTATAGAGGAAGGACTGCATGGAATTGTAAGCTGTACAGCTTGTGGGCAACAGGTGAACCATTTTCAAAAGGATTCAATCTATAGACATCCTACATTGAAAGTTCTTATTTGTAAGGTATGTGGTAAACAGTTCTACAGTTTGTGTTGTTTGTTTTTGTTTGAAATGTCATGATTAGTGGATTTGGGTGGGATTTTTGTGGGATTAGTTCTTGTTTTTTAGTTTATAAATCTTTAGCTTATAAACTTTTCAGTCATTAATTGCTACATCTAAGGAAACAAGAAGTAGAAAATGAAAAAGTAAATACAGCTTAGAAATTAATATTCCTGGTTTTTATATAGTCCAGTTAAACTTACTGTGTAATATGTTTTTTACAGATTTAAGTCTGTACTTTCAGTGAATTCTCAGTGTTAAACAGTCAATCTAAAATTTGTGACTACCTGTAATGTTACTGTAAGAATAGATTCAATTCTGGATCTCCTCATAAATGTAGATATATGTAGAACATATATGTAGAACAATGTTAGAGTAAGATGTGGAAAGATAGCTTTAATCCATCTCAGTTTCAGTTTTGGACAGATCCAGGACTGATAATCTATGGCAACCTCTGTAATAATGGTCCAGTCCATAGTCCTAAACCAGCATCTGGTTCTGCAGTTACACAGTTTATAGTGACTTCAGTTAGGTTGTAACATGCCAGTAATGGAAGAGACAAGAAACAGGGGAGGAAGGAAATTTCTACCTCCTGTTGTGGAGAACTCTAAATTTTCAAGGAAGTATAGAGATACGATCTCTGTCTTTGGAGATTCTGTATTTATAGATAGTCTCAGACATACAGAGATACAGATTTGAGATACAGTGCACATTTAGCATTCCCTTTTGTTTCTTTCTTTGTGCTTCTTTTGCGCATCACACTTAATGTTACATATTCAGCTGACATACCCTCCCAGACATGTCTATGTAGTCTAATGTTCTGGCTCATTTCTTCTACTCATCTGTCTTGTTTCTTTCTATATAACATACTTAGAAAAATTAGCATACTGAATGACTATTTTCAGTCTCCATTAGAGTCGTAACTCTTGTTCCAAGATTTGAAAATCCTTAATCTATAATAGTACATGTTCATGTGATACATACAAGTATCCAGTTCATTTTTGAAATTTGTTTAAGGTGTTGGATTCCATAACAGCTCTTGACTGCTAAGTCTGCAAGTTAATTATATCACCTATTGTTTCCCACCATTTTTGTATATCTTTACTTTAATGAACATGGCTATATGTTCGTGTGAGAGAGTAATGGAAGTTCTTACCAGCATGTTGTGTCTTCCATGTCTTCTTTCTTGCTGTTCTGATAAACAGCTCTATACTTTTCAGTCTTTCTTCAGAAACTGTGTTCTCTTGACTCGAAATATTCTGTCAAGATTTGAAACATCAGCTTTTATTGTGG
The DNA here is from genome assembly GCF_987193195.1 of Phasianus colchicus. Lineage (NCBI taxonomy): Eukaryota > Metazoa > Chordata > Aves > Galliformes > Phasianidae > Phasianus > Phasianus colchicus. Next base: position 7,465,279 of record NC_143449.1, read on the forward strand.
GCTCTGTTTTTTTTGTTTTTATTTTGTTTTTATTTGATTGAATGGATGTTTAACATTCCATGTAAAGAGACATAATCACTTTAAGAGATGGCAGCAACTGAACATCTGGTGAATGCTCAGTTCACTGGTTCATGGGATGTAAGGGCAAAAGTTAGCTGATAGCTTGTATTAATCCATGCGCAAAGCAGATCTTCAAGTTTAGAAGAGTTTTCTTTACTGATGACTGGAAAAAAACATTAGAATTTAGTTCAAAGACTTCAGCAGATGAAGTCACTGCTACTGCTAGATGTGCATATTGCTTTCCTACAGTTATGAGCTTTTCAATGCAAATACTTAGTCTGTTTCTGAAAATCGAATACTTGGATGTTAACATCAGGATGAATGCTGAAGACATTTCTATTTAAAATTTTATGGTATCAGTAGCAAACATAAAGAACAGGGAGCTGAAAACTATGTAGGATTGTGCTGGGGAGATGTAATTTTCTTTCTTACTGTGGTATTGATGTTCCTAGAAAATTGGTAGAAAACACTTTTCTAGATTGAAGGCTTTCAGTTGATGTTCTAGAATCTGTGAATATGCGGCCATCAAAAAGAATCTGTTACTTAATTTTCAAAAACCTTAAGCCATCTAAATAAGAAATCACAATTTATAACCTCTTGTATCTAGAAAAATGTTTTTTAGGTTCATAATGAAAGATTAGAATATTGAATACTTCTGCAATGATGCTTTTAATGCTTCTAGTACATGTTGAAATTATACGAGTTACTGAAATCCATTTGAGTCATAGTAAAACACTGCTTGTTCTATCTCTTTATTTACAGACATGCTACAAGTATTACATGAGCGATGACATTAGCCGTGATTCAGATGGAATGGATGAACAGTGTAGGTAAGTGTATTGAAATTTAAAAAACATCCACTGGTCTTCTGTTTTTTCTTTCTTGCATTAATGAAATTGACCACTACAGAAGAGCTCAATCAATAATCGTTTTTAATAAAGGATTGCTCAGGGTTTTTTGGAGGTATTTTATTGTTACTTTAAATAATTAACTGGAAAATATTTTGTAAAGAAAGCTTGTAGTAAACACTTGGAAGACATCAAGTTTTTAAATTACATGTTACCATGCAAATATTTTAATTCAAAGGCGGTGGTACAATCTCACATTCTAAACCTTGTGAGTCACGGTAGCTTACTTTTCCAGATGTGTAACGCAATCAAAATTCGGTAGTTTTTGCTGCCTGTACACTTGTTTATCAAGTCAATTTTCAGGTCTTTATCAAAGGCCGTGGAATCTAAATATAGGTGATTTTTTTTTTTCCTTCATTCATGCACTAATAATACACCAATTAAAGCTAGAAAGACTTAAGCTGATGATTTTGCTTGAAAACAAACCAAAAAAATACGTCTCAGCCAGAACATGGAAAACCAAGTGTAATTACTTTCTTAAAGATTGTTGCTGAAATTGTTTGGCTGTTGCTGGCCTTTTCATCTTTTTGAACTGTTAATCAAACACCTTAATGTTCTGACTTCGTAATTCAATTGAGTGCTTTTCAGTCATGCTTTTCATGATGTTTATCATCTGAATTTTTAAAAAGTAGATTCATCATCAGTGAAAAATACGGAAACTTCTCAAACGTCACCTTGATTATAGGGAGATAAAACTTTTATATTTCTTATGTCTTGTTTCAGGTGGTGTGCTGAAGGTGGAAATCTGATTTGCTGTGACTTTTGCCATAACGCCTTCTGTAAAAAGTGCATTTTGCGCAACTTGGGTAGAAAGGAGCTATCAACTATACTGGATGAAAATAACCAGTGGCATTGCTATAGCTGTCATCCAGAGCCTCTATTGGACTTGGTCACTGCGTGTGACAGTGTTTTTGAAAATTTAGAACAGTTACTGCAACAAAACAAAAAAAAGACCAAAGTTGAAAGTGAAAAAAGTAAAATATATGACAATACAGTCAAATTTTCTCCAAAGAGAAATAATTCAAACTGTAATGGTGAAGAAAAAAAACTAGATGATTCATATTCAGGTTCACTAACATATTCTTATAAAGCACTAATGGTGCCAAAAGACATGCTTAAGAAAACAAAAAAACTGGTTGAAACTACAGCAAATATGAATTCCAGCTTTGTGAGCTTTTTGAAAAAGGCTGCAGAAAATTCAGAAGTAAGCCCAGCCGTGCAACTTCGTCAGCTAAAAGCTTTTAAATCTGTGCTTGGTGACATCAAAAAAGCTCATCTGGCACTAGAAGAAGGTCTGAACCTGGAGATTCAAGCATTGGATGTTAAAATCAAAGAGAAAAATACCAAAGAGAAAAAAACTGACGTTAGATCAGAAAAAAATGAGGTGAAGAAAGATGAAGGAAAGGAACATGTGGCATTAAAAGGGGATGACACTGTAAAGAAGCAGAAGAAAGTTGTATCAGAGCAGCCTGACAATGAGCCAATGGATCAAGATGTTTCGACAGTAGAAAAAAAAGACAGCAAACGTACAAGTGGTGAAGATAAAAAGTCTGGCACAAATGAGGAACCTCAGTATGAACCTAATAGTACAGAGGCTTTAGACATGGATATAGTGTCTGTTCCCTCATCTGTTCCTGAAGATATTTTTGAGACTTTAGAATCTGCTATGGAAATTCAGACTGCAGCGGATGAGCAAGGGAATGGAAATAGCGGAACAGATCATGAGAATCCAAATATAAAATTGACCACTCCTTTGAAAGATACCAAAGGATCTAAACTGAAAACATCGGCTAAAGGAACCAAGGAATTGATTGTGAAATTGACTCCTGTATCCCTTTCGGAGTCTCCATTTAAATCTGAAGATCAAGACAGCAGTCTGGAAAAGGGAAGCAAGGATGAAAGAACAGAAAAATGTGATTCTGTGAAGCAAAATAGTAATGCTGATAGCGAACGTTCCACAGAGAATGAAACAGTCTCACTTGCAGAGGAATCCGATCTCAGGAGATCACCCCGTGTGAAGACCACACCTCTGAGGCGCCCAACAGATGTTAATCCTTTAACATCAAATTCAGAAGAAGATAGCAATGACACAAGTAATGAAAAACGTAAGAGAAGATCATCAAAACAATCAAGAAGGAAAAAAGATAAAAGAAACTCTTCTGACAGTACAGTTGATGGTCCTAGGCCTAATAAACTTTGTAAATCAAAAAAGCCAGCTATAGTAGATAATAGTTCCGATTCTGATGAGATGCCAGCTGTTCTTAAAGAAGTAGCTATGATGAGTCGCAGTTCTTCAGATATTGACAGCAATAGTGAATTGCCAGCGAAAGATCAGAAGACTACAGGTGTTCTAAAGGACCAACCAGTAATGGATGAAAATGGAAAGCGGAAAAGAAAAAGTTCCAGTTCTGGTTCAGATTTAGATGCCAAAAGGGGCAAATCAGCTAAAAATTCTGCTACGGCAAAAAAGAAACGACAGAACTATTCAGATTCTTCGAACTATGATTCTGAGTTAGAAAAAGAAATTAAGCATTTGAGTAAAATTGAGTCTGCAAAAAAAGCTAAGAAAAAATACTCACGAAAAGAAGATAGTTACGATTCTTCTGAAGAAGAGCAGAGGAAAAAAGTTAGTAAGAGAAAGGTAAATCTGAAAAAACAAAGAGGTAAATCTTCTGAAGATGATGCTGCTGAAAAGTCATCTCCAGAGAAGGAGATTAATCATTCATCTGAAGATAAAAAAGTTAGCGTGGAGTCAATTGCTAAGGAAAAACTGAAGAAAAACTTAAAAAAAGAAGCTTTGAAGGGTAAGCTTGATGAGTCTTCTGATGCTGAGAAGTCTTTACTGGAGAAAGAAGAGAGTAGTCCTAAAGGTACTAAGCTAACTGAAGCTAAGAAAAGCAAGGATTTTAAGAAGAAAAAGGCACAAGAAGATTCTTCGTCAGAGAGTACTGAGAAATATGCAAAGAAAGAACACAGTTTTGATTCTTCAATAGAGAAATTAAAAAATAAGAAAAGATCAGAAAACAAAGAGAAGAAAACAGAAAATTTGAAACAGAAAATCTTCAAGAAAGAACAAGAAGATTCCTCTTCCGATGTTGAAAAGTCATCTCCAGAAAAAGGAAGCTGTAATTCTTCTGAAAATGACAAGACTAAAAATGAAACAATGGTTAAAGAAAGGAAAAGGAGGAATTTAAGAGAGAAAGTACCTAAAAGAGTACAGATTGATTTATCTTCTGATGCTGACAAATCTCCCCTGAAAGAGGAGAGTTCTTCTGAAGATGCTGTGCGAAGTAAAAAACGACCTGAAGCAAAGGAAAAGAAAAAAATAAGTCAGAAAAAGAAAATTACCAAGAAAGAGCAGAATGAGTCATCCTCTTCTGATGAGGAGTCTTATGAAGACAATAAGAAGAAGATTAAAAAAGGACCCGTGAAAGAAACTAAAAGGAGTAACTTAACAGAGAAAAAGAAAATATCAAAAAAGGTTATTGTCTCCTCCTCTTCCTCATCTGATAAGGAAGAAAATGATGAGCAGAATTCCACAGGTGATGGAAGCAGTGATGAGCAGAAAATTATGCCAGTGACTGAAAATTTAATGCTGTCTGCTGGTACAGGATTTTGTCAGTCATCAGGTGTGCAAAATATTTTTATTTGCATCTATTATTAACCTATAAATTGAGGATATTTGTAAGATTTGGGCAATGTTGTAATAATCCCCAAGTGAAAATATCTGTAAGGAGATAATCATATACTTTGAAGTTTGCAGCCAGTTAAGTTTTTGAATTCTGATAGAGAAGTGGCCATATCACTTTACTGTGACATTTCTGGACTAAAAGGTGGAGAGGCTTGAGAAGCTGTAGTCACAGTCTGTAATTCCAACACATTTCCTTGCAGCGTGGCTTTCAAAAGCACTTGTATTCGTTTTGGCTGCTCCAGTACTGATAGCAGAAACTAGTTTTAAATAAGTAGATACTTACAGAATTCAAATGAATTTACAGCATATAGTTATGCACTTGAGATGCCTGTAAAACCTGTGGCATTATAATATACATTTAAAAAGTCATGGAGATTGTGCATTGCGTGACCCTTGCAGCACTAAAGCACCTGTTGTCAATTAACAGAAGTGTCATCACTTACTGTTTTCATAGCAGTGTTACTTATTATTGCTGCTCTGTTTTTTTCAAGATGAATTGCTCCTTCATCAATACCTAATATCTTCAGGGAGTTTTTTTTTTAAAAAAAAAGTTCAGAACTTCTGGATTTGGGTGGTTGGTTTTAGAGAACTTAAAAAGGAAGGGTAGTTTTCATGTTAACTGGACTCTGCGGATGCTTTTTAAGAAATGAATTTGCAAGTAAAAAAAAAAAACAAAACTATTTGCTGTTGATTGCTGTAATGGGGAAGTTGTTTTCTATTTGCTCATTTCTAATGATGTCTCAGAAAACTTTCTGTCCATGTCTTTACTGTAACTGTTGACTCCGGTATCTCCAAGTCGTTAGTGAAGTTACAAGTTAAAAATGATAACACTGTAATGTATTTGTGAATACAGCAGAAGGGTGGTGGTACTTTGGTTTTTAGAGAAACTCATTGTAGATAGAACCTTCTACGTATTACTGCTTAGTGCAAAATGAGATTTTGTGAGGACAGTAATTTCTAAGCAGAGAGGAAAAAAAAAAGTACGTAAAACATCTTATTCTTTCTTTTTCCTACTAACTTGATACCCATCTCTTCATGGGTGTTTCCTGCAGTTTAGTTGTGTGAAGTTAATTTTTCCAGCTGCCATGCAACTTTGGATTTATAACCCTGTAGGAGAGCAAAGTTGGACTAATGATATTTTACATAATTATAGAAATAACAGTTGGAAAATAAGTTTCTTACTTTACATGTCATACGGCCTTGTACTAAGTTTGTTTTTAAGATCCTGCAGTGAAGTGGGTTTATTTAAATCACTAGATGTATAATACTGGGATTTGCAGTTTTTTTTCCTTTACAGCTAAAATCATGCTTCTCCAGTGATGTCATTGCTGAGGGGGTTATGCAAAGAGTTAATAATGGACAGTACTCTACAATAACACATACACAACAGTTCTCTGCTTCATTGGTGCATCAATTAGAGGGATAACAATGTACGAATGGGAAGAATAAGATGGTGAGGTGGGATAATTGATAATCTGAGAGAGAACTGGGTGATTTAGTCTGAAGAGAAAATGATAAAGCTGGGGAATCTTAATTGCTGTCTTCTTAACTACCTTTTGGGTGAGTATAGAGAAGGCTGAGCCAGGTGCACAGTGAAAGGATGGGTGACTGTGAATAGAAGTTGCAACAAGGAGATTTCTGATCAGATACTCAGAGAAAATTGTTCATGTTGAAGATGATCATTGCCTGGAAGTGGTTGCCCTGTTCATCTTTGAAATCCCTGACCTTGTGGATACTCAAAACTGGACAAGGCCGGATGAAGACTGATCTCACTTGCAATTAGCTCTCCTTTGAGAAGAAGTTGGAGTAGATAGATAATATTGAGTGGTCTCTTGCAACCTTTTATGTTGTATGTTTCTATGAGAATGCAACTTTGCTATTTGATTTTAAGAGAAAGCAAACTTCCTTTCAGTTTATCGGTGGTTTGATAAGCAAGTAAATAAAGGAGTCTCTCCTGTGGTTGAATGAGCTCAAGTTGTTAACTGAGGCTTAGAATCGATTTAACCAGCAAGGTGTTTCTTTTTATCCAGGCCTGAGAGTGAGGGACTTCTGTAATCATCTCTTAGAGTTTTGTCAAACTTCTGATTAGTACTAGTTCCAGGACAGGCATATGTAAAAACAACTGGGAGCAAGCCTTTTGCAGACTGATTTTGGTCTGATGAAAATATGGAAATGATGAACGAGAGGATATCAGTTCATTAGAATGTTGGCATCTTTTTCTGAAGCTTGATATTACTACTAAATTTTACTTATGTGTGAGTTAGGGAAGAGAAAGGGGAGTGGGATTTGAAAGTGTGCTAGAAACAATCTGCTATCTGAAATCCTCTCTGTTCATTTAGGGAGGTGCAGAGGAACTTAGAGGCACGTGTCATATTCTGTAATTCTCCTCCTGCTGTGTGTTGTATTTAATTGTCCTGTGCTGTGAGACAGTGACCATATTGTACAGCTGAGTTTTGATACTTGCTTGTAAGGATAACCCATGTAGTTCTCAAAATATGTCTTCACATATACATAACAAATGTACGTGCCGTGTCTTTAACACTTTGAAAGCAAAGATAGGCAAGGATTATTGTTCTCAAGTACGTCTTAATGGCTACAGAGCAGCCTGGACTTCTAGTTAGTGATTTTTTGTTACAGAGCTCCTCAAATTGAGCTAATAGCTTTTTACAGTTCAACAAACAACTTATTTTTATATGGGAATTCTTGATCATGGAGTCATAGAATGGTTTGGGTTTGAATGGATCTTAAAGATCATCTAGTTGCCATGGGCAGGGATGCACGCACTGTGTTATTTATTATGGGTTTTACATTTATTAAGTGTTTTTATTTCCCCTTCCTCACACAGGAGATGAGGGAGAGACTAAATCAAGGACTGTTCCAATGGAGGAGGAGGAAGATGATGATGATGACGATCCTGAGAATAGGTATGATTGCATCCATAAGGACTTAAAAAAGGTTTATATAACACACCCTAGGCGTGGGCGCAAACCGGCGCAACGGAAGAGAAAGCAGGTTGTAGAAACCAGGACTACCTGCCTTGTAAAGACTCGCTCACAGGCTTCCAGCAAGTTTGAACAAGGGGCCAGAGAACAGAGGCCAAAATCCAGAAATGCAAAGAAAGTATTTAGAAGTGTTAACTAACACACCTTGCATAGGGCGTGTTATAAATGCACTGCCGCTGTCCATTTTCTGTTCACACTGAAAATGTGGGTATTGTGAGAAGTGTTTCATTCAGGCAGGTAAAAACCTACTTCTGAGAAATGTGAATTTCAGTTAGTTATAACATGAATAGAAGGAAAAAATTTCTATCTGTGCAGTATGCAGTGCTGAAATCTTCACATATAGAGTTTGGTTTTTAATGTTGCGTAATTTGCTTTTTTTATTTGAAACACGTTTTCTCAATAAAGAGAAAAAATGTATAGAAAGCACTATTACAGATGTTTGAAGCTTTTATTTAAACTGAGTTCTAATCCATTATAGAATAATTGAACTCACTAATGTGTTAGCTAAGCCCTGATTCTACAGAGAATGTGCATAGGGGCAGCTGATATCAGAGAGATCTTAATTATAACATTTTAAGTCTTGCATAAGTATTTTCAAATTTGTGGCTTATGTATTGCTTCAGTCTCAAGTTTAATAAAAGCAAATTTATGTAAGATACAGTTAGTTTATTAAGACATATTTTACCAATACTGTTGTAGTTACCAAAATTAACCTGGCTAGAAAATATAAAAGCTTCATTTCCTAATAAGTTAATGCATAACATAAAGCATTGCTCAACTGTGAGCTGGAGTTTCTTTTTTGAAGTTATTGTAGTTAGACTAAAGATTTGATCAACTAATTTTTATACAGTATTTCAGAAACTGATTTTTTTTGCCATTTAGAATGTGTGGGACCAGCTTTGTAGCTTTGCACAATTTCTGATGGAGTCTTTTTCTGCTTCTGAGCCTTATTAGTTTAGAATATGGGATCCTTGTTTCACAGAGTTGTACGTTTTGGTGTGTGACTGAAGTAAATTTTGAAAACACTGTTTTATATCCTTTACGCACCTCAGTTTGGCATCAAAATGTTGCTAGTAATGTAGCTCTTGCCTGTTTTCAGACATCAAATTTAATTTTAAAGAACAATGCTTTTTAGGGTCTTGACAGCACAGGGTCATAAGCAGAACATGTAAGCATTGGTAATACAAGTGCTTTTTTTTCTTTTTCTTTTTTTTTTAAGGTGCATTAATTTCAGTCCTGTTTTGATTTTTTTTTTCTTTTTTTTTTTTTCTTGTTTCTTAAATGTTCCTGTTTTTTTGGTCGATAACTAAGCCTACACTGTCAAAGTTCAGTGCTCACAGTACAAATGTTACTGAGTGATCTTCACTGTTAGTTTAAGAGTTAATTGATATTGAATAAATCAGAAATATCAATTTAGGTTTTAAAAATCAGTTTCTGTAATTTCTTTTAAAGATGAATCTTTGTTGAAGTTTTTATTTAGGTAATATTCTGAATATATATTTTATGAAATGGGGAGGTGTTGTCAATAAACAGTCCTGTCAACCTTCAGACAAGTTAACTGGTAACTGCAGACTAATTTTACATTCAGCATGTGTTGCACTTAGCACCAAAATCAGAAAGATAAAATGTAAAAAGATGGAACAAATTTGAGAATTAAATAGCTTGTTTTTCTGTTTACTCAACACAGAGTGTTTAAATAGTTCACCTACTATTCAGATAAGTTGCCTATTTTCTTCCAGGCCAAAGAGGGGATATAGTAACTACTGGGTATTTGTAGTGTGGGAGCTTTCATGTTTACAAGTTTCTAGTTTAGATGTTCTGTTATTTGCATACCTTTGGATGTGCATGACATGAATATTACTAGTCTTGAAATAATTTTTTGCCAAAATGCAATATCCAAGTGGGTCATAATATGACAGACAGTGCTGTATGCTTTCATCTTATATTGTGTAATTATCTATTATTGGTCCTTCTGATCTTTTAAATGATACTGTTTAATATGTTTGCGGTAGTTTTGTTTATTAAGAAGTAAATAGTGTATTTAATGCAGAATGCCTTTAAGTATTTGATGGATGCAATAAATTTTTGTAAAACATTTTTCTTGTCCAAGCATTTAATTTAATACAACTCTGACAGCTTGAAAATAAGACTGTTTCAGCACAGCATAGTAGTTAGAAGAAGTTTGACAGTTTTGACTTTTTTAAGACGTATATGGTATTCCATCCAAGCATTAATCTCTCAAAATATGTTTTAATTGGGTCTAAATGTTCAGCAGTGTATCAGCAGCCCATTTAACACAGTAATGTTAGAACATTACTGGAAGAAAGGTGGCTTTTATTAGCCACCTGGTGTCTTACTTTTTTGTCCTCGTAGGCTTGTTTTGGGCAACTTTGTTTCTACGCACTCTTAGTAGGTATTTATGAACACTACGTGTGAATTCATATAATCTAATTGGTAGTAGCACATCTCAATGCTTAAGTAATATCTAAAATTATGATTTAAGAAGAAAATTGGAGTGTTAGCATTTTCTCATCAAGATTTTTGACAAGCTATAAATGAGTCCATCGTTTTGGCACTTCAAAATTCATGAACGAAAATGGTGCAAATTATCTTGTGGATTTAATCCCACGTCAGGAGAGGGTGCACCCAGTATTCTATTTTTGCTGAAATGTCTGAAGGATTACTTAAGGGAGTCTTGTGCTGTTCATAAGCAGCTGCTAGGTAACTTCCCATTTTCTTCCTTATAAAAACATTTTTTCCTTTATTTAAGTTGAAAAATACGTAATAACCAATTCATTTATAAATGTTTATTTTCAGTGTTATTCTTAAAATGGTGTAGTATGTTTAAATCCTGATTAGAATAAATGTATGTATAATTTTATATAAGAATTCATTTTTATGTCCTGGTTGAGATTACAGCCCCATTCTTCAAGCTCTATATAAAGTTGGAAAGATGTCCTTATTACAAATCTTATGATGTGTTTAGACAAGATGCAGTGGGACTAGGCAACATGACGTGCTCAAGGTCACAGTAGCTGCATGGTAGAAATGAATGAAACGCAGGTATTCTGTACTACCTGAAGTCCTGGGCTGGAGGTCATACAGTTCTGTGTTTTTCTTATTTAAAGCTTCTTGCAGTGTTCAGCTGTTAAATCTAGTTGGCAAAAGAATGTGTTTTATATCCTCGATGCAAGTACGTGTTACCTTTTGATAGTACATAGGTGTGTTGTACTTTCTGCTCTATATGGATTGCTCTGGGAGAATGGCAGTGGAGGGATTTTCACACCATCGTGACCTGTTTTTCTTGGTGCTTACAGTTTGATGTTGGTACAAATGTTAAAATGTTATATCAAGGCATTCAGTTTTCATCCCTTAGAAGCCTGGTCACTTTATATGATTTTACATCTTGTAATAGAAATGTGCTCACTTACTTGGAGTGGCATATTTTAACTTTAAAACAAGTTTCAAGAGTTCAGTACTGAATTTACTCTAAATGATGTAAGCTGTTCATTACATCAGTCACTTGTCAGATACATTAACAAGAGTTAATCTGTCTGGTTCTAATATTGCTTACACTTTAATTCTAATTGGATGTGTGGTTACATTAAAAGGAGGAATCGTGAATTCTGTACGTCTGAGCAGTGTCTTACATTTTTTGACAAATGCCATTCCAATAGAAAGCACGAAATAGAATGTAGGTGTTGTCACTCAACAAATAGTTCAATTTCCTTTTGATTAAAAGTAGTTGAATCTTTATCCTAGCCAAAAATATATATAAAAACAAGAACTAATTAATTAAGATTATACTAAGTAATTAGAAACTAATAAGCTCACCCAATCTGAAGAGTTGTAGTTGATTGGTGATTATGATGATGGTCAGTAGAGAAATAGCTGTACCTTTTGTTTATAGGTACTAGATTTTATGTGTGGGGTTTTCTCTAGGTGAATGATTTGTTCACTGTTTTTGTTTTTCTTAAGTATTTCATAAAGGTAAAGATCAAATGAAAATGCTTGTCTTCTCGTTAAAAACCAGTCAATCTTGTTTAAAAATAAATCAGTGCATTCTTAAAAGTGTCTTGTGTGAAAGGTAAGTATCATTATCCATACTGAAGTTTTGTTATTTGCTGATACAACTGAGTATGACACACAGCCAAAGGCAGTGTTACAAGGCAGTATTTTCAGGACCGAATTTGAAAAATTTGCAGTTCTTTTTGGTGTTACTGCATTTTTCTCTTCCAAGATACAGCACTGGTGATACTCTTGTTTTTTAAATGAGACAAGTGTCTAAACTGATGCTGTCTGAGTTTCAGTGTTAGTTTACATGAAAAGCTTTAAAAAAATAAAGGAAAACCAACCACCAGTGGTATTGCAAGCAGTTTCTATAGGAAGTCCTTTGAATCTTTAAAAGATGGAAGAAACATAATCTTAAGTTCTTACGTGAGTTATTTATTCCTGATGCTGTACATGATGTGATAATTATTTGGAGAAGAAAAAAAGTCCCTTTTCAAAATCCCCTATGTAATGCAAACACTTTCAGAAGAGAACGTTACTTATCTATGGACTTTTTCTTTGGGTTCACAGTGTGATCTGTTGACATATATAGAACTAAAAGTTCACCAATAACATTGTGTTTTAGTTAACTATTTCTTTGCAAGCTATTTCTACACATAAAAAAGGGAGGGGGTAAGAAGGGATGTTTAGAATGGTGGATGGTTTGTAACTCGTTGAGCTATCTTAAGTGGCTTCATGCTGTTTACCAAGCCATTTTACTTCCATCTTTTAATAATAATGTATGTCAGCTTTAAAAACTTTCTGGAAAACAGTGTTGTAAAAATAGAAGATAACAGTGTGAAACATGTGGAAAGTGCCTTGGGAAAATTCCTCCTGGAAAGTTGTTTTGTTTTAGAGATCTTCTATATGCTACAAAATGGAATGTTCTTTAAAATCATTTTTATAGTACTACCTAAATGTAACAAGTTTAATTTTCTTATACATAAGCAGCTGTATTTTAAGAGATCGACATTCGTCTGCCAGTTCCAAGTGAAGCCTAGATTGTGGTTTTTGAATGGTTGTCCTGACTTATCAAGACTCTCCCATTCTGAACTTGTGCATGCAGTATACATTGAGTCTCCCAAAATGCAAAACAGACCAGATCTGACCTAGGAAAAAAAGCTTTTCATTTAATATTGATAATCATGTAATGGGAAGTATAATAATTCTAATACTTACATGAGGAGAGTTTCATTCTTTCAGGACTTTTTTTTCCCTGGAAGTAGGAGTTCTCAGATAAGTCCACTATTTTCCTGTCTGTTTGACGCATCATTTCATACTTTCCCATGGATGTATATATTCATACAAGGTGGTTGTTATTTTTCTTTTTTTATGTTGCAAGAGCATGTAAAGAAACGGTTTTTCCATAGTAGCTTTTTGCACATTAGCTGAAAATGTTATTGTGCTGAGATGAAAGTGGGAAGCTGTGGGGTTTGTGGAAATAAGGTAGTAATTTTCTTTTGAAGATCAAGTCCCATAATGTTTAATAAATCTTTTTCATCAATGATTTTTTAATCTTTAATAAATCTCTGTATAGACACACGCACACACGTATTTACATGTGTTACTTTCTATATAGTTGCTGAAGGCAAGTGCTTGTAGTTGTATGAGAGGTTCAGCATGGTTTTTTTCCCTCCAGGCACTTACTGCCAGTTCTTGAGACTCACTGTGTTACAGCAATTAATGCAGCATCTCTTTTGCTGTAGGATGGGCTCAGGCACTTAGAGTGCTAACACAGTTGAAAGCAAACTGTGTAGATATAGGGTTTTTTTAAACCTGTGAATTAATGCATCTTACAGCTTTTTCTCTGTGATTAAAACACGCATTCAGTGATACACTGCTTTTAAAACTGTTGCTGTTTATGTAAATGCTAACTGTGTAGATTAGGTGCCTCAAGAAACTGAGGCACTTTTAGTGCTAAATTTTGGGAGAGGAAACGATTTGAGAATTAAGATTTTGTCTTTACTATTTCTGTTACAATTAGACCTTGTGTATGTGTCTATCTTGGCAGAGATGAGGAGAGATAAGAATGGAGAAGAATAAAGCAGATAGACCATGAATGAAACAAAATATTTGCTTGTAAACTTTATAACTGTCTGCAGTCTTATTGTAAAGTATGAAACTTTTAAGAATCATGGTAGAGATCTGCTTCCTAAAAGCAAGTTAACACAATGTATTTAACTCAAGATTTTGCTTTTATATCCTGTCTTATCACAACTTTTCATCATGCCTTTTTTTTGTTCAGCTTTCAAACCTTTTTTGAAGTTCTGAATGGTATAGGATTACATTTATCGTTCATAGATATGTTTGAACAATGGAATACATAGTTTTTTCTGTTTTACTTCAAAGAATTGCCAAGAAAATGCTTTTAGAAGAAATCAAAGCCAATCTTTCCTCTGATGAGGATGCATCTTCTGATGAAGAGTCGGATGAAGGAAAAAAGAAAACTGGAAAGCAAACTGAAAACACAGGAGATGATGGTGAGCACCAAATGCATCTGGAAAACAAGTGGTGCTGTAGTGCCTGTCATAATTTCAAAGGTCTCTTAGGAAAAATGGTGATTATTAAAATTTCCTCAGTTTTCAGCAGCAACAAAATTGATGTTGCTAGTTAGTAAAGAGACAGAGTCCATGATCATGACTGTCATCTCTTGTACTCTTCTGACAGTGTTGGGTTTTATGTTTTGTGTTTTTTTTTTTTTTTAAGTATTCTGATTTTGTAGCCAGTTCCTTTTATAAGGAATAATCTATGAAGATCAGTAAGACATGCAAATGAGTAATTCAGCTAACAGCCATAGTCATTGCAACAGATGGTGCAAGTGTACAGGCAGTGTAAAATATATAAAATAATAATGTTTGAGAGAACAACTCTATGTTGTCAGATACCTTTTTGAAATAGTGCAGAAATAAGCCTAAGTGCATTCTGACTATAATTCTTACCAAATTTAAGAAAAGGAAGACCAGTGTGCATGTTGTACTAACTTTTTTTTTATATCTCTGACAGAAGACAATGAAAAGGAAGATAATTCTGAGTCGAATTCAGAGGAAGAGGACTCAAAGAAGCCCAGATACAGACACAGATTGCTGAGGCACAGACTGACAGTGAGTGACGGAGAATCTGGTGAAGAAAAGAAGGGGAAACCTAAAGAAACAAAAGAAGGGAAGCGCAGAAATAGAAGGAAAGGTATATAATCCAAACATTTTTGTCACTGAGTACTTAGTTCTATAACACAAGCCCAAAGCAGGTCAAAATGTAGATCTGAAACTCTGTAATTTTAAAATCTCGGTGTAAGCTTTCTTGTGTATTAAGTCTAGAATTCTCTTTTCTGTGTTTGGTAAATAGCTCTATTTAAAATAAATGACTGCGGCAGGTTACATCTATCTTCACTGCTGTATCCTCTCAATTGGATTAATCTTTTTGATCTCAAAATGTTAATTTCAAATACCAGAGTGAAACCTAGTAACTCTAATTCATGAAAACTTAGTGTTTCCCTTTATATAATTTCTCTTTTTCCTTGGACTGTGAATAGGCCCGTGCATCATCAACATTTTCTCCATGCTGGAGTTTAAATATTGCAAGCTTTAGCTGAACAGTAGATGGCACTATGAAATTATGCCTGTTTTAGCTTTCTTTTTTCCTTTGTTGCATGTGAGAACAAAGGATATCAACCACTAGCACTTAATTGTTTTGAAAAGAGGAGCTGAGGAATGGTAAAAGTAAATGCTTGCTTCCACGCTGATCCTTGTAAATGTTGACAGTGGTTCGTGGCACTAGAACTGAGGTTGCACATTGAAGATATACTTTTCATTTTCTAACATTGCTCTATCAGAAACATTTTTCTTCAGCATTTTTTAGCATAAGTCTTGTGAATTAGTCCCAAGTAGAACAATACGACTTCTTCCACCTCACAATCTCCTGTCCTGTAGAATTATGTTCCACTAAGTATGTAGGAACAATCTTTTTTTAAGTCTTGTGGCCCCTAAAAGTTTAGCTATCTACTGTGTTCAAAGTTGAACTAAATTAAAAAGTTGCTAAATAGCGCATTGATTTTAATTATTTAAATGCCAGTACTAACTCCTAAAAGTAATTATGGAAATATTACCTAATGCTGCTGTTTCAGGTATATTTGTAATTGTCTCTTGAGTCCTTTTTATACCTGCATTACCTGAAGATCTTCAACCCATAAACACAGCAATATAATTGTGTATGTTGGTAGTAAATTGTTCTTTTTGCGTGAATTGTGGATCGTGATTATAAAATGATATCTGAAACACTGGAAACAAAAGCTTGTATTTAACTGAAGATCATCTTTTGTTCTGTCAACTTCTTTCTGTTCCCCATCACTCACTGTCTTTGAAATGTGAAGCTTTCCAATACAATGCTATCTGTCATTTGCTCGTAAGCTATGCTTAGGTGCGTTAACGTAAAAAGAATTTAAGTCTTGCTGGCAAAACATGCCACCCATCAGGGCTCAGTGCTTACGTGGTTTCTACTGTGTAATCCCTTATTATTACTGTTGCTTCTCAGTATGCAAGGTGGGTCCCATAGTGCCTGATACGAACTTTTATATTGCTTGTTGCTCTTGAATGGTTGTTGTACAATTAGAGAATATGTAATGTTGCTTGCTGACCTTGCAATAATATTCAACATGAAATCCTACTTCACTTTTAAAGTGAGCAGCGATGATTCAAATGACTCAGAATTTCATGAATCTGCAGTTAGTGAAGAAGTCAGCGAGTCTGAAGATGACCAACGTCCAAGAACAAGGTATGCAAAGATGTAACTGTGCTTATGTTACGTTCGGGTTTTGGTTTATGTTTTTCAGTAGTGCCGTCTAGGCAGTGAGATTGTAAAATGTGAAGGCTTTTCTGACTTACGTGACTTTGGATCAGGTTTTAAAACCTTTGATACATCTTTTGTGTCTGCCAATTAACTTTGCAGCAAGCGTAACTGTTCTGCATTTCTACTGCACTGTGTGGTACAGGGAAATTGCCCTATTGATGAGGCAATAGGAAGAATGTTCAGGAAAAAATGAGCATTTTTGTGCTAGTTGCATTGATCATGGAATGGTGGATTGCAGTAGCAAACTGTTACTTTGTGACTGAAGTTCTTCAAAGTTGTCCAGAAAAGATTGTTACTATGTGTGTCCAGTGAGATAAGGGGGAGGAGAGCATTTGGAAGAAAAACTGAGTGCGCAAAAGGAGTGTATATTCTTACATAGCAGTGTAGTTCCTGTAATTTTATGTTGTTGTCTGTTAGTGAAGCAATCAGTTACCATTATGTGTCAGTAAGATTTCTATTTTTTTATAGGTCTGCCAAGAAAGCTGAGGCAGAAGAAAATCAGCGCAGTTACAAACAGAAAAAGAAACGAAGACGTATAAAAGTTCCAGATGATTCTTCAAGTGAAAACAACAATAAGGTAGTGTATTGTGCTTTGAATTAATAGTTGGGGAAAGGAGTTCCTGTTTCTCATGTCAGCTGATTTAGGGACTTAGGTATCTCAGATTTCTCTGTGCAAAGTACAGTAAAAAATTACAATTTCTCTCAATGGTAAGTAAGTTAAAATTTGTAAAATGGCATCAGTATGGACAGAAAAAAACTGGGTTAACTGAACCCATTTCCTGTTTAGATGTTGATAAAAATATATATGTTTTAAATGGACCATATATTTTGTGTAAATGGAATTTCTAAAATTAAATTTAGAAGATGGCAAAAGTGTAGGCTCTGCTGAACTGATTTAGCACCACTAGAGCAGCAAAACAGTTATTTATTAACCCATTATTTAATATTATATGAAAACACTATCTTCAATACTGCTTTTGCACAACTGGGCTTCTCTTTAGTATCTCAATACATTATAGTTAAGGTGGCACTTCTTTTTTGCATACAGACTACCTGATTAAAAAAAAAAAAAAAAGCAACCACAATATCTTTTTTTTTCTATGAACTAAAATCCACCAGTGTGTATGAAAATTTCTGAGGGCTTAATTGAAAATCAAGGATTTGATGATCTGTCATAACGTTCTTGTTAAGACTTTATTTATTTAATTTGTAATAGAGTAATTCTGAAGATGAGGAAAACGATGATTCAAAATCTCCCGGAAAAGGCAGAAAGAAAATTAGGAAGATCATTAAAGATGATAAGCTTAGAACAGAGACACAGAATGCACTTAAAGAGGAAGAAGAAAGAAGAAAACGTATAGCAGAAAGAGAACGGGAGAGAGAGAAGTTGAGAGAGGTATGTTCTCTTTTTATTGTAAAATGGTAGGAGGTTGAATTGATGATGATGTTCAAGATGACATATTTCTAGTTTAATTTGGTAAGTAATTTTAAAAATGCTCACTTCTAGCCTTGTAAGCTACTTGTAGTTTGCAGCTTAACCTTGGTGACTTTTATTCAAGGCTACCGAGATCTTTTGAAAGCTGTTTCAATTGCCTGTTGCTTCACTTTCCGTGGGGTAAAAGCCATCTCCCAAAGTAAGCTAATGATGCATGGTAAAGAATTAAGGATTTCTCTTAATTAATGACTTCCATTTTTGCTAAAGTTAGTGACTGTCAAATGCTTGACATTATTCACATGTGAAGTATTCTTGTGATGCACTGTTTCTGATTATAGGTGATAGAGATAGAAGATGCTTCACCTCTGAAATGTCCCATTACAACTAAGCTGGTTTTAGATGAAGATGAAGAAACAAAAGAACCATTAGTGCAGGTTCACAGGAGTATAGTTACCAGACTGAAACCACACCAAGTAGATGGTAAGAAAAAAGATTTAAAACACTTGTAAAATTCTTTTTTAATTTTATTTTTACTCTGGCTGAATGTCCTACACAATCTGAATTTAGAATAATAAAAACTTCTTGGCAGGCAAATGCCAGAATGTCATGTTTAATGTTGTGCATTTGGAAGATCTGAACAAAATTAAATGAACACCAATTCATAGATATATTTTAGAGGCAGAGTCGTAAAAATTTGAAGTTGGAAGGCCCCTTAGCATTATGTAATTCCGTGCACTGAGATAGAATGAAATATAAGTATACCATTCTGTTGAGGAATTTGCCCATTTGATTTTCATAGTTTTCAATGAGGATTTAAAAACCTCACAACATTTTCCTGGCTTTCTCATCAGGAATATTTTTCCTAATACCTGATATATCCTGACTGCATTTTCTGGTTTTGGGTTGTTTTTTGTTTTTTTGTTTTTTGTTTTTTTGTGATTTGATGAAGAAAAGGAGAATGACCAATCATGATTTTATCAATCGCCCAATTCTGTTCATTTAAATCTTCCCCCAAGTTCATAATAGCCACTATTTCCATTTCAATAAGAACCTTTTGTACTTAGTTCAGCTCTTAAAGGGCGGTGCTTTGAACCAGACGGGACAGAGTTGAAGATTCATCTGTTCTGAGTATAGCATGGGAGAATGCAGCTCCCCAATATATAAGCAGCAAAGAACAAAAAAAATCACCCAGTAGACCCTTTTTTAATTTAGAATTATATTTTCTATCCTTTTTCAGCTGTCACTGTTCTTTCTTCATTCTTCCCTTTTTTAAGTATAAAGCTGTACATATGATTTGTCTTGATTTAAATTTCTTCTTGCTGATTACCAAGATCGTGCTAGTCTTTCTGCAGTGCCCTTGCCAGTGCTGTTGTATTTCCTCTTTTCTCCCTGTCCCCAAGGTTGAAGTAATCTGCAGTCTTCACAACAGTATTTTTTAATCCAGTTTAATCCAGTATCATCAGCGAGAACTGTGAGTGTAATTGATTTCAAAGCAGAACTCATCTCAAACACTATCTAGTTAACAGAAATGGATCAGTAATTACTCCGAGAACTGCTTTTGTGAGAGAGATGATCTTGCAGTGATCACTCTTACCAACTGAACTTTAAATAAGTGAATGTTTAATGAGAAAATTTTCAAAAATTTTATTCAGGTGTTCAGTTCATGTGGGATTGCTGTTGTGAATCTGTTAAAAAGACAAAGACATCTCCTGGTTCTGGATGCATTCTTGCTCACTGTATGGGTCTGGGAAAGACATTACAGGTAAGAAACAAAAGTCTTGCTTTCTGGTTTGTAGCTTTTGAAAGCTGATCCGTCAAAAGGCAATTTTAATGACTTTCAGAACATAGTGAAAACTTATTATTTCCTCGGCAGTGACTTGAAAAGGGCTGTTGGAGGATAAATGTTTTGTAGAAAGGTTTTCAAAAAGCAGTTATGTTTGGTAGTATGTAGTTGTGCAAGTTCTGATCAACACTTGTGCTTCTGTTTTAAAAAAAAAAAAAAAAGATTAAATAATTATAATATTATTATTAAATAATTGCTGAGGTTCACTTGAGAAGTTCATGTGTATTTGTAAGTGATGTGAAGTTTACTTGCAGCTCTGTATATCAGAATAAAGCTAATAGGAGACAGGCTTTAGAGAACTATGTTTCTAAGCCAGTTTGATAACCTTAAACCTGTTTTGTTCTTTACAGTCATTCCCATTCATGTGTTACTCTTCAAATTGTTTTTTTTTTCTTCATTGTTGTTTGGACTTATTTGCTGCATTGATAAAGTAGGAGGTCTGTCACTTGGGTTTTTTTAATTATTCTTTTTGTTTAATGCTGGGCTCTTAGTATCTGTATTCAGATTTTTTGTGATTTAATATAAACTATACTTTGTTACAATCTAGAGTCTTCTGGATTGGAGAAGGGGAGTGTTGGTTTGTTTTTTTACGTCACTGATGTGCGTTTATATTTTTGGATTGTTGTGCATCACAGACAATATAAGACTACAAATTTTCACTGCCTTGGCAGTAAACCATACAGTACATTTTCAATCCTTTTTATCACTTCTTAATTTCTTTTCTTTGGCTTTAGAGCTCTTGGCTTTCTGAGATCTTCCGTTTCAAGCCCCCATTGTCATTTCAGCATGTATTCCTTCTCTTTTACACCGTTGAGGATTGCTTTTTAAAAGTCTTTCTAATAGACTACTGTAGCATATTTTTTAAAAAGGATTTAAAAATTGGCTTTTCTGCCATGTTAAAAAGTTACATGGTGAACAGATTCCCATTCCTATTAAGTCCATAAAACCAGAACCTCAATCCTCATCTTAAAATATTTCTTCTGAAACTGATCACCCAAGCAGTTGCTCTAAGACAGTGCTTCTAGGCTCATTTTCTTGGGTCTCTTTTAACCATTGCAGATGTCGGGTTACCTTGACCTTCAAAAGAGAGAAAAGATCAAAAGCAGTTTTCTTGAATTCTCTGCATTTCAATACCCTTTTAGAGGAATAAGAAGTGCTTACTTTTCTGTTTGCTTATTTCCATGTGTCTATCTTCATAATAAAAATTATGGGTTTGCATTTAGCATCGTTACAAGTACTATGAGCAGAGGACTGGTGAGTTGCTTTTCTTGCTGTTCTGCTGCCAATTTGTGCCCAAGAATTTCTTTAGCAAAAGTCAGTTGACAGAAGAACTTCTCCTTTTTATTCTGGGGAAGAGAAGTGAACATTTTTGAGAACTGAAGAAGAAAGAAGCTTTAACAGTCTTATCTGTGCTTAGAGAGGCTGAATCTTTATATTCATAGGTGCAAAAGAGTGTGCCCTTAACTGGTGTTATCATTTGCCTTCAGAAAAGAATCTTCTTTGTGTCTCTTGACCTACTGGAAGGTGGCCATTAATATTTCTTCCCAGAAAAATCTGCCATTTACTATTAGACTAAGATCACTGCTGATAAAAAGCAGAGCCACATTGGACTTCTTGTCATTGGCCTTCACTGATATGACGCTTCCTCACTTGTGGAGATGGGAGATATACCCTTATCAGGATATCTGGCTTCTGAAATGACTTACTGTGAACTTTTTTGAATCATGAGAAAACTAATTTTCCACTTCTAAAGATGTAGGAATTGATCAGAATTGATTTCAACGTGAATTCAGTCAGGACCTTTCTTTGCCAGGAGCATTTCTTATCTGTAGCATCATTTAACAGGAGATATGCCAGGTGCTCTGGTGAGTTCGTGAGTGGCAAGTCTAGATGATGGAGCAGGCAGCACTTGTACAACACCTCATTCTAAATTCTCTCTTCAAATGTGCCAAATTTGGATGCACTTCAGTCATTCTCTGGAGTGCAGTCTCTTTAGCGTGCTGATGATGGTTCTCAAAGAGGTTATTTTTTTCCTACAGTGAGGATGGGATCCTCAAAGCGTCTGTGAGGAAATGCCATTTCACCATCCTCTTCCATCTTGATCTGTTGTGGTGAAAGCTTCCCCCATTGGGTTGGAAGCCCTATCACCTGACCTGAAGGCTCAAGATCTGTTCATTCATAGAGAGGTCAGTATATCAATGTACCAGAATTCCAAGCTGTATGAAAGATTTTTGTGCCATAGCTGGTTTCATAATCCGCAAGTGACAGCAGTCAGTAATAGAACCTTGTTAGTAACTCCCCAAACAAAATGCTGTAAGGTGCTGTTGATGGTCAGCTGATCATTGATATATTTATGTTTGGTATGAGGTCTGTAGTTGCTCTTTGCCTTACTAGTGGATATTTGGCATAGTCAGCAGATGAAAACGCTGCTGGACAACAGACTTGTCTTGGCTAGACTTGATGTCCTTCATTAGTTTTAAGTGAGACTGAGATGTGCTCCAAGACAAAATCTTCAGTGAGAATCTAGCAGGCAGGATCTGTTACTCTTTGCTAGAATTAGCTATGTCTTGGTGGGTCAGGTGTTTTCCTGATTCGTCTTCTCTCTAATCCATTACTCAAGATGGATTCTTCCATTCCTATGTCTGCAATGGATTCTTTTAGGATTCTTCAACAAATGGAGTTAAGTAGGAGATATCTATTTCTGCCATACTCTAATTGGTACAAATTTTATTTAAGTCTTCTTGATCCTGAAAAACCTTTTTTCGTGACCTGAGAATTACAGGATATGGTTACAGAGCACTTAGGGTAGCTCCCTGAGATTCTTTAGATTCCTTGGATTCTTCCATAAAGAAGGAAATCAAAGGAGGCTTGGTATTAGTGTTACTATTTTTAATTTTATTTTTTAGCTATTTATTTATTTGAGTAACATGAAGCTGAACAGAGAAACTGCGTTCATTCCCTGTATGTACTGCTTAGGTCTAACAAGCAGCAGTCTTGATTGTCTGTGGTGCACAACATCTGGGCAGTGCGTATTTTAAGAACTCCGGCTGCAGTGTATTTTGCTTCACTCTTCTAATAAGAACTGAGGTAATGGACCTCAACTGTTGACAATCCAGGAGCCTGTAGAAGTGGATCTTCGTTTGAAGAGCGTGTCTTTGCATGCTTGATTCTGATTTACACGTTGTAGTTTTTTAGGAGTTAGATTATACTGGAGATTTTCAAAATACTGTAGAATAGAAGAGCTTTCAGAGTAGCAATCCAATCTAGATTGCTTTGTAATTTAGGCTTTATGTACTATATACTGTATACAGTAAATCATTTGAGATACATCGTGGTAGAAGTTACTTTTATATGTGATCATGACAGTCTTTTTGTCTGTAACTTCTTGATAACTGAAAGAAGCCACAGCTATAAACGATTATCAAGCGTTTTTGTGGTTCCTTTTTGTACCTTCAGTAATAATTTCTTATGTGATTATTTTCCAAAATTTTCCAGTAATGGCATTTATAGTTTTGCACTTAAGAACTCGATCATAGATATGTTTTAAGCAGATTTTGTAAACTGCAGAGAAGACGGTCAATAAATGGTTAGGGAAATGAAGCAGTTAGGGAATTGCTGACTTGCTGGTTCTTAGAGGTGTAAGACTTTTGTTCTAAGTCTTCATGGGAAGTTTCTTTCTGCATCTGAACATAAAATTTTGTATTGGTAGTAAAACCACTGATAATTCTGTTGATATGGGAGCATCTAAAAACAATTACACGTGCACTGCTTAGCAAGTCATGCAGTTTGATGCTGTGTATTAAATGGGAGTTATAACATAATGAGTTTTGATCCAGAGAACTTTCAGGATGTTCTACAGCTGTTGGTTACAGGGCACCATTAAAAAGGTGATGGGAGAGCTTTTATCTGTTTTGGGATCACATTCTGTTTTGTGCTGGATTTTTACATGCTACCCCCAGTCCTATCTTTATTTGCTACTCCTTAAAAACAGGCAGCCCAACAGAAGTATTCTGGGGTGGCATCAAAAGAGTTTTATTTTTCTAAGCCTTAAGAAGGTATTGTCATCTGTCAGGTAGGCTTTGTAAGGGATGAATATTTGGAAATTTAGAATTCATTCCTGACTGTGCTACCAGGGTTTAAATCCCAGAAAACCTGATAAATGCAGTGCAGAATTTGCCCTACATTGGAAAAACTGCTCAAAACATAAGACTGAAGGTCACTTTTAAGAAACTTAATACAGTTATGCAGTCCAAAGAAGTAAATTTATTTAAGGTTTGGGGTGAGTATTGGGAGAATGCCTATAAATTGCCTAATGGAGCATTATAATTTATGAAAATGATTGATGAAACGTAAAGGGGGGAAGGATTCTTGTGGAATAGTTTATCTATACAAATAATTCAGTTATACAAGTTGTAACTTCTATTACTATAAAAAGAATTTAAGCAGCCATGTAACAGAAAAGCAGTAAGTGTATGAGTTTAGAATACATATACATAAGTGTGTTTGAATAAGATCACTGTTGAGAAGTTTTATACGTGAAAATATATATATGCTTGTTTGTTTCTTTTTGTCCTTCAATGCTCAGTGTTTCATTTATTATTTTATTTGTTGTTCCTCTCGCAGGTAGTGAGCTTTCTGCACACAGTCTTGCTGTGTGACAAGCTGAATTTCCGGACGGCTCTTGTAGTATGTCCCCTGAACACTGCCTTGAACTGGTTGAATGAGTTTGAAAAATGGCAGGAAGGTTTAGAAGACGATGAGAAATTAGAGGTATTTTAAGGCTTAAAAAGAGTTCTTAAAATTGAAATAGCTGAGTGTTTTACATAATTGGGAAGCTCCAGCACTCAAAATACAGGCTAAGGAATGTACTTTAACATGTGAAAAATTTACTTGCATGAATACCTTAGGTATTTAAGTTACACCACTGCTTTGGAATTTTAAGAGAAACTCAAGCATATTTTTCCTACTTTGAAAGGTCTGTGAATTAGCAACTGTGAAACGTCCTCAAGAGAGAAGCTACATGCTGCAGCGCTGGCAAGATGAAGGAGGTGTGATGATAATAGGCTATGAGATGTATCGTAATCTTGCACAAGGCAGGAATGTGAAGAGTAGAAAACTGAAAGAAATATTTAATAAAGCTTTAGTAGATCCAGGTAAGTGGAAAATTAATGCAAACATGCATTTTATCTACTGTGTTTTCAGATTGGAATATATGAGCAAAATAAACATGCATTATACACTTGACATTACTAAGATCACAATAGTTTGGTTATCTCTAGTTGCTCTTTAATGAGTTATGGAAGTGGGTGTTGAGAAAATACCCCATGTCCTTTGTAAATAGATTTAATGGTCTTTCTATTAGATCCAGTATGGAAGCAACCACGGGAATATATTGCAAGTGTGAACTGCTGGTTATTTTAATCTGCAAATTTGTTACAACCATAAAACTGCTTTGTCCTCACTAGAATTCCACAGTTCCTGGAGTATCTACTCATGAAGAATAGTTGAAAATATACCACAGAAATGTGAACAAACAAGTATTATTGAAGTGCTAATTAATTGCAGATAAAGCCTTTTTTTTTTCATTTTTTTCAGTCTATGGAATGGATGTTTGGTTTTAAGCTCAGTTGACCTCAGCAGGCTTTTTTAAGATGCGTATGTAAGCACTGAAAATATATAAGTTGATGAAAACCATTTCTTGGTGATCACCAAAAAAACAAACAACTGAAAACTCAGGATTAGAAAATTTCACCAAAATAGCAAAATTTTCTTTCATATTCTGACATGGGAACAGATACCTGAACTAAGTAAAGTTATTCACAACACAGTTTATTTTAAATACTCTATTTAAAAAATACCTTTGCCTTAAGTTTGATATTGCTGTTAAAATCAATTAGATTGGGGAATGCTGATGTGGTAGAAAGGGAAATAATTTATTTGATTCCAGAAGCAGATTTTGCTAGATTTTAATTATCTAACTGGAACTTCAGGTTATTTGACTTTCAGAGTGTGGTAAATAATTTTTTTTTTTTTTTTTTTTACAAGTTTTCTTATAGCAGTGGTTTGGCTTGTAATTGTTCTTGGTGAGCTTGATTTTTGTGAAGTTCTACGGAGCTGAAACCTCTGCTGGTTGTATTTGTGTTGAGCCTCCTGGAGGCGTGGTTTGATACTGAAGCTGAAATGATCTAACAGCTTCGCTGAGCTGTAAAGGAGTTGATTCTTTTTTCTACCAATACTCTTCGTGTGCTTTACCCCCTGCCTTCTGAGCAGAATTGACATGACTACTTCTACAGAGAGCCAGTTCGAGAAGTGAAAATACTATTTTTCTGCTGATTTGACTCAGGGTAGCTCCTGTACAATAGCTGACGAGCTACTTTTGTGATTGTGGTGAAGCTACAGGCATTATTTAAGCAGTGAAGAAAATACAGCTTTGCCAGGAGGTTCTCTGGGTTCTTCTTTTAATGCTACAATTGAGCTTGGAATAAAACCAGCCCTATGTGTCAGTCTTCTCACTCTGTGTCTGCTTTGCTCAGGAGTTAAGAATCTTATCAGGAAGATCTCTAAATTTCTGTTGACTGCAGCAAAGAATAGAGGAGTTGAGATACTTTCAGAATTACTGATTGTTTGTAGGTTACTTTTCTTCTTGAAAATGTAAGGGAGCCATGGTGTAAGGGTTTATAGTATGTGTTTTTATAATAGTGTTGTCCCTTCCTTCATCAGACTGTGAAGTAAGGTGGCTTGCTGGCTGTGGAATTTTAAGGAAGAGACCTGGTGTCTTGTGTGATGTTTCCCGTGCCATCGCTTGTGAATCTTTTTTACTTCCTGCACCCTGCTTGTGGGTGTTGGTCTGTTCTAATCCTATCAGCTTAGGACAACATGATTGAGCAGTATTTGTGATGAGGTTGTTAACTTCTATTGGTTTAAGCAAGTCCACAAGCTGCAGCACAGCGTGCCCTGTTGGTTTTGGACTATGTGAACATGGAAGCTTGGTTTGATTACTTGGTAGGGTAGAATCAGTGTGTTAGCAGCACCAACGTTGAAATAACTCAGCACGTTTTTATGTTACTTCAGATCCTTCTCTTTTTAAACTAATTGCAGAGAGACAGAAATATTCTTCTGTTACTAGTCATTACTTTATAAACACATTTGGATTGTCAACATTGAAGAGAAGTATCTTGCACCAACCATTATTTGTTTCTTGCTCTCTGTGATTCACAGAGCTGGCGAGAGGGCAGCCTGCCAGTGAAAGAGTTAGGAAGCAGTGTGCTGGGTTACTGCTGTGACAGCAAATAGGGAAACTTTTGCTTCTAGGAGCGTTTTTAATTTAAAAAGTTGCAAATTTGATATTTGAGCAATAATTTAATGATTTGTGTCTGGTTAAAATTATTATTGCTAGGGTAGATGGGTTCTATAGTGGAAGCTTATATTGCCCTGTATACTACAGAAGAGAGAACCAGAGGGGGAAGGCTTAGCCGAAGTTTATGGGTGGGGAAATAGTGTGGGAAATGATTTTGTTAATTAACTAGTTCTGCCATGTGAAATAATAGAAGGATGATGTACTCATGCAGAGTAGTAAATCATTTCCCATACTGCTTTTTGCAACTGATAAAACTCTGTTTGGTTTAAAATTTGGTGGTTTTTTTTTTTGTTTTTATAGCTGCACTGCTGTGCTTGCAGCATTTCAGTAATTCTGTGGGCTTTTCTTGCTACTGCTAAAACTTCCATTACTGTTTAACTTAGAAAGAGATCTTTAATCAACATTTGTATAAAGCAGGCTTAAATTCTTGTAGACTTCGAAGTAAAAGGAGAATTGTGTGTATATATACCTGTGTATCTATCAGTGAGTGTGCATAAATGTGGGCAGTACAGCAGGTTAGAAAGAAGACTGTAGTCTAAAGAAGGATTGGATGCTTCCTAGCCTGGAAAATGATGACTAAACTGACAAATTTTCCATCATGTAAAAGCTGCTTAGTAACAGGACTGTGATGTGTTGCTTTTTACATCGTTTGGAGATAGGAGAAGATAGAATTTATCTTCATTGGCATCAGAGATCATTTACATTGGGTATCAGAAAGTGTATTAGAGGTCACCGAGTTTCACTTCTCTCAGGGAGGAGACATCCCATTCTCCTCTCTAGTATCTCAGATGAAGAAAATGGGCTAAAGATCCCTCGAGGTCTCTACATTTTACATTCCCTTTGGATAATTTCAGAAATGTATTGCCGTAATGAAATTCTTTTTTTTTTTTTTAAGAGCAAGGAAAAACCACAAATGTATGACAATCTGTCACTGAATTGTAGCCAAGATGTTAGTTCAAGATAGCAATGCTACATGACTGCCAAATAAACCAAGAAAAAATATACTAAGATAAATTTTTCATATTTTTACTATCATTTACTTAGTCTAAGCAAGAGGGGGTTTTGTTTTCTTGTAAATTAACTTCTTTGTTCAAGATGAAATCACAGTCTTTACTGAAAACTGAATTGTTGAGTATTTGCAACATTTTACTTGCATCATTAATATTTTATTTTCCTTTCTTGCTAATGTACTTTGAGTCTGATTGTAAAGGAAATGCACTAGACCAAATCAATATCTGAGTGTTATATTAACATATAAGCTGTCAAATCTGGCGGGGAGATGCTGCAAATCGTTGCGAATTCACTTGTCTGTAATTCAGATCAGATTTAATTGTGTTTGTATGTCTTAGATAAGACTTTCCATTGCCCTGCTTACCCTTATTATTGATACTGATCTGTTGCCTTTCTGAAAAATTAGTGTCTACCTTATTTTTTGTTTTAATTGACTGAGCATCAGTAGATGGCAGCATAAGCTGAATTTAAAGAACAGCTTCCAGGCATTGGGACAGAGTGAGTGAAAACACAGGCATGCACTGGCTGCATGGATAGACAGTTTCTAAAGGACTGTGTTAGAAAGCTGTGTTTAATCCTTCCCTGAAGATTTTACAAGTAACAGTTTGCAGTTTACCAGATTGGTTTCTGGGAATGCCTGTGTAAAGGATAAAAAAGGAACTAAATGATGCTTAAAAAAAAAAAAAAAAAAAAAAAAGAATAATAAACATTAATAGAAAAAAATTCAGCTTCTTTAGGCTGCCAGTTTTTTTGAGGTTATAAAAGATGGAAAAGATCTAATGTTCTTATTTCTTCCTAGGCCCTGACTTTGTTGTTTGTGATGAAGGGCACATATTAAAAAATGAAGCATCTGCTGTTTCTAAGGCAATGAATTCAATTCGTTCAAGGCGGAGAATAATTCTGACAGGAACACCACTGCAAAATAATCTTATAGAATGTGAGTAATTCTCTTGTTTAAGATATGTTTATTTCTTTGAATGTACTCTTACCTTTCAGCAGTATATAATTACAGATAGATTTATTTTGAATAGAAGAAAAGAATTTGACATGATGAAGATGTTTTGCTGTGTTTGTATTGGGGGGGGAGACCAGTAAGGGCTTTCTGCATTTTTCATATATAATTATTGTCTGAAGATGTACTTCCATCTTGTTCAAGTGAAGTTAAGCTGAAACTGCTGGGCATCTGACCTTTCCTCCATCCCTTCTCTTGGCATGACCTCGCATACATCTGATTCCTCAGGGAACCACTATGAGGAGTATCAGAAAATTAATGCTACAAAATGATACAGCTTTCTGACAGTTCAGTTCCTTGATGTTGCTCACCAGAGGATTAGATGAGTCTCAGTGTGTCCAAAGAGAAAGGGAGGGAGTATGAGTATGGAGGGAAATGAGTAGACCAGGTCTTGCAGGAGCATCAGTTTGAATTGTTCTTAACTATTGCAGGGCAGTGTTCTTAGTAAATTTGTTAAAACAATAATTTCTGTTTGCTGCCTTGGGAGCTAATATAATTCTATGTTAGCTATTGATATTTAATATTTCTGTCTGATAGCATGCTGTGATAATTTTTTAATAATTAATATGTTATTGAATCTATTTCAGAGTCTTTACAAATACGTGTTGTCGTATAATTGCTTTGGTGTACAGAAACCCTCAAACTATTTATATATGTGTATATATATGTATATATATATATATATATATATATATATATATATATATATATATATATATATAAAACTATATATATCTAAGATGAGGAAGTTTTAAATCTGACATTAAATTTAGAAGTTATTTTTCTGCCTACAGCGTATATCGATTTAAGATGCCCTTTTCTGAAAATGTTGCATTTGGGTATTTTTGCTTAACAGAATGTTAGCTTAGCTTAGATGTAACACATTCACTTTGTTTTAGAATTAATCCCAATATTGTACTTGTGCTTTTGAACAATGGGAACTTGATTTTTTTGTTCTAGATCACTGCATGGTTAACTTTATTAAGGAGAATTTGCTTGGTTCAATTAAAGAATTCCGAAATCGATTTATAAATCCAATTCAGAACGGTCAGTGTGCAGACTCCACTCTGGTAGATGTCAGAGTAATGAAGAAGAGAGCACATATTCTCTATGAGATGTTGGCTGGATGCGTTCAGGTGAGAACAGTTGTACCATAACTAATTAATTGAAATAGCTGTGGGGAGAGGGAAGAGTTATTCCATCTTGTTCTGATAAAAGCACTCAAAAGTCTGTACATTTGTTATTTGAGTATTTCATAAACAGATTTGTTTGTTCTGCGATGTGTTCTGTGTAGCTGCAGTCACTGATTGTTGATTAAACAGTCACAGGGAGCTGGGTGAAGTGGTCACAGTGGGATGGTCCCATGTTGAGTTAGGTCACCTCCAAAGAAATAGAAAGGTTTATGGCAGTGTGTAAGAGTGGTGAAGGACTTCCTACAGGAAGATGATAGTATTGGAAATACAAATATTAGCACACACAGTTCTATGCATCTGTACAGCAGCACAGGAGCACAAACCAGTCCTCATTACAATTTACTTATGTTATAGAAAAGGCAAGTAGAATGGATACTCCAATTGTAAATATAATGAAACATTTAATTCCCTAAAACTGGAATCAGTAGACTTATGAACTGTTACAGTGAAAGTGATCCTGCTGCAAAATCCTATTAGCCAAGGCCCTTACTGTCTGTTCTGGGCTGGAGAGGACAGACATTGTGAGCAAATGCTGGGTCCCTTCAGGTGCTGGGCGCCCTGCACTCATGCAGCATTGGATGGAGCCTGGGATGGATGTCGCACTGCACAGAGCAGATCCTGTCTGTGGAGGGAAGCTCTTGTTGGGTCTGATGTGCAGTTTCTTTAAAAGAAAACTCTGTTCCCAAGGGATGCTGCCATCTCAGATAAAAGCAAGGCCTTGCAGGTGGTTTATCTCCAGTACCAAGTGGGAGCTGCCCACAGGCTCCTCTCTGACAGCGAGCTGACTGAGGTCATCCTGCAGCCAAGGAATTTGTGCTGTGCAGCTGAAGCCTGAGAGCCACGCTGCGTGTGCAGCACTGACCAATGCCTCTCAGGGCTGCTGGGGTCACCTGCTCCTGAATAGTGTCTTGGTCAGGATCAGTACACCAGGTACTGTTTGGATGGAGGGGCAGATAGCGAGAGATGCAGAATCTAGTAGAGTAGAAAAAACGAATAAAATAAATTTTGCTTTGCCTTAAACAAGGAAGTATTCAGAAATGACATACTCTAAACCAGAAGATAGTTAGCATGAGTGCAGTTCACCTGCAATAAAAACATTGGTATAAGCTGCTTGACTTACCCATGCTTTCCCAGGAATGGTTTTAGAATTAAAAAATGAAACATAAAAGCACCTGGGCTGTTACTGAAGCTGCAGTCATCTTCCTAGGGATTTGGAGCTGAGGCATGCAGTTGATGGGTCCATCTCCTTTTTAATTGGACATCTATGTTTATTATATAAGGTGGGCTTCTACAGACAGTGCCTGTTAAATAGATTGATATAGTGGGTTATTTTTTTCCCCCTTTATGGGGCAATCTGAATAATTGTGATTTATGCATGATTAATGCCTTGTTGATCAAGTAGCCAAAAGTTCTTAAGCTCTCAGTGATCACTTTTCATGTTTATAATGACTAAAATCTCACTTGTAAAATTACAGAGGAAAGATTACACAGCATTAACAAAGTTCCTCCCACCAAAATATGAGTATGTTCTAGAAGTTAGAATGACACCTATTCAGTGCAAGCTCTACCAGTATTACTTGGATCATTTGACAGGTATGTGTCTACCACTCTTTCAGGTAATGAGATTGTCATTGGTTTGGGTTTTTTTAATATGTATTATATGCCCTACAGATGATTTTTTCGCTTCCTCTAAGACTTACCTTAACTCTGAAATCTGAATTGCTGTCAAACGTTTGATTGCACATAAATATTTTGGGGGGGAATTGTAATGCATGCATTTCAGTAGTAGTCTACTTTCAGGTTGTGGTAAATGTACTTTATTTCATGTTTTGTTCTTCCAAGAACTAAGATATTGGCAATGAGACTGGAGGAAGAAAACTTAAAATTGAGATGCACTGGTGAAAGCTCACTGTCAACTCTGGCAATTTCCTTTTCTGCTATCCCAGCTGAAACTATTACTTGTCAAATATTGTCTTTGGAACACTCTTTCTAAACCTCGAGTCTGTTTTTCACAGTAACCATTTTCGCTTCTTCCCAATTAATTTAATGTTGTTTAACTGAAAATGTAAGGTGTGTAAAGGGGAAAAAATATACGTTACTCTGGACTTATGTACTGTTCACTTACATGAGAGATAAAACTCTGAGCTTGTAATTTCAGTTTATCAAGGTGTCCAAGTATCAACATCTTGTAGCACCATATAGGACTACTAGAATGGGAATGTGCTGAATTCCAAAGCAGTGTTTAATGTGCTGCTGATAGGCTTTTGCCAAAGCTTTGAAAGCTGTGTTCAGTTTTTGCAGTGGCTATAAAATACATTACATAGTTTGTTGTGTTTTTTTTTTCCACCTGTTAAGCCACCTGTCTCTTGCTCTGGCAGGATGTTTAAAAAATTTTTTTTTCTATTCTTGTTGTTCTTGGAAGGAAAGATTCATTGTAGCTTGTCAGGCTGTAATTTATAGCAGTATGAAATTCATTGTGTTGCCTTAATGACTTTAGGTTCTGGGCAGTACAGCTTGCAATCTCCTAGACAAACTGCCAGGTACATATCCCTTGTGTAGTTGTGTTGTGTGATGCTGCTGTTTGGTGCAAGTCATGGCAGTAAGAGTTTTGAAGTACTAGTGAAGGTAATTTCACTTCCATTGGTATCTCCAGTGGTAACTGGACATCTCCTTGCAGTCTGCCCACAGCAGGGCTTGGGACTCAGTGACTTCTAAGATCCCTTCCAACCCAACCATTCTATGGCTGTAGTTCTTCATAGCAGCTGCTTAATTACAGAGTTAGAGTAGTTCTGTAGGTTATCTTTGGCCTACTTCTACTACAAAGCAAGATTGGTTTTTTTGTTTTGTGTTTTTTTTTAATAGTTATTTTCAGCTTCTCTGAGCCTGACTTTGTTGGTCTGCCATGCTTTTAGATGGAAAAGTAAAACCTTTATGGATGATTGATGAGCATAAAAATTAGCGCTGGATGTTTACAACTATTTTACTCTGTACAGAAATCTTTACAGATGCTGTCTTTCAATTCCTCCTTTTTCAGTAGGGAAGGCAGCAGCCAAGAGGAGGTAGGCCTTAATCCACTATTTGTTAAAGCTGAGGGGAAGATTTGTCCTGGCAAAAGGCTTGTTACAGTGTGCTTCAAATTTGCTCCATTGTTGGAACAGTCTATTTATTAATAGATTGTGTGTGCAACTAACTATAAGAAAATGCACTCCCTAATAGTTTGATTAATCTAGACTTTGGAGGGCTTGATAAAATTATTTGAACCTAAGTCTGCAGTTGTCAGAATGGGTGGTACTGTTTCATGACTTAGCAGCCCTTGGTGAGCTGCTTCAGCCCCCTGAATTAGCAGACAGCATCATTTCCTTTCTCTCCCTGGATCTTGGGTTAGTGTCCTGCCAGTCTGGGGAGCCCAGTCAGCTCATCCAGCAGTTGGTGCCAGAGATGACATTGAAAAGAGAGAACTGGGGGGAAAGGAAGGAAGAACTGCCTCTAATGGGAAGAGAGCTGTGTGAGCTAGGCCTGGCCCAGGTCCTTACAGGAGATCTCTGTAATGGTTGTTGAGGCCCATGTTAGTTCTCTAGATTACTTATGTATTTAAAGAGTTCTTCCAGAAAAGGACATGTTCTCTGATTTTCATTAAATAAAAAAGCGAATATAGAAGAATGGCTGCTTCTCATCTGCAAATGCTTAAAATTGTTTTCCTGTGCCTCATAATAGAGGCATGTAAAACTAAACTCACATTTTAGATGCCATTTTCTAAGATTTTCAGTTTTTCCTTCATTTAACAAACAGATCATATTGTTTTACTTTCACTTCTGAACAAGTCTGTAGGAGACATTAACTTTGTGTTTGATACAGTGAGTTTCTCTGTCAGGTTAAGTTTAGCAAAGTTGAACTTAAGAATGTGTATCTTATATTTCCCTTTCTCAGCATCATAGGGATGCATAAATGTGAAATTTCTTAAGGCTGTTTTATGATTAAAACAAAGCAAGAGTTGATTTGTTAAAATATTTTCTATATGTCTTCTGGGATTGCCTTATCTGTTGAGCAAATGCTCTGAGTGAGCTTTGTGCCTGCTGTGCCGTAGACATTTGATAATTTTGATGTAGCAAATACTGTTTTCTTGTAGGCATACGTGCCTTATATTTTTATACAATAAATACAAAAACCAATCTGTTTCAAGAACCAAGAGTTATTTTGCTGCTTAATGGGTACTTGAAACTACAAAAAATGTCCAACTTTGAACATTCTGTTAAGTGGTGCTACTTTGTGCTTGGACAATGCAAATATGCTGGCCATTTTAAAATTCTTTATTGTAACAGATCAATGCAGTGTTATGAGTGAATGAAGGAAAACAAAAATGAAAATAAATAGCAAATTCTATTCTGTCTTCTAGCTTGGGCTGCTTTATGAAAACTGATTATACAATCTAAATAGACGTGATAGCCCTTCTTAGGAGATTTGGATTCATTCCTGTAATGGGGAGAAAAGTATATTGATGTAAGATTGGTATCATGTTTCTCATTGTTGAGAGAAAGGGGAAAAACTAATTTTGACAGCTTTAACTAGGAGAAGAACTCCTGTGACTAATTTCACCTCTTCTACAAGAAATGTTACAATATGGTGTGCGTCTGGAAAGAACACTCAGTCCTGTGCTAACAGATCATTCAAAGGAGGAGCAGTATATGGCTACTGTACTTCAAGGTTTCATTCTCAAACCTGAACTTTATTGTCAGGTGTAGGTGGCGGCAATGAAGGTGGACGAGGCAAAGCTGGAGCTAAACTGTTCCAGGATTTCCAGATGTTGAGCAGAATCTGGACTCATCCCTGGTGTTTGCAGCTGGACTATATTAGTAAAGAAAATAAGGTAAATTAGATGTATCAAAATACTCTCTATTGAGTACTTTCCAAATAAGCTATGCCAAATGTTAGGTAAAGTTTCATCAAATTAATGGAAATCTTTGTTGCTGTGGGGTAATTTTACTGCTGTTTCTGTCATATTTTTAGTTTCAGCATATGTTGTCATTCTTAAAACATTTTGAAAGGCTATCTTTTTGTGCAACTTAACATTGTCTTAATGAAGAATAAGCAGATGGCTGAAGATTTAATAAAAGCTTCTGGATGAACAAACTGAATACAATTTCTGTTTTTTCTCTTTTAAGGGCTACTTTGATGAAGACAGTATGGATGACTTCATAGCTTCAGATTCCGATGAAACTTCAATGAGTTTAAGTTCTGATGATTATGCAAAGTAATTAAGTTTTTATTTATTGTTTGTAGTTGGATTTATCTTCCTATTAGAAGAGGATGTCTATAAAAGTAAATGATCTCTCTAAAAGTAAATGTATTTTTACGTGTATGTCCTCTAGCAATCTGATTCAAAAAAATAAATACATAGGTGTGTAATGCTGTCTCTCTAGGAAAAAAAAATCCAAGGGGAAAAAAGGGAAGAAAGAATGTAGTTCAAGTGGGAGTGGCAGTGATAATGACGTTGAAGTCATTAAAGTCTGGAATTCAAGATCTCGTGGAGGTGGAGAAGGAAATGCAGAAGAACTTGGAAACAACCCTTCATCAGTTATAAAATCAGAAGAAGGTGAGAATACTATACAAGTAAATCAAATACCATGCAGTTTCATTTTGGAAAACACAATTTAAGAGGGCTGTTCTGCTTTGTGCAAAATGAAATTAAGGAATTTGCCAGGTACCCCTTCTATGCTTACAGTTTCTGCTATTTCTAATAATGCGCTCCAACTGATAACTTTTTGAATTCATAAGTATGAAAAGATGCAAAGTTAAGAGACTACTATGCTGCTTTTCTCTTTTTTTTTTTTTTTTTTTACTATGCTAATGGAAGAATATTGAAAACATTTAACAAATGTGTTTGTCCCTCACTGTTACACCTGGAAGATGTAACATGTTCTACAGGTGTTGTTATTGTAGTGGTGTGTTAGCAGGTGAGCAGGCAAGAAACCTTCCTAAAGAACTTTGCAAAAAGACAGGTGATGATGGTGGAATTTGTTTTTTCCTTCTATAGTGAAATAATATAAAAGGGGAGAAATAATGACTTTTTCCCTTCTATATACTACTTTATATACTGATGTCTTCTACATTAGCTTTGGAAAAAGAGATTTTAAATCTGAGTATCGCAGAGGTGAGAGGAGACGCAATCTCTTGTACAGGTGGTATCATTGGAACACTTGAAAGCTTTGTCTGTGAATTCCTCTTAATAGATGGTCTTGGGGTAACTCAAAAGACCATTAACTTTTCAAGAATTTCAGGTGTTTATTTCGGATTTCAAATCACTTTATGAGTAGTTGCTTTTCAATGGTGTGATTTGAATGAATTTTCAAAGATGCATGCTTGTTGGAAACAAAGCTATCAAGTTATACTTGTGGGGAAAAGTTGCAGATAATAGAATTTTTTGTCTAAATATCCTGCAGCATTAAAAAATAACATTTCAAAGCATTTAAATGGAAACCATGCCTTTATCTCTGATTTTTTTTGTGTATGTTTTCATAGGTAAAGCTACTTCCTCATCCAATCCTGGTAGCCCAGCTCCAGACTGGTACAAAGATTTTGTCACTGATGCAGATGCTGAGGTGTTGGAACATTCTGGGAAAATGGTTCTTCTCTTTGAAATCCTTCGAATGGCAGAGGAGCTTGGGGACAAAGTGTAAGTCAATTTTAGAAGTGTTTTAAACAATCTTGTTAAATACATTAGTCTGTTTTTCATTCAATCTAGAGATTGGATACTATAGCTCTGGTTTCTGAAGCAAGTGTGCTTGCAATTTCCATCCGTGAGTTTTTGTGTATATACATGTACTCCCCCCAAAGTCTTTCACTGTGTCTAGAAAGATTGTTCGTTTGAAAAGTTGTTTCAGAATGAGCAATTTGTTACAATAATTAACCTCAGAGTTGAATTCTGTGTGTCTGTTTCCAGCCTAGTGTTTAGCCAATCCCTTATATCGTTGGATTTGATAGAAGATTTTCTGGAGCTGGCTAACAGGGAGAAAACTGACAAAGAGAAGCCTCCTATCTATAAAGGTGAGTGTGAGCTTGCTTGAACAATTACAAAGCTAATTATTCTTTTACAAGTCTGTCTTCATTCTAAAGGGAATGGAGTTGAAATAATTGCTTTCATGAGAAACATTCTATCATTCTGTATCATTCCTGAAGTTGGCAGAACTGCTGTTCTCCTCTGCAGGTGGTCTCTGCTATCCCATTATGGATTCTTGCTTCTGATTTCATACTGTGTCATCTGTGCTTAATATTGCCTAGGCAGATTAGATGTTCATCATCCAAAATGAGAGAAGGCATTTTATTAAATTCTATATAAAAGTGATGCTGTATGCTCATGCATGGCAAATTCCGCTCCTTCCTACTGAGAGAGAGATAATGAAGGAAAATGATAATACTTTCAAATGGCGTGTCTGGATGCTGAATGCAAGATGTGAATTTGGGCTTTATATGTGTTGCAGTAAATTTTCTTATGGATTCTGTAAGAGAGCAGTGCCTTGAATTAATTACTATCCTAGCAGTGCTTGAGTGGTGAGGAATTTCTCACTAACCAGACGTGTACTCTGTGCAGGACTTTTGTTTCCTCCGTGTGATCTTACCCGAATTCCTGATGATGCAGTTTGTTTTTATGCTAAGTTTCAGTCCACAATAAGTACAGATTGAAGAATTTATTCGAGTCTGTCATTTTTTTCAAGTATCTTCTTTCTAAGTCTAAGCATAATAAACATTTGCATAAGAGAAATGTGGCTTTAGTTGGTGGTATGAGTGCCATAGATGAAGCTCTTCAGTATCTCTCTCACAGATTTGTTGTTCCCACCTGCTGCTTCCTTAGCTTCTGAGTGTTTGTTATCTTCCCATGTTACTAGTTGCGATCCTTTTTTCTTGCTTTAATGTTTGTTCCTTCAGTGTGAGCTCATTCTTAAGGCTGTTTTTTTTTTTTCGCATGTGTATTTGGTAGATCTTTTATTAACTGGCTGTAATAGTAAGATTTGCCATACAGACGTTACAGACATTCATAGAATGGCTTAGGCTGGAGGAGACCTTACAGATCATCTTGTTCCCCCTGCCATGGCTGCTTCCACCAGCTCAGGCTGCCCAGGGCCCATCCAGCCTGGTACTGAGCACCTCCAGGGACAGGGTGCTTACAGCTCTCTGGCAGCAGTGCCAGGGCCTCACAGCCCTCTGAGACAGTTCTGGCATGACTCGTAGCATGATTATAACTTTGCATCTTTAATTTCCAGTCTGTTCTGTTTAATATCAGTTGTTAATTTTTACAAAAAGATCAGAATCCTAAGAAATAAATTATAACCTTGAATACTTTTTTTTTTTTTTTTTTTTTTTTTAAGGTAAAATGCTTTTGACAAGATTTACTCTGCTTTTGAATCATTTTAGACAGGATTGGGTTAGGATATGTAGGAGCTATTGCTTTTTGCTTTGTGGATGATTATTGTCTTCACAAATGCAATTGCCATTATTTTCTGTCATGTTGTGTTTTATATTTTGTTACACAAGCCTCACTACATAATTTTCAGGCTGTGCCTTTGGGAAACACCTGTATTCTCAAAAAATGTTTTCCATCATAGATTCTTTGTCTTGAATTACCTATAATCTTTTTCCTTTGCTTGGAATTGTTAGAGAATATCATCTTTTATGCTCCATGTTTGCTCTTGCACTGTCTTGAGAGTTGAACATTTCCAGTATTATCAGTCTGGTTATCTACATAACCAGCATTTTAATCATGACTCTTACTTATAGGTGAAGGAAAATGGTTCCGAAACATTGATTATTATCGCTTAGATGGTTCAACTACAGCTCAGTCAAGAAAGAAATGGGCTGAAGAATTTAACGATGAAACTAACGTGAGGTGAGGTCTCTTCAGACAGACATTCTTGATTTTCCCCTTTTCTCTTTTGTTCCATATTTCTTTGTTACTTGTATTAGTTTATTGACCTTTAACACTACACCTATAAAGTTTCACAATGCTGCCAGTGCAGCACTGCTTCATGTAGTTGTTTTAAGCAAGTAACTGTTGACTGTCCCCTCTCTTCAGTGTGCTTATTGTTTACTTCAATACTTGTGGCTGAATTCCATATTGATACTTAGTTGAGACTGCAGGTTCTTTGTAGAGACAAACTGTAGCTTTTCATCCATACTTCAGTTTGGTTTTTGAGTCAAAAGTCTTTATCAGAGACAGAGTCATGCATGAGTTACCCTTTGAGCTAGCCAGAGAACAGTTTCAGTAATATGGGGTATACTTTTTTAATATTACTATTGAATGTGATATAACGTGAATTTGAAACAGAATAAATTAAAAAAAAAAAGTCTTTCCCACCAGTTCCGGTTAACAGTGGATTTGTCCCTGATCTGTATTCCTGAGATATGTTTTGCTAAAAGTTTTGTCTTTTTTATGCTTAGTACAACATCTTAATGATGTTTTTTGAGCAATTTCCATGTATGAACAACTCTACAGTAACACAGAAACAGTAATTTTTTTCCAAAATATTAAAAATTTGCAACTTTTCTTTGTTCCAGAGGCCGCTTGTTTATTATATCCACTAAGGCAGGTTCCCTTGGAATTAATCTCGTGGCTGCTAATAGAGTAATCATCTTTGATGCTTCTTGGAACCCATCATATGATATCCAGAGTATTTTCAGGGTTTACCGCTTTGGGCAGAGCAAACCTGTGTTTGTGTACAGATTTTTGGCCCAGGTATGTTTCTGAATGATGATTTTGTGATACTCTGATCCTGCAATCTGAATGGTAATCTGTAACTGTTTGGATGTCTATTGAAATTAGTGGTGATTCACACTGATCCAGTCATCTTCCAGCCCAAATCTGGTAGCTGTATTTGATGCGAAACCACTGAAAAAACTCTTGAAGGAAATGGCAGTGAATTTAAAAAGGAACTGAATATATTTCCTGTAAAGCCCATCTCATCTGGTAGTCTGTGTAACACCACTCTTAGCAGTGGAACTCTAGCTGTGATTCACACACTCAGAATAACGCTTTTACTGCTTTAACTTGCACACTACTGAAAATTTGTGATTTGGAATGACTGCACAGAGCACAGATGCCATTTGGCAGCAGATTTGCTGAATGTAGCTGACTTCTACAGACTAGTCTCCAGGCTGCTGAAGATCCAAAGGAAAAAGCTAAGGATTTGTTTTTAATATGTAAGAAAGCATGCAGTCATGTTTGGAGAGTTTGTATTGCAGCCTAAAGATCAGAAGAATCATTCCTAATTCTGATGATCACTGACCTGTGCTGGTTTTAAGCAGTAGCACCATTATTTCTGATAGGTAGTTTCTTGCTTCACCTTCCAATTCCAGAGTTTTTACAGGAGAGACTGAAGACCTTTTCCCAGTAACAGTACTTAACTCATGATCAAGTCACTATTCACTTGCCAACTTAAATACATTACTTTTTGTAACATGTTTCTGTCAGATACGTGTTTTTTTTCCTTCAGGCTTCAGTCTGTTTTTCTCTGTGCACTTTTGAACTGTTGGTATCCTTTTTAAATTACAATGTTTAGAACAGGCTGTGCTGTTCTCATACTTTGTGTAGTCACCATCTTCAAGAAAAAAAATTCCTTTTTCATCAAAGATGTAGTTTGTTCTTACACAGCTGTGATAGATTAGACTTGACTGCTTCTCTTCCCCTGTCCTTCCTACCCAGCAATACGGTATCTGTTTTCCTTTTTGTGGGCTGCTCAAAACAACAAAATAAGGTAGATCCTGTGAAAATTGACGCTTTTGTCATAACTGTACTTTGGGAAATTGGAGGGAAACTGTTTTCTTCTTCAGGGCATTCCTTAAATACAGATTTCTTGTGCCAGTCAGTAGCAGCATTTTTTTTTTTCAGCAAAGTTTCAGGTGGCTTTGTAGGTAAGAATCGAAGAAACAGGGAAAATATGTTGTTCTTGCTCTTGTATCTCTCTTAATACTTCCTGTATAGCAGGTGGTTTGGTATTTGTATAAAAGCAAGTATCTGTGCTTTTTAGGGTACAATGGAAGATAAGATCTACGATCGGCAGGTAACAAAGCAGTCCCTGTCTTTCCGGGTTGTTGACCAGCAGCAAGTTGAACGGCATTTTACTATGAATGAGCTAACAGAGCTGTACACTTTTGAGCCGGATTTGCTGGATGATCCAAATTCAGAAAAGA
Organism: Phasianus colchicus; assembly: GCF_987193195.1. Classification (NCBI taxonomy): domain Eukaryota; kingdom Metazoa; phylum Chordata; class Aves; order Galliformes; family Phasianidae; genus Phasianus; species Phasianus colchicus. The sequence goes on from NC_143449.1 coordinate 7,506,861, forward strand.
AAAAGAAGAGGGACACACCAATGTTGCCAAAAGTAAGTCGGCACACATCGCTGGGAATTATATGCTATAAAAAAACCTTGTATCTGTTTTAGCATGTGGGGTATTCAATCTTGGAAGGAGAAAGAGTGCTGTGTTGTCACTTCAGAGTAGAATTTTTCACTTAGAAATAAGGTGAATACAATTGTTTACACTAAATGATAGAAAACCCTGAATTGGACAGGACCCGTAAGGATCATCGAGTCCAAACTATACATGCTACATGGTGAGAGAGTTGATACTCTGTACTCTGAGATAATAGGAATTAATGATGTCAGACCTTTTTCCAACTTGATGATGAATAAATTTTGAAGATCACAGTAGTTTGTTTTCAGTGAGGCTTGCCTTAATCTATTTGTGTAATGGCTGTGGCATGTGTGGTAGTGGTTTGTTGTTCCTGCTTCACTTAGTAATGGCTCAGTATCCTGTGCAGTACATAGGGAACCAACCAGCTTACTGACCAAACTTGAAAATACAGTGACTTTTATTCCTATCTCACGGTAAAGTTCAGGAGAAAGAATGGACTGAGTATTTTACTCTCTTTTTTCCAAGTTTGTTTGTATTTGAGGTTAGACTAAGGTTTTGTTCCTTGTCTGATTTATGTTCACTGTGTTAGATATCATCCACATACACTAATTTAATGTGGTCTTCTGGAGGCTAATTGATTAATAAGTTGTTGTGCAGTTGTCTGTTATTACTTGGTGAAGAGCTTAGCAGTAAAGAGGAAGGTTTAAATGTGTGGCCCACACTTAGTTTCCTGATTACATCTCTGAGTTATGTTTAGGTCTTGGCCTGGGGATGGAGGTTTTCTAGTTCATAAATTTATTAATTTTCAAAGAAAAATTGTATGCGCTCCTTTCTAGACTCTCTGTAAACCCTGATAATAAATGGTGGCTAAGCTTTGCATTGGCATTCTCATTATTTAGGCCATTCTCTGAAATTGAGTCTGTCAGACCACCTACAGCATCCGTGCAGCTGCCAGGGGGATTTAGGAAGTGGGAGCCCCATAAATGTTAGTTGCTGCTACGCATTTGTTTCAAAACCCTTGAAAACAGACTCTAATGACTGTATCCAAGCTCCTTTTATTATGATGTTTCACAGTGTAAGCAGTAAGTTGGAGATAACAGATTTTTTCTTTTTTTTAACTTCTTAACCAATGCTTTGAATAAACAGTCATTGCAATGAGTAAACAATCAGTTCAGTGATTATATGTTGGAAGGTACTTGTTTTTATTTACAATAATAGATCAATTCATAAATGTGTGGAAGCTTATAAACTCCAGATGTAGTTCAGTATTTGATTTGTGTTGAAGTTCCACATTAATTCAGTGTAGCCATCACCATAAGATTCACATCAGTTAAGTTGAATACAAGCTTTTAACCAAGTTGCAGAGTAGAAATAAAGCAGATCTGTGTATAGGAATTCTCTGATTTTTGTTGTTTTTCTTTTCCCCTTGGTTTAGCAAATGGTATTGAACAAATTTTCTTTTTAAAATTTGTCCATCTCTGTGTGCATTTCTTACCTGTTTTGTTTTGGGTTGGTTGAAAGGACTAGGAGTCATCAGGTGGATTCATCTTATCTTAGCAGTCTGTGCATTTATTTGTTGAAAGCAGTGTTTTGCCTTCCTGGTAGACTCACAAGATGTGGGAAGGTAGCTGTTACCCCCAATTATCCTTCCCTTCCCTTGTGTCCTGCAATTAGGCATGGTTTTGTGATAATGAGGAGGAATGAGGTGTGGAAGTGTTCTAGAAGTACACAGCTTGCAGAGCACGTTCCTAGCTGGGAGGCAGAGGAGCCTCCCACATGCGGCAGCCAGTGTTTTCATGTCATTGCTGTGCTTGTGGGGAGTCCTTCTAGCTGTTAGGGGGGAAAAAAGTGCTTGAGGAATGTTAATAAAAAAAAAAATCAGTAGCTGTCATCGAGCAAAGCTTTACTTGTGGTTTGGGATTTGGCCAGGCAGTCTGTGGGGAGGAGTGAAGTCTGTCCTGTAAGGCCATCTAGTACACACGAGCAACAAGGTGATGTAATCAGTGATTGCTGGGTAGCCAATCCAAGACAAAATGCAGATATCTTTAGGATCTGAGTAGGGTGGCTCCCAGTGCTGAGCTGGCATTGAGCTGCCCTGCCTGGTTGGTGCCAGTGCAGGGAGCCGTTGCAGAGTAATTTGTGTCAGACCTTTGTTTCGTTTGGTCCTTATGTTTACTATGAAAAATATAAAGACAAAAAACTCCTGTTTTGATGATCTCCATTTTTTTAATCATTGTTTTTGGCTGCATTTGTCTTCCCCTTGGCTGATTGGGACATTTTATTTTCATTTTATCCTTGCTATGCACACCAAACTGAACTAGTCCAGTGACTTATTCCTTGATTTCTGTGATCTTTTTATCTGAACTGTGGCTCATAATTTATTTATCATTAGTTTGTTTTGTTTTCTATTTCTTTTGCTCTCTCCTGTTCTCTAGAAATTCAACATGAACAGTCAAAAGTAGATATCAGTTGTAGGAAGTGCTGTGGTGGATGGGGGATGATTCTCTAAATCATGCAAACTTACTCATCCAGAAAGCTCACTATTCCTTACCTCTGTGATTTTAGCAGAGTTGCACGATTCAGCCTAATCACTCATTTGGTGATTTTTTTGTAGGGGGAAAAGGTTGATTATAAAGACTGATACTCTTACAGAAGCGTTTTATGATAACAGCCATTAATTGCACACCACCTCAGGGTTAGAAGCCTCAGATGCTTTATTCCTGGTAAGCTCAGCATGCCCAGCCTGATCTCTGCAGCTTTCAGCTGGAAATAAAGGTCACCAAAACTTCACCTGTGTTGCTCTTTTCCATCAGTGAGCTGTCTGCCCCGTGCTTGTGAAGGCTGAGCTGCTCTTCTGTTGTTGCTGGCAAAGTGAAGGAGGAGTTAGGCTAAAAGAAGGCTTTTGTTCTTCTTTTCACAGGTTTCATATATAATTTTCAGTGTCTTCAGGCCTCTTCATATCTTTCACATCTTCAAAGCATAGTCTCTTGAACAGTGATACCATTGTGTGATGCTACTGTTGTGGAGACAGCAAGATCAGGGATTACCATTGTAATCCATCCAGGCAGTGTGAAATGCGCAATGAAAGCATGTCAGTGTATTAAACTCATTTGTCAGAGGCACAGCTCGAATCTGAGAGAACAGATTCAGAGAAACAAACTCAATACTTGATTTTGAAAACGTGTCCATGAGATTGTATCTTTTTTAATAATCCAAGTTTCAATCAAGGAACAGTTTCTTAGAAAGTGTTGTTAATAGCGAGAAGATGTCGAATTGTACTTCTATATAAAAGACACGTGGAAGATGGAGGTTTTCCTGGAAGCTTATCAAAGTTTTGTGTCAGGTTTGAATTTCAGCAGCGTTTTGTGCGCGTTGCAGTCAGAGCAGCACCCCCGGGTTGTCTGGGGAGCCTCCAGGGAAAAGGCACACGGCCCTGCCATGCTGCCCTCACAGTGCTGCTTCTCTGCCCTCGTCCCTCTGAAACCACTTCTGCATCTTGAAAAGGAATGTATATAGTAGAGTTTAACAGGACAGTTTTAGTATGGATGTTGTTCACCCGATTCAGGTTTGTGATGTTGGAGTTCAGAACTAAGTAGCAATAATTGTCCTTGCCAATGAGCTTGATGCACATAGAGTGACTCATTGCCTAACAGAGACTAGAGGCATAAGGTGCTTCTTAAATTACCACTGTACACGAACAGTAAAAGTGTAAAGCAAGAGAATTCCCTTTAGTGTATGATGTCTATTTCAGGTGTTTCATTTTACTTTGCCCTGAATCTAACGATGGATTGTCTTTAAAGTAGCTTGGGTTGATGAGGCCGTTTTTGTGTAGATCTCAGACACTTAACACTCGGCTCCCACAGGACTGTGCACTGGGGAACCCTTGGCTGATACAAAGCTAATGCTGCACTCTTCACCATCAGTGCTGATAATTGGACCCTGATCGATGCCACAGGCGTTTGCACGTAGGCCAGTGCAGTATTTAATTTGGAGCAGCAGATGTGAGGTAGGAGCTGAACGAAGACAAAACGGGCTCAGGGGGCACTGCTGTCCCTGTGCTACACGTGTTCAGAGCTGCCCGGTCAGTGGGACACAGTCCCAACACAGGTTGTGGTAAAGGAGAACTTGGCTCAGCTGGGTCGTGTAGTGCAGATTGGAAAAGCAGATTAAAACAATAGTTCAGTTGGATGGAGTGTAATCATTGTTTTATATTATCGTGGGACCCAACCAAGGCATGGTTCTTACTGTATTTCTGTACTAGGGGAAAGTATTGTGAATTTTGGGAGATCTGTTACTACCAGAACCAGGAGAACATTTGTTGGTTTTTTTTTTTATTAATATGTTTATTTTTTAACCTTGGTTAAATTGTTTGAGGGGAAGAAAAATTTTTGAACTACAGCATAACTGAAGTTCCTCTCTGGAAGTTTTCCTTTCTAATGCATTTATCTCTCCATAGCATTTGATTTCTGACTGGATTAAAAAAGGACAAATGAAACCTCTTCTAAAAATCATAATAATTTAAAAAAATGTCATCAGTTTTTCATGCATTGCTAGGATTTCCTCTTAAAAGTTAACCAACTTAGTATCATTATCTCATCAACAAGCTAAATAAATGAAAAGGAATGTAAGTCTACTGAATGTGAGGTAAATTTAATTTTTTTTCATTTGACAGTTAACTAAATGGCAGTACCTTCCATTTACCAATTTTCAAGTTCCATCATATTTAATATTTAATAAATATTAAATAAAATTTAAACAAAGAAAAGCAAACATGCAGTTGGCTGTAATTTAAACCACATTTTGAAGACTGTTGGCCAAGTGAGCATGGATTATATTCCAGTATTGTTTTCAGTAATTGTGTTACCATGGAAATTAATGCATATGCATGTCCAGAAACCCTCCTCACACTGATGTACAGCTCCAGTATGCTGGGAGTGCCTTAATTGTGTTCCCTTACTTTGGTAATAGCTCCATGACTTCTTCACCCACTTCTTCCAGCTGCTTTCTGTATTTCCCATTATTGCATCCCTTTTCTCTCTGATGCCCTTCTCTCCCACCATCCCACAATCCCATCATTTGCTGCCTGTGCCCATGAGTCATGAGATATTACACTGAATGTTTCCGTGAGGAGCCAGAGCAGAAAAAGCACTGGTTCTGATTTAGGAGGGCAGGTGATAGCAGAGGGATGAAACAAAGAGCCAGCTTACAGACTGGCTCAGTTACTTGGCGTTAGCTTATGGTTACTGCAGTTGTGTTTTAAACGTGCACTGAAATGAACAAATTTCCATAGCTGCTGTGACTCCATGCGTTGTGATCCACTTGCAGCTCTCTGTGTTGTTGCAGACGTTGTGGTTGTTTAGGTGCCGTGTTTCCAAGTGCCAGGAGCACAGCTTGTGTTCCTGTTCGCACAAAGGCGTGTGTTGGTTTGGTCTGTAGATATTTGTGCAATTGTGCTGCAGAAAGACAGTCCCTTCAGCATATTCTCTGTAATTCATTCCAGAACTGGTTCAGGAAGTTTGCTGGATTGATGTCTATGTTTTATTAGCCCTAGGCTGAATGCTGAGGAGCGCTGGAGCTTTCTCAGGCACGCTGATCTCTGAACAGCTGTGGAGACAGGATTGAATATTCAGTGCAAATGGGGACTGCTAAACCATTGTGAACTTACTTACCTTGAACACCAGCTCTTCCCATTCATTTTCTATTCTTATGTCATCTCTTAATTGAGATAATGATCTATTGGTGTGTGTCATCTGTAGGCCAGCTGGGTAGTTGGGCGAGCAGCTTCTCAATTCCAGGGAATGCTCAGCTTGCCAGTAACTTTCCCTTTAGAAAACAGTAGTAGGGTCTTTTTATTTTAATATACATTTTAATATAAATCTTAGTATACCTGTAAACAAAACTGCAGTGATTTGCAGCTATAAAGAACGCTGTAAACGTTTCAGTTAACATTGAAAGCAATTGAGCAGGATGGGTGTTGTGCAGAATAGAAAGCGAAATGGCCGCCTGCTGAAGAAACCCAGTTGTAGCAGCAATGTGACCTCTTGTAGCCTCAGTGGGTGAGGGACTGTTTGTCTGTATGTACATCTTGACAGCTTTAAGAAAGCTGCCTTCTCTGCACGGAGCTGGCAGCCAGCTGGTGGGCCAAAGTGCTGCTCAGCATTTTGAAGGCAGTGGAGGTGCTCCATGGCTCGTGGATGCAGGTGGTTGGTAGGCCCTCTCAGGTACCCAGCCTGAGCAAAGGAAAATCATTTAGCACATTCCATTCCTTTTAGTTTCTTAAATTGCATTTATTGTTGTGGAATCTGAGTACATTCCTGTGGTTCGTTAAGTGATTTGACTGTCATCTCTGCAGCAGATTGTTAATCCATTACCCTCCCTCCGAGGAAAGTTGTGCTTCTAACTTCTTAAATTTTGTTTCTCTGAAGAGCTTTGAGCTGCTATTAGTGACAGTTGGGTCAAAGCAGTGAGGCGTGCACCGAAAGTAAACGCAGTAGAGCTGTTGAGTGACTTTGTGCTTTATCATTTCTTCATTTGAACAGGATACAATCTTGGCAGAATTGCTTCAAATCAATAAGGAGTATATAGTAGGGTATCATGAGCATGATTCACTCCTGGACCATAAGGAGGAAGAGGAACTCACTGAAGAGGAAAGGAAGGCGGCCTGGGCAGAATATGAGGCAGAAAAGAAGGTAAAGTTATCTATATGAGTTCACTGTACACAAAAATAACTGTTCTATATTTAAGTACTGCTTACCTTTTCAGTTTATTCTGGGAAAATAATTTTTCTGATAGGCCAGGAAGTAGGCACGTGATGCAAGCTATCTAGAAAAATGGGGATATCGTGTCTCATTTGCTCTCTTAGTGCTATTCTATGCTATTATTATTTCTATACTATTTATGCTAGTGTGTATCTTTTTTTTTTATTAATTTCATGATAACAAATCAGTTGGAGTCCTGTGTAATACCTCAATTGTGCAATTTAAGGAATATTGGTAGTGCCATTAAAGGTGTATGATTACAGAACTGTTTGCAAAATCCCACAAGCATACATGCATCTGCAACAAAGGATTTGCCTTTTTTTTTTTTTCCCCCTCCTTATTCCTTCTGTCTTGTTTACTGGATACTTTATGGAGTGGTTGAATGAAGAAAATAATGAATTGATGAGAGCACTGGGGAGTGTGTGTGTGTGTGTGTGTGTGTTAAACTGTAAAAGTTTAAAACTGTATGGTAAAAGCAGTTTGATAACGTGATGAAACTGGAGTTTACTATAAAAAATAATAATAATTTCTTGGAAGGCTTAGTTCAGGTCTTCGTACCTGATCAGAGGTCTGAAAGTAAAAAAGAAAAAGGAGAAAGAAAAAGGAGTATGTAAAGTGCTGCTGACAACCTTGAATGAACAAGTGACAGGTGGAGGACTAGGAGACAGCAATAGGAAGATTCAGTCAGTGTAAGTGAGCGTGGAAATTGCCCCATGAGAAATCCAAGTGGGAGATAAACTTTATATTCCTGTTTATAAATTCCCCACTTCAGTTCTTCACAATTTTGTCTCAGTCAAGTCAGTACTGCTGTTAGGTAGTGGGTTTGCAATAACGAGATGAATCTCAAACAACTGCAAATATAGCAACAAACCTTGGCCATTCTTTTCTTAGTGTACCGAATATTTAAGCTAAACTCATGTATTAACTCAAAACCAGAATTGAAGTTTCCCTGTGCTTAACGTGTCCTTTTGACTTGGGGTTTGGAAGAGCTCTTCAGTGTGATGGGTCAGACTTACCTGCGTGTGCCGATTCCTGTGTAATGAGAGAAGAAGGGGATGTGCTCCAGTTGCTTGGACAGACAGGTGTACGCTTTGTGTTTTAGGGCTTGACCATGCGTTTCAACATGCCGACAGGGACCAACATGCTTCCCACTAATTTCAACTCTCAAACACCGTATATTCCTTTCAATCTGGGTGCTCTGTCAGCGATGAGCAATCAACAGCTGGAGGTGAGCAGTGATCCAAGTAATGCATGTGCATTGCTGTAAGAGTGCCTGTGTTATTCTGTTGCATTTGGGTGGTGAAGGTCATTCTTAGATATCCTACTATTATATAATTGTCTCCTATTTTTAATAATTTCCTTTTTTGCTGTTGTTTCTTATTGGTGAACTGACGTCTAAGTTCTGTGCATATAAACTGAAGTACCTATACCTGTGTAGTATCTTGGGGTTGTGGGAAATTTTGCATTCTTTGCAGATGTGAATTACCACATTGAGCTTTTGTGCCTCAGTCTCATGTCTGGGAAGGAATGGGAGAGAGGATTATGTGCTCCACTCCCAGTTACCTTCAGTTCTTCCTGATGGGATGCCAGGCTGTAACTGCAGTAGTGGAAGCATAGTTGCCTTAGGATACCTAGTAAAGTCTGGTTAAGGAGTTTGTGTGAAAGAACTGAAAACTGCTAACAAAGAATGCAGACTGGGGGGGACCCATGTTGCATACACCTGTGCAGTGACACCGTGAGCCAGTATTGTGCTAAAATATTTCATGGCAGTTTGAACACACTCAACAGAGTGTGTTGAGACTGCGGCATCATCCAGCTCAGTACTGCGAAAGATTTGCCTGTGAAGAAAAGCATCAGTCTTGTGATGATCTGAAAACATTTGGGTACCAAAATATTTTTTTCATATAAATAATGTCTCCTGTACAAGTTGCTAGATTGATACACATAGTTCAGTTACTATACACTGAATTTCATTTGTGTGAATGTTAGAGACTATTTTGTTACTCACTCACTGGCTTGTGCAAATGAGAAGAAAAATGTAATTCAAGTCTGGGTACCTACACTGGAGATGTAAATATAAACAAGGTGACAAAGAAATGCTTTCTTTATAGTTAATTTACTGATGTTTTCTCAGGACCTCATTAATCAAGGAAGAGAGAAGGTTGTGGAAGCAACCAACAGTGTAACTGCAGCAAGAATTCAGCCCCTTGAAGACATCATTTCAACTATAGTGAGTAGAACAGACAAGTGTAGGTCTAGACTGGGAGGTGGGAAAATGTTGGATGTTATCACATAAAGAAACAACTGTTGTATGTGATGATTCAGCTATATTGTTGCGTTATTAATGACAGTGATTTCCAGTTTGTGCTAACCTTTATCACTGCAGCTTGCAATAACCCTTCATGGCATCTGGATATCACAGAGCCTTACCAGACAAACCCTTAACCATTATTATTGCCTTTGCACTGAAAATCCTGGCTTTCTACAAATAAGTGTAATAATTGTTCAGAAATAAGAAGCATTTCCTGTTTCTTGTCCTTGGATATCTATCTTGGATTCATGCCTTTCTTACTTGTTTCCTGTAATCCAGAGACGTATTACTGAAACTGGTAGTTTTAAGAGCTGCTAACTCTTAGTTCTAATTCTGGGGAAGATATAATATTGCATTTTCTAGGAACTGGGCTGTGCTTTAACTCCTGGTGCAACTCTGAATATAATGCAGGACCTCAATCACTGTTACACTTCTGTCAAAATGACTAACGCTAAGACAATTTTTTTCCTTTTCAGTGGAAAGAGAACGTAACGCTTACAGAGAGCCAAGTGCAGGCCCTGGCCCTAAGTAGACAGGCAAGCCAAGAGCTTGATGTTAAGCGACGAGAAGCCATCTATAACGACGTCCTTACTAAACAACAGATGGTAAAATCTCTAATAATTATTTGATCGACTATCCAAGTTTGAACTGAGATATTGAGTATGAACTTTTCATGTGTGTGTATAGAGTAAAGGTCTATGTTTAAATACATAAATACTTACTCACAGATTATGTGTTTCCACGGGTCAAGTATTTGCTGGCATTGTGTAATGGTGTATATGATGTAACATCAGGAGTTGTTGACTTGTGCAGTGGTCTGGATTGGATTACTCAACCTCATCGAGGGAGACTCCGTGAGAAGATCATTTCAAAAAAATCCTCACCAGATTTTTCTGTTGAAGTAGTTTGCTTGAAAGTAATGAAACTTAAAGAGAAATCTAATTCCCAGAGCTAAAGATGAATCATAGAAAGTATTGGTAACATCTTTTAGCTTAGAATTATTTTGCAAAATCTGAAAGTTCCCCAGTTTATGTCAATTGGAAGAGTTTCTCTTAGGCAAATGTGCAGTGATGATCCACATGCAGGACTTTCAAAGGGCTGATAAATAATATCTGACAAAAAAAGCTGTAATTTGTACTAGGGAGTCATTTCACAGGATAGTGCAAATAGGAACTTACCCAAACGTGGTGTGAAATACAATAGGCAAATCATTAAGAGAACTTAGCCCTAAATGGTGTTACTAAATGGTTTCTGCAGTAATCAGCTGGTGAATACCATCACATTAGTGATGGTGATAACAATAGTGCTTTTTCATTCAGCCATGCTATCCTGAACAAATTGATTTTAACTCTGAACTTGATACTTGCAGCGTTGAGGCAGGTCGTGCACTTCTAACAGCTCTGCTTTCCCTTCACAGTTGATCAGTTGTGTTCAGAGGATACTCATGAACAGAAGACTACAGCAGCAGTACAATCAGCAGCAACAACAGCACATGTCTTACCAGCAAACAGCAATGAGTCATCTCATGATGCCAAAGCCTCCAAATTTAATCATGAATCCTTCCAACTACCAACAGATAGATATGAGAGGAATGTATCAGTCAGTGTCTGGTGGTATGCAGCCGCCGCCTTTACAGCGAGCACCACCCCCAATGAGAGGCAAAAATGCAGGGCCTTCCCAAGGGAAATCGATGTGATTTTGCACTAAAAGCCTAAAGGATTGTTAAAGTCAGAGAAAGAACTTTTATTTTTTTAGGAATCAATGGCTTAACAGAACTCAACTGTAAAAAAAAAAGAAAAAAGAAAAAAAAAGTTTGGTTGGTCCCCTTAAATGCCATGTTCCATATTAGTGCTACAGCTTTGTTTAAGTAGGACAATGTTTTCCCTTGTTGTCAGTGATGTTGCCTAGAATCTTCTTACATATGTTGAGTACAGGAGATACCAAGTTGTTTTCAGTGAAAACAAGTTCTCCATAACAGTAGTATCTCCGCAGGTTTCCTGTCTAAACTCCTATGCTTGCTTTCAGTAGCTGTGAAGCTATCATCAGATTTGAGAAGCTTAGGAAGGACTGCAGGTCTGTACGTTTCAGTATATCATATGTGAGTTGTGACAGCTGAGTTCTTGATTAGACTTGATTCCTCAAATTATGGAATACTTTTCTGCTTACCCATTTCTTAAAGTTAGTGGGAATATTGTAACAGAAATAATTCAGCTTCCTTTTGACTGAGGCCTGGACTCATACTGTATCATCTATGCTGACTGAAGCATAGTAACTGAAAACACTCTGAAACAGAAATGAGTGCAATATTCTTAAGTACTACTGCTCTGAAACTTTTAAGTCACACAGTATATAGAAACTGTGTATACAGCCTTAAATAGTGACTTGGGGAAGAAGAGTGATCTTCCTCAGTCTTCTGCCATTTTTTATTTTCAGTTTTCGTGATGGAATAGCAACTGGTGGTCTGGAGATGTTTCTCCTTTGCTCTCTGCAGAGTCTAGTGCAAAGCACATTTCTGTTAACTCCTTATTGCTGGTGCTGCTGTCTCTTCCCCTTGTCAGCAGTGGGAGACAGGCCAAGAAAACAAAATTCCTGGTGTTTTAGGGGGTTGGAATACTGATGGTGGGCAGGGTCAAACCCTGTTACATAATCAACTTTAAAATGGCACAACCATTGCTGATTTGTTCCTGGAAGGGGCTCTCACAGCTTCCCAAGGTACCAGGGCAGAGGAGTAACTTTTCCTCTGCTACATCAGAGTTTTGGTTATGCACTCCTCTCCCTTCCCTTTCATTTGTGTGAAAACATGCACAAAGAGCTCAATTCTTTTGTTTGTTTTTACGTAGTCCGCAGGTGAACTTCTGGTTTATTATATATCATTAGCACTCTCTTTAGTCACAGTTTTTGTGCTCATGGAGATCTAACTAAAACCAAACAGGGCTCTTTTTTGAATATAGCTTGGTTGGCTCTTCCCCCAAAAGAATAAAAGCGTTTGTAATCTGGGAGTAAAGGACGGAAGCATTTGAGGCAACAGTGTATGGAGTATAGGGGACAGATAGAGAATGCTGGAGAAGTGGATGGAAGCTTTTGCTGTAGGTGTTGCTGGACTCTTCTGGCTTGCTGACATGAACTGTTTTGACTTCTGGAACTTAATTGACCTGGATGAACAGATGTTTTTTTGCATCTAAATATGCAAATCTTACGTGATATTTCATGTTGTGATCAAAACTTGGATTGTGATCTGGATGACAGTTTCTCTGATCTGTTGCAAAGGCTGACGTTGCGATCGTGGACTCTTTGTTACAAGATGCCACAAATGAACCTCTCCTGTGTTCTGGAGCTTTGCCAGCTCTACTGTTAGGTTTAACTTGGGGGGAAGGGAGCAAAAAGAGATGTATTCACACTAGAAGAAATGAGAATGTGAGACTTTGAGACAAACATTTGAAGGCAAATGTACTCTGGGCAACTCTCACTAATGTTCCTATGCGTCTTGAATAAGAGAAGTATCTTCTACCAAACCTGGGAATGTTCAACGGAGTTTTACAGTAACTCAAAAGACTTAAATGTGGAAGTTTTAGGCAACATTTAACGGCACATTTTTTTCATTCTGGACAAAACTATGGATAACAGAAGCATAAGAAGAAAGCTGAGATAAGCGTTGAAGTAAAACTTGGACCACTTTGCATACATGTTTCTCACTTGACATTTTAGCTGCATAACAACGTGCTTTGAGTATAACATCAAGCTTTAACAAATATTTAAAGACAGAACATACATCAATAAGATAACAAAAAGCTCATTTTTATATTTGTTTTAGATGTTTTAACTAGATGAGATGGCTTAAGACGACAAATAAAAATGTTGCTTGTAATACAATTTTGCCTGCTAAATTCTCCACATTTTGTAACCTGTTTATTCCTTTGGATGTAAAGCGTTTTTGCTTAGTATTGTGATATTGTATATGTTTTGTCCCAGTTGTATAGTAATGTTTCAGTCCATCAACCAGCTTTGGCTGCTGAAATCATACAGCTGTGAAGACTTGCCTTTGTTTCTATTAGATGGCTTTTCAGTTCTGTATTAAATATCTTAAGTACTATAGAAAAGGTGTCACCTCTTCCTATAAGGCTGTTTTGTAATATATATAAGGACTGGAGATGTGTTTTTAAAGGACAAGAAGCATTCAAGTATGAATCAAGTATCTGTGTTTTCACCATTCAAAGTGCTGTTTAGTAGTTGAATCTTAAACTATTTAATATCTCATTTAATAAAGTGACCAAAATACATCTATGTGCCTTGTGCTACATTTGCAGTTCCGCATCATCTCCACGTGGCCTGAGACCTCATCTGCTGAGAACTGCGGACTGGTGCTGCACTGCGAGTCAAGCTGTCATGTTCTGCCTCAGTGAGGTTCCTGGTATGGGACGTGGATGTTAATTGTTAGGGAGGGCAGTTGTGGGGACAGGTTTCCAGCTTGTGTGCATTAGCTGTGCCTTCTGTAGCTGGTCTTTTAGAAGCCATGAGCAGTGAGGTGTCCCCCAACAGTGATAAACCATTAAGAGCAAGGGGAAGTTTTTCTTTGTCTAATTTGAATGATGAACTTAGATCTTTCAACCTCTTTATTGTACTTCTTAATTACTTTCTTAGCTTATTAAATCTCACCTGCCCAGCTGTAGCTTCAGGAGAGCTGTGCTGCTATGAAAGGCTGAAAGCCAGCTGTGCTTGGAGGTGCCGTGGGTCAGAAGGGTCTGCAGGAACTGCCTTCAGTGGCTGCAGCCCAGGAGCTCTGCAGCGAAGGGTCTGAGTCCTGAGGCATGTGGGATCCATTGTGTCTGTCCCAGCACGGGACCTTGGTTTGTCTCTATGCAGGCTGTTGCTACACAGCAGCAACACAAAGTATTTTTTCAGCAGGTCAGAGCCCCCTTCCTGCTGTGCCTGGTGGCACAGGGGTGTCTGGGAAGCGGGGCTGCAGGAGGGTTTTGGCAAAGAGCTGAGGTTAAAAGTGGGGACACTGCACTGGAGAAGGGCAGAGGGACTCAGGGCAGGGTGAGATGGGCTGGGGCTGAGCGCAGGGGGAGAGAAGGAGGAAGGGAAGGATGTCCTCATTTTGCTCAGCCCCATCAAAGCCTGACCTCCAAATGTCCCTTCGGTATTCAGTGATGTTGCACGTTGGAGCTGTTGGAGATGCTGAATATGAAACGGTGTGTGGTACCTGGGCTTTACTCAAAGATTAATTGCAGCACAGTGCCTGTTTGTATAATGGAATTGCACAAACGTGTGTTGTCTGTGGATCCTTGCTGACACCCACTGGAAGCAGCACAGGCAGAGGAGTGTGCTTGTTGTGTCTCATCATCATCGGCCGCACTTGGATACGTGACATTGATAACAGTGAGGTATGGTTAGGGAAGAGCACAGGGTGCCCCAGTGGTCCGGTCTCGCAGATCTTTGACACCAAACTACTCAATGCAGGTACAGAACTACTTGCTTTGTGTTCCCATGGTGAGAATTCACAGCTCCAGGGCAGTTCCTTGCTTTGAGAGAAATACAAAGTCTTGTACAACTTGCTTGGTTTAAGTCCTGCTGTATGACTTTATGTTCCCATTCTCAAATGGGGCAGCATTTTGGCTGCTGGTGACACACGGATCGCAGCTATTGTGCTGACTTACGCTGTTTGCTCTCCCTACCTGACTGCAGATGTTTTTGACTTTACCTTAAAATCAGGGTCGGGGCTGCATCTGTACAGCCTAGGCCACAGAGTGCTTCCCCCAGGGAGCTGCCCTGCCCTTGGGAGGGCTCTCTGGGATGGCTGCCCCAGTGTCGGCAGCGTTTGAAGAAGTGCATCAACCTACAATGTATGTTTGCCCCAAAATGAGAATTATTTTCAGCACACGTCATCACCGTGTTTCTTCTGACCCAGTGCTTTCCTAGCCAGCTCTTGGCAAGCGTTCTGTTCACCGGAGTGTGGAGAAGTGATTTACCCACATCTGTGGGCTGATAAATGGCACAGAGACACCAGGTAACGCAGTTACTACCCTTAGTGTGCTCCATTCCTGTGGCTGGGGAGGAGCACTCAGTAATCTCACTTTATTTCCTCGCAGTGCCTTTGTCTACGTGAAGCTTTCTGGACTGACAGGCAGACGCTGCCCTGCAGACTGCTCCTGCCATCAAGATGGCCAATATTTCAACAAATCTTCCAGTCCAGGAGTCAGCTCCAGCTGCTGGGATGGGGGAGAAGACATCGCCTTTCAGATCAGGTCCCAGGCTTCTCTTCTGCTACTGGCACTGCCTGAGGGATGCAGGTGTCCGTTCTTGCTACCAACAAGAATCTGGCCCTTCTCCTTTGGGGATGTGCTGTTGCCAAGTGTCCTTTCACAATTATCTTGGCCGCTGTTGGCAGCGATAGCATGTCTCTTTCTGCCCAGTGAGGCAGCACAGCCAGAAGGGCACCTTCTTCACCTTTCAGCACAGACTTTCTCGACTTGCTGTGGAGCTTTGGGCTCTCCATTGTGTTCTGTAGGGGAGGCAAATCCCCTCCACTTCTCTCCTGGGTTGCCCCAAGCCGCTGGCAGCAGGGTCTCTGGGAGGATGTCCTTGAGGCCACCTGTGTGTCACCATTTGTTCCTCCCAGTTGTCCCCACACCTTGGCTCACCCCAAAGCCAGGTTTGTGCTGCGGTGCGCTCAGTGCTGCTCTGGCCTTATGCTGAGAGTTTTCCTCCATGTCTGCACCCCTCTGTAGTGAGACTCAGGAAACCATCCCACTCTGCTGCTGACCTCCTCCCTCCTGCTTTACACAGCTGTTCCCAGGATAAAGTTTCAATTATTACATGCCCAGCTTTCTCCAATTGGAGAATTGCTAAAAAACCACATCCTTTGCTCTGTTTACGGTTGTGTTTTCAGATCTGTGGGTTTTTGTGTGTGAAACAGCCCTGGCAGGTGGGAACAAAACAGGCACAGTGCTGCTGCAGGAGGAACAACATCTGTAAGGTTTGCCCACAGTGTGTGTCAGACAGGGTGTTGGCAGGATGAGCGGCTGTGGGTGATGGCTGAAGGAGATGGTGGTCAGCTCTGCCTCACTGTGCAAGGCGTGAGCGTGTCTTCATGCACACACAAAGGGGAAGAGAAGTACTGCACGTGCTGTGCATCGCCGGCTGCACCCACTGCAACTCAGAGCGCAGTCAAAGTCTGTGGTCATCGATTCTGCTGCTGCTAAGGTCCCAGTACAGTCACATTACTCATACGTTTAAGTATTTTGCTGAACCAGAACCTAACTCAGTAAATTCCTGCTGGAAGTAACCATTACAGTGGGATTAAACAATGCTGAATTTCCCCTAAAGAATGTCCCACATGAGAAATGGTACCGATCTCTACAAAGCTGTTTTCAGTGAATTCTTTGCAGATTTTGCTGTTTACAAATGCTATTTTTTGAACCCAGATCCTGAAAAGGAGTTCTGTGCCGTCGCTCTTGCGCCCGCGCATCCCTTTGCAGCAGGAGCCTCCTTCCAAGTCTGATCCTGGATCCTGATGTTGGAGGACCAGTTCAGTGGCATGGTCTAATCAGATTTCTTTCAGGTTGTCAAAAAGCACATACTTGGCATTGCTCAGATCAGGTTTTACCTTCAGTTGTGAAGATGAGAAACAGCATCTTCAGCATTAACTTTATCTTCAGGTGTAAAGGAAATCACTGGCTGCAGACAGCCAGCAGGGAGGGTCATTGGCCCCCTCCCTCAGCGGCCCCTCTGGGATTTGCCTGCCCAGACAGCCATGAGCACCAGCAGGATGCAGACGGTGCTGCCAGGGCGGTGGAGGAAAGGCTGCAAAGTGAAGCTGGAGAGCTGAGTTTTCCCTTTGTTAAGGTCAAAAGTACATTTTAGGACACTTTTCATGAACGATCGTGCTCCTGACATGGCTGCTGAGGATTAGATGTTTCAGCAATGACTCAGAGGAAAAAGGTAAATAAACATTTTTTATTTCAAACACGGGATTAAATTCCTCCATGTCTAGATCATTCAAGGTAAAGCTCCTTTAATCTTTTCATTGCAATCTGCAGACTGTTGTCTGTGACAGCTGCAGCACCGGCTGGGATGTTGGGTAGCAAATGCTGCAGCGGGGACCCGGGAGGTGGCAGAGAGGACAGAAGGTGGCCAGGAGCACCGGCCCCCAAAGCAGCCGCCTCGCTGGCAGTACATGGGATATGAAGAAGCTGGATTGTTCCTTCTGGGAACGTGGGGAGTAAGACTGAAGAGGCTGAAATTTCACCCAAACGGCTTTGCAAAGTGGAGGCTGAGAAACTGTGGTGGGAGAGAGAAAGTTGTGGTAAGGACAACCCCAGCAAGGATGTGAGGGTGCTGGCTGTGCCAGCGAGCTTCCTTTCAGCGCAGCAGTAGGAGAGCTCTGGGGCAATCCCATCTGGGTCTTGCAGGGCTGTGCTGTGCTGGTGCTTGGCCTGAGGACCTCGTTTGTCCCTGCTGCCACAGAGGACTGGATCTGCAGTTCCAGGGTTTGTTGGATGTCCAGCTGCTCATGTCAGTGGGCTCACGCTTGCCAGGTCTATTCCAGCTGCACATTTGATGTTGCCCTTGTACAAGTTTATAAAATTTATCTTTACCATCCAAAGCCTTTTTATAGATGGTGTTCGTATCAATCAGAAAATACTGATTACAGTTAGTCATTGTGGAGTGCCAAAAAAAAGGGCTAGCAAGGAATCTACAATATAAAGACAATTTTATTGCCAATAAGCTCTTAAAACTCTTTTTTTTTTTTCCTGTTTCAGTAGGACCTTATTCTTCCTGATGAAAATCCGGTCATAGCATCTTTCATTAAAAATAAAATTATTTTGAAATAAATAAATATATAAAATAAATATCATATACATTTTATAAATAGTTTTGTCCCTATGCACAGTATCCATGCTTACATCTGAATAATGTTCCTCACCCCATTCCCACCCCAACAGCAGGAAAAACCCCACACACCAGGACCAGTCCACGTAGTATCATCTGTGTAGCAAACTGCTGGGCTGCTGCAGCAGGGTGCCATCTGAAAGGCTGCTTCTTAGCCAGAAACCATCCCGAGCTTATCAGAGGCATCTGGAGCAGTTCTGTGGTCTTTTGTTTTCCTTCCTTCTCTTGAATTCTAGTTGGTTTATTTTTTTCCCTGGTTAACAAGTTTGCTTGCCTGTTTGTTCTTTTAAGCAACCATAACACTGGCTATTTGGCCTCTCTTACAGCCACCAAGTAAAGAAAGTGAAGGAAAATGAAAGATTATATGCAGTGTTCCCTCCCTTCCCCTATCCCTGCCCCCATAAATAACCCAGGTTCGATATACGCTTGAAACAAGGAGGAACAGCAGTGTCTGGATTCAACGTAAGTGCTTTCCTATGTCATCTACATTTACAGGAATGATGGAATGACTATTAATATAGTGCTCTGGGAAAAAGCTTGGGAGCCCAAGTATGTACATTGATGGGGCAGCTGCAGGAAACATCACCTGTAGTGGAAGAGGTCTCTGTACATTGCAGGTATTTTGGCAGGGTCCACGGGCCTTGGTAAAAAGTGAGTGAATTTCTGATGTCTCTTAGTCCTGTACCCCTCGCGGGGGGAGCCGTCCTTGTTCAGAGCCACGTAGTAATGCCTCTCCGAGTCCGGATGCTTGTAGAGCGTTGAGGCGTACGTGTTGTACCAGTTCTCTTCAAACTGCTCTCGGAAAACACATTCCCTTGTGAGCTTCTTCTGCGTTGGGGCAGAGGTGGGGGAAGAAAAAGATACATGTCAAAAAAAAAAAAAAAATCTTGCTATTTCCTCCACTTTATTATTCTATAGTTTTTTTAGCTACCTGCTGCTGGCTGTCCTGAGAATGGAGACTGTGCTGCCAGGGATGATTCCTGTGGGTGAGAGCTGGAAACTGGCACGTGCCTGGACTCAAAGGCCTCTGAAGGAGGTGGAGGAAGGAGATGGAAGGAGAAGGTGTATTTTGCAAAGGCTCGCCGTTAGAAACAACACAAGGCTGCTGCAAAACTCTGAGCATGGCAGCCAGGTGTCTGCAATGGGGTGTAAATGTGGAGACTGCTGTGGGACCAGCAGTGGTGCCAGCATCTTTTTGCTGTACAGGGGATGCCCACGCAGGGCTGCACACAGCAAATGTGCTCTGTGGCAAGGGGCACCTCCCAGCAGGACCAGAGAGCACTGCGTTGGAATGATTTAAACAGCAGCGAGTGCCACTTTGAAAGTTCAAGGCACATAATAATACACACTGTAACATGAATGAAAGCATTCCTCAGGCCTTTCATCTTCTGAAGCAGTAGATAGCTGTGATGTGAGGCCATAACAAGACTCGGGGAGGTCTGGATGCCTAACCTGGGAAGATTTACAGCGGCGATAGGTGATGCGATGAGCGCATGCCAGCAGCGGCACAGAGCCAGTGCATGGCTGAGGCATCCCATGCTGGGCTTGGGGGATGGATGCTACTGTGTCACACAGCCACAGCCACTCTGATCCTCATCCAGGGAAGTGCAGCACGTGATGGCTTTCAGGCAGTGCCCAACATCCAGATGCCACGTGGGCTCCTCTCGCTCCCTCTATGCCAGCTCTGGGGCTGTGCTCCAGTGAGGACCTGGTGTCCCCTATGGGGATGGCCTGGGAGGGGCTCTGGAGGCCTTCCAGATGAAAGGGCAGTCTGCAGACGTAGGATGTTCTAATATTACAAACACTGTACCCACACAGTAAACTATTTAGGTAGGGAATGTGTCTTATCTGTGCTGTACTAAGTGCTAAGTAAATGTTATTGCCTGCAGTAGACGTTTTGTAATAAGATACAGGAGCTCACCTGCACTCAGAACCTGTTTTGAATGTTTTGCTGCTAGTTAAATCAGCCCTGAGGTAATGTGTGAGTCCTCCAAGAGCCAACACCACAGCTCTCATCACCTGAGATCTGGGGAACTGCAGGTTTCTCTTCCCAGACCTATCAATGAATGTGGCTTACCCTCCTTTTCCCCCCTTCTCCCAGGATGGCACCTACTCAGCACACATAGGAAGCTGCTGCCTGACAAGAGTGGTGCTGCTGCCTTGTCCCTGTGTGATGCCTGCTTCTCTGGGGTTGCTTGGAGGAACTGTGGTGGCATGAAATGTTTTCAGAGTCTGAGATGACTGCAGGATGTCATTTTTTTTTTTTTTCTTCCCAGCACTGGGATGTCCTCAGTGCATGTGCTCTCCTAGCACTTCTTCAGTTGGTGTCAGTGTAACAGAAAGGCTGGGACATGGCTACCAGAGAGCCTTGTCCCAGTAGGAGCAGCACTGGTGTTTGACACTGCTAATTCAGCACACAGGGTGTGCAAAGTGGGCATGGAGAGAAAAAGTGAACTTGCTGAAATCTTAAAAATACCATTCCACTGCAGCCTCCTAAAATACCGTTGTAATGCTAATGCTATTGCCTGGTGCGTTTCACGTACAAGATGCAATGACAGAGCTCCCGTAATTACTCTCTTTGTTGATTCATGATCAGAACTGCAGGGCTTGAAAGCAAAGGATATAAGCAAGTTTGTGCCCTCATTTTGGGCAGGCATGAGTAAAAGATGCAATTCCAGGTGCTACTGAACTGCCTTGCAGCGTAACAGTGCAACTGAACAGTGGTCCTGCTGCGTGGTTGTAGGCTTGAACCCTGATTTCTGAAGTGTGGTTTAAAATATTTGTGCTGTTTTATGGAATCCTAGTGACTTTTTATCTTGCACTTTTTATTTAGGGCAGATGTTATTAAAGTAGTGAAGTGGATAAAGAAGGGTTAACAATCCATGCTAGTCCTTGATTCTCTCATATAAAATTCAGCATCTGTATCTCAAAAGTAGCAAAGTCTAAATAGATGGGAATGGGAGAAGAAAAGATGGCAGTAACTCCTGGTTTATTGTTACTGTTCTCTATGCAGAGTTTATCTGAAGGCTTCTCTATACGCACAGTACGCGTTTCAATTTCTACACCATGAGATTAATCTGACTTGGTTAGAGGAAGTACGTTCCTTCCACTTTGGTTTAAAACTGGTTTATTTTATTTCACTTTAAATTCACTGTGATCCACCCTTAAAAATCTGTATCTTCGCACAGCACAGTGCTGTGATCTTGAAAGACATTTTTAAAGAAAACCACACATGGGTGATGGGTTGAAGTAGAAGTAGTGGGCCTGAAACGCATGAAGTGCATCAAACAGAAAATGTACCCTAGTAAAAGCTACCTAGAATGCAACTAAGTTTTCAAAATAGAAGTGATTCCTCTAGCAAGTTAAAAATAATTATTTTATATTGAACTGAGTTAAATAATTAGGAATTAAATTAACCTTTAGGTTCATTAAATGTAACTAGTAAGGTGTGACATTTTGACTATAATGCCAGCAGAGCTCCCCTTCCCTGCAGCCCTGGCCCACCTTTGCACAGTGCTTGCTCTGCCTGCAGCTGTTTCTTTCACCCAGCAAAGCCCCAGTAGGTGCACTCTTTCTGGGGCTGGCTTAGGGAGGATGAAGGCCAATACAAGTTCTCTAATGTTAGGCAGAAAAGCAGCAAAGTGTATTTCTTCTGGTTCTATAGCAGCACGAGCTGCTTGCCAGAGCAAGGAACCACGGCTCTAAGGCATATCCCAAATCAAGGGAGCAAATGACAAAAAAACTTCCCCTCTAAACCTAAGCCTGGATTGAAAACAGGGTATTTCTGCTTTGTGTATCCTACAGCAGTGCCGAATGAGGCAGAATATCCTATAGGTGATGCTAGGGAGGATTTTATAGGTATTAAGGAGCTTGTGTTGAGTGAAACTAGCAAGAAGTTTACATGTGGCTTTTGGCAACATACAGAAAACTCTAGTCTGAAAAGGGCACTTCCAGATACTATGAGAAACTCCCCCAAACTCCCAGAAGGGGTTGTACAGAATGTTATAACAAAAACAACACTCAGACCGCACTTTCAGCTTCCATTAGAGAACTATAATATAAATGTCAGATCTGCAGATACATGCAGATCCCTATCATGTGGACAATAAAGCTGATGTTAATCATGAAACCACACCATCAGCACCTAGTTTTATGCAAAATTTCCAAACACCCAGCTTTAATTGACCATTCCTGTCCTGTTTTTGAAAGGCTGAACCACAGCAAACCTCACAGCATTCCAGGCATTGCCCCAAATGGTGCCTGTGTGCAGTCCCTGAAGTTCTGCACCCCAACACGGACCATCACAGCGTGTGTCCCCCTCCCTGTGACCCCATACATCACAGCTGTCATTTACACAATAACAGCAGTGGGTGAGATGGAAGCATGTGGCATCACAAGGGCATCAGAGGCCTGTGACAGGCACAGCTTGTGACACCAATGAGCCTCACAGTCCATATTGCTGCACCTCTTACACAGAGTTGCAATCATCACAGGATCTTAAACTTACCGACCCATACAGCTCGCCTCTCTCGTTCATGCCGAGGTAGAGTCCTGAATCCACCCCACGGATACTAACCAGCCCCACCGCCAGGCTGATGAACTCCAAAATCCCTGAAACAGAACAGCAAAGTAAATCACACAGATGATAAAACCCACACAAGGCCCAGGTGCCAAACACAAAACAGTTTTTCCAGCTATAAAGCTTCTTACAGACCCTGATTTATAACTGCACAGTTCTTAAATCTACACTCCTATATGCATGCAGTCTTGTAAGTTTTTAATCCATTTCTCCCCAGCATCATGAACTTGGTTTTTTCAAAAGGAATTACCTTTCCTAATGAGAAAAGGATTGTTCAGCTATTGTTTTTGTCACGTACACAAAAAATACTAAGATATTTTTAACAAAGAATTTCTGCTTGCCTGATTAGCAGTTTTTTGGATTTCTCCAACAAAAGCAAAGTAACCCTTGTCCCCGCTGGGCTTCTGGTATGAGAAGACAGTCCCACAGACTTTCAATTAATCATTACAATAGTAATAAGGAAAAAGGCATTAAAGAGGTGTCTGTGAGGGGTTCCCTGTTCCTGCAGCTCCAGTGAGGTACTTGCTATCTCCAAATGTGTACATATGTCATGGATAAAGCCAAATTTCAGATACACACAGGTTGAAAGGCACCTTCCTTTGCAGCTGTCGGCGCTGGGAAGCTGCTGGTTCTTCCTCAGAGGCATCTTTTTGGCTGGAAATGCCCCATGAACCTGCCCCAGCCCCATGTCTGCTCTATTCAAACTTCACAGAAGTCCCAGGTATGTCTAATGAACAGGAGAGATGTCTCCTCCATTGAGGAGGACAAAGTTGCTCTAACCTTTAGCTTGGCTCCAGGTGTCTTAATATAGCTCCCAAAATGCCCAGTCCTGAGCAATTGCCCCTCACTGCTCCGATCAGGTTACCTCCTGATCCTCTTAAATGTATGCCTTGGTCTAAAATCACCGCATGACACACAGCCACCTGAGCCGGCTGACTTCAGCAGCAGTCAGCTCTCAGCTCTGGAAATGTATCTTCTGCTTGGTCAGGTGAGGATGTGGTGACTTTCAGAGGGTAACCGTGTCACCACCTAAATATAGGGCAGATCCATGCTGATGGACACCTTTGCTCAGCGCAGGCAGATTCTGGCAGCCATGCTAGGGGCAAGAATTCCTCTTTCTGCCTCTTGTCAGGCCTTCTGTCCTCCTTTTACCTTGCCTACTCTACAGCTTGCATGTCTGCTACAGCACTCCCTGGAGCCAGCAGGTCCTGCACACCGGAGACAAGATATGGACTTAAGAACTGGAATTCCTTGAAACAAGCAGGGAAACAAACAGAAAATGCTTTTTAGATCAGTGCAGAAATTTTCCCAGCTGAAATGCATGCTCAGCCACACTCAGAGCAGGATAACCTGTCCTCCTTTGGGTTTGTGGTGATCAATGCATTGCCTATTTGATCCTCTGAAGCAGAAAGCAAGCATAGTCTTTACAAATGTCCTCTGTTTTCTTCAAGGCTCTCCAGCAGGATCCAGAATTATTGACTTTCTGGAGAGCTGACTCTTTCCTTTTCCTACACCTTTGGGGACACTTTGCGAGGAGCAGACAGTGCCTTCACAAGCCAGGCAGGCAAACCAGGACCTGGCTCTGCTCATATTGCATCTGGCTTGGGGTATTCATATCTGAGAAGCATGATCTGGGAGGGAAGAGGTGCAGAATGAAGGGTTTTCTTCTGCTTCCGCTACCCACCACTCCTGAAACATGGAGCAAGTTACTGAACTGCTGTACACTTCCATGTTCTCACCTGTTTTACAGACATGATGTCAGCTGCTGCTTCTGAATAATGATAACTTCTCTCCCTTCTTTTTGAATAGTGGTACCATTATCCAGAAGTATAAAGTAAAAACTAATATGGGGGATAGGACTACAGGGATACCTAGAAACAGACTGTTTCCCAGGCTGCTGACAAGTCAATGGTCAAGTGAAAAAGATCTGATATCTGGAGAGCTATAGATAGGCAGAAATGTGCATCTCAGCAACACTGTTTTTTCTTTTTTAAATTTTACCTTCTTTCATGCCTAGGAAGCAGGAAAATGTTCCTCATCCTGTTTAGGAACTGAGGGACGATTAAGGAAGGAAAACTGATAGCTTTTTGTGAGTATACCCACAAGCATGCTCAGCCTGTGGCATCTGAACCCAGGAATCCACCAACTTGGTATGGACAACCCAGGAGCAGCACTGTCCCCCCTCTCTGAGTGGGGGAGACACCTCTCATCTGGAGCAGGTGAGGTCAATGCTTGCTGTTCTTGTGAAAGAGACTTCTTCAAGGTGGGCCTGTGATGATCTCTTCTGACAACATCGCTTGTAATACTCCTTTTTTTCTGATCTCAGAGTGGCACTGAAAGATGTGCACTGAAGATAACTATGTTGAAATAGCATTAAGAATGTAACTTAAACCCATGAAAGTCAGGAGATAGAGTAAAGGCTGAAAAAATGTGGGCAGATATCCACCCTGTCCTTAACTCACTCCAATTACTAGACAAAATTGCAGCTCCCTACACATGACCTGCAGAAGCACATGGAGCAGCCATTGGGGCCAGATGGAGAACTTCCTTTCAAGTTGCAGCAGCCGTGTTTTGGTGGTAGACCTCCCTTCTTAAACTTTTTTTCTCCCTTTCTCTTTTTCCCTTCCCCCAGGACTCGCCTCATTTTTCATGCTTTGATTATTCATCCTGCTTGTTCTTTGAGTCTTTCTAGATGATATTTGGAGAGATTTGATTAAGACTCCAACTGGATTCATTTAACACCAAAGCACTCCATAATCTCCCAAGCGCTGTCGCAGCCAGACCCACGCGCTCTCGCATTACTATAAACTATCCCTCAAAGAACAATTCAGCTCCTTGCACCTGTCTCTTCACACACAGCTATATTGATGAGTGGGGCTACAGAAACAACCTCAGATGTTGTATTAATGTCTACAAACTCAAAGCTTTGGCTAAAAAACCTCAACAACTGTTCAGTAACAGGTGCACTCGAGTCTGAATGTCAAAATCTACTGCAAAACCTTCTCTGGAGGTTTCACTGCCTTCTCTAAGAGACTCTTTTACGGGTCTGTTACTAGATTTGTATCCAAGAAGAACTTTGTTTTTCTCCCTTTATCAGTCTCCAGTACAAACTGAGGCTGTTTCCCATCACTTGCAGTGAAGAGTCGCACTGTTGGAGTCACCTGTTGAATGCTGGTGTAAAACAGACACAAGGCAGAAAATGAGTGCTTCCAGGTGGCAGAGATTTCCCTTGAGAACTTATCTCACTTTTCTTCTCAGGATTCTTCTCATAGGGGTGTCAATGTCAGCCCAAACCCTCTCCAGCCTTTGACCACTCTTTATTTCCTCATACAGGAAGGTCACTAGAGATGCAGTGAGAACAGACATGGTTTTAAAAATGCTTCCATTTTTTTTCTGGAATGGCTTAGATGGAACTGCCAGTTCAGAGAACTCATTTGGGCACTCATTTAGTCTAAAAGAACTTTCTTCCAATGGTCCTGGAGGGCTTCACCCTGCACTAAGCTGCTTCTAAGAAAAATAAGCTGCATGCTGAGTTCTTGCATGAATCTGTATTTTTACTAGTATAAATTGTCACATTTCAGAAGACAGGTGTGACATCAGAAAACTCCAATCAACAGATGAGAGGCAGTGGTTACTGTGATTGCTCAGGCATTGTGGGTAGGTGCTGCTGCAACTTTTCCTGTGTCCCATGAGTGTATGCCATGAAATCTGAGCTGTAAATGAATCCCTCCTTTTACCATTGCTTCATACTCTATTCTGTATCACCAGGGCTTTGGCTCATTCTTTTCCTTTCTGGAAGACTTCTCTGGAAGTCTGGTAACTTCAGAGCTGGCTGTGCATGGGAGGGTGCAGATACTGTCTGCCTTTTTCCTGAATGCTTTCCAGCACTCAGAGATGGGGATACAAAGTCCAGTTCCCACCTACATCCCATCTGCAGCTGGATATGTGCCTTTACTGTGGCATCCCAAGGAGCCATCTGTGGAGCAAGCATGGATGAATAATATGCTGATGTGATCTGGGAGAACCTTCCAGCCACGTGTGCCAGATCCACCAAGCCATCATAATGGATTTCTATTTCCCCAGGTTCCCCTAGATTTCAGGCAGCTTTAAACTGCTATCCTGAAAACCTCTCTACCTATAGTTCTGTAGTTCCCCAGAATCATACAGGCTGCCTATTTCTGCAATAAGTTACTGCTTTCTGACTGCTCCATGCAAAATTTAGGAATGCATTGATACATGACATCCTAATACGAACCATACCAGTAACATTGGAATTTAAATATTCATGGCTACTGAACGCAGATGGTGAACACTGTGTGCCAATACGTTATTGCTTTGAGTCTCTGCTGAAGCGAGGTTCAGTCCAACTTTATCTGAACATGAGGATTCCAGTCTAATCCTTTGGGGCTTTGTCATGCAATTACAACAAATAACTATTTATTTTACACTGCCTTTGGGAAAACCCTGAAGCAGAAAACTATAATATTTTATATCTGAAGTCTGGTCTAGTTTACGTAGCTGGATGCTGACTGCTAAAACACTTAGGGAATGCCAGTGTTTCAATTTATTGAACACACTGTGTGACTTAAGCTTAAGTGCGCAAAATTCATGAAAAGTTTTAGCCCGCTTAATGCATTTTTCCAAAGTTTGTTTGGAAATGCTTTCAGCTTTTACAGAAATGGAACTGAGAGAAGCACTGCCATCTGAAACAGTTTACTGTATAGAGATAGGTAAAAAGAACTGATATAAAGGCTACGTGGCAGATTAAACTAAAAAGCAAACAGATGCCATGGGTTTGCTTTCAGTTTCTTTTAAAAAGTTAAAGATATGTGTCTTTCGGGGGTAATTAAAGAACACTTGCCCCGTGAGCCTATTAGTGCCTTACCATGACCTGCAGGTTATGACTTTCTTGTTGATTTAGGCAAGGACACGCTACACACACACCTGGTGTTTATGGAAAAGCACAGTTCGCAGATAAGCTTTTCCAATTGTTCCAAAAACCTGCCTTAAACTAACAACAACTGCAGCATCAGCAGTAGTGTTGCTGAAGAATCAGAAAGGACCGGTTGCAAACAAAGTCAAAAAAGAATTCCATTCAGCAAGGAGTTAAATCGCTTGAAAACTGTAACAAGTCTCGCGAACACTTCTTGCAACCTGTTGACAACAAAGCTGAGATCACTGGCATGGGACTTGTTGATGGCTTACCCAGACACCTGCACTAGATGCTGAAATAGCGGGAATTTTTCTCAGCTGTGCTCAAACTTACTGTACTCCTTTGCTTGCGGCTTGGGATGCATTTTTGGAAGATTACATATGGTCTCATTAAAGATCCCTACTCTTGTGTGACACTGATACGGGCTCTGAAGTCTTCCAGCTTTATCCCAGACAGTAAGGTAAATCCGCAGCGCTCTGCCTGTTGTTCCATCTTCTCCTTTCAGAGGTCCCCTAAGCATTTGTCCCCCTTTGGCTTCCCCTCTCCTTTCCAACAACCTCCCAGAACCGAGCTCCGACACCAACCCAGCCAGCCGATCCCTGCCTGCTTCGGGGGAGACGCTTCTAATGAGATTCATGCACGGGGAAGAAATCATATTAGCTCATAGATATCTGCGCTGGCCAAAAGAAAGGTGGAAAAAGAAAGAAAGAAAAAGCCAGGAATTTCATTTTCCGATGTGCTCCCTCCTTCCTTTTGCTGCTACCTTCAGCGGCACGGCCAGAGCTCGGCTGCGCACCCCGCTTCCCCTCCCCCCCCTCCGCCTTATTTTTTTCCCCCCCTCTTTCCTTTCCTAAGGCACGTTTCTGTGCACCTGTGAAAGGGCTTAGCGCCGGGAGGGCGGCAAACGGGAAATAAAAGCGCCCGCACCGCCGGGGAGCGGCTCGTTCCAGCGCCCCGGACAGCGAGCGGGCACCTGCCGGCCGGCACCTGCCGCCGCGCCGCGCCCTTACCGAAGCGGCTGTGGTCCTGCCGGGTGCCGTGCACCGTGCCGTTGGGGAAGATCTCCAGGTGGAAGCCGGTGCGGCAGTAGAGCTGCCGCCGCCGCAGGATGCCCTTGAGGTGCGCGAAGTCGGTGGGGGAGCCCCGCTGCAGCCGCCCCTCGATCTGCCCCAGGCGCTCGTTGAGGAAGCCGGGCGAGTCGGCGAGGGGCAGCCCGCCCAGCGCGGGGGGGAAGCCGTGCAGGTCGGGGTCCAGCGCGCCCAGGAAGCCGCCCACCTCGGCCATGGGGCCGCGGCCAGGGCCGGCCCCGCGGAGCGGCCTCCGAGCGCCGAGCGGCCCTCAGGGCGCGGGCTGCTGCCGCCCGGCCCCGCGCTGCCGGCCCCGGCCCTGCGCCGCGCTGCCCGCGCCTCCCATCGCTGGATGTGTCCCGCGCTCGGATGCACGCCGCACTTATATACGTACGCACTCCCCTTACATTGACATATTGGATATTTAAATGCAAGCCACACCTCACTGGCATCCCCTTTGGCTATGGCTTGTGTGTGTGTGTGTTTTTTTTTTCTTTCCTTCTTCTCGATCCATTTGTGGTTGGCTTTTTTTTTTTTTTTTTTTTTTAAAGCTTCACTCCCTCTTTTATTATGAAAAAAAAAAAAAAAAAAAAAGGCAGGAAAAAGCTGCACATTGCAGCGAGGCGCAGCGGCTGTCGGCAGGTCGGAAGCACGGAACCCCGGCCGCCCCGCTCCGGCCGCTCCCGACCCCCCGGCCGCGCTCCCCCCGGCTCCGGCCGTGCCCCCACCCCGCCGTACGGACACCGCGGGGAAACGAGAGGGGCTGGAGGAGCGTTTCTCAGCGGGATGCGTACGCGCCGAAAGCGATCTTTCTGAAAAGCGATCCCGCGGGTTTTACGGGCGGGTTTACGAGCGGCGGGCGCTGAGGGGCCGGGGCGGGCGCTCCCCACAACGGCCGCGGGCCCGCTCCCCACCTTCCTCGTGTTGGAAACAGGTGTTTCCGCGCCCTCCCCGGCCCTCCGACACCGTATCCGTGGCGGCAGCTGCCGCCGCCGCAGACAGACGGAGTCAGGCACGAGGAGCCGCGAGGGGAGGGAGCCTCAGCCCCGCGCCTCAGCCCCGCGCCTCAGCCCCGCGCCTCAGCCCCGCGCCTCAGCCCCGCGCCTCAGCCCCGCGCCTCAGCCCCGCGCCGCCCTGCCCGCCAGGCGGCGCTGCTGCTCGCGCCGTTGCCGCTGCTCGGAGCCGCCCGCCCCGCCTGTGGGAAGCGGGACGCGGCCTTCGTTTCACGGTGCCCCGCGATGGGCCGGAAAGAATAATGAGCGGTTCGCCCAAAGAAACCGCGAGCACGCCGGCTCTGCCGCTTGGGTGCCCCCGTGCCGCAGCCTCGGTGGCTCTTCACAGGGGGTCTCAGCGGCCAGGGCGGAGGGATCGCTTCTCCGCCCGTTGGCTCTCTCCCGTCGGAAGGACTCGCACCTCCGCGAGTCTGCCCGCAGCCAGTCCTCTGTCGGAAGCCTCCCCGCCTCAGAGGCTTTCTCCCCTCGCGGGTCTCCCGTCAGCAGGTAGCTGACCTCGGGAAGCCTCACCCCTCTGCGGCTCTCTTCCCCTCAGAGGGTCTCTCCCCTCGGCTCGCGTCCTTTTGACCCCTCACGAACGTCTCTCCTGCCTCTGTGGGTCTTTCCCCTCAGCGCTGAGTTCCCCTCAGGAGGACTCGCTCCTTCGCAAGTCTCTTCCCCTCAGCGGGTCCGTCCTCTCCCCTCACGGTTGCCCCTCAGCCGGCTTCCCTCTTCTCAGGGGTCGCTCCCCTGGGGAGGATTCAGCCCTCCATAGGTCTTGTCTCCTCACTGGGTCTGACCCCTCATGAGTCACCCCTATGGTGGGTCTCCCCTCAGTTCACGAGGACTCACCCCTCTGTAGGTCTTCTCCCCATCAGCAGTGTTCCCCTCAGCAGTTTGTCCCCTCAAGGGTCTCACTTCCAGGGATCTCTTCCCCCTCACAGGGATCTCTTCCCCCTCACAGAGTCTCTCCCCTCAGGAGATCTCACCCCAAAGCTGCCGTTCCCCACATCTGCCCCAGGGCAGTGGGAGAAAGGGCCATGACATACAGCCTCCTTTTCCCACAGGCCCGGGCAGTTCTCCGTTGTGAAGACCTGAAGGAAATTGTGACATTACCACATGGAGTATCCACACGTGCATCTGCAGAGGGTGAGGGATCTGGTTTTTTAATTGGAGGTGGGGGTGTTTTTTCCTGTCAGAGCTCTGGCTATAAAAGGGGTGTATTTGATGCAGAACTTGACACATGAAGCCTAAAGCCATGGGTGTTTTTAAAACATAGTCTGTTCCCGAGGTAGTAAAATCTGCAGAAGTGTGTTGGCTATTTGTCATGTATGGTTACATGACACTGTCTGCAGCGTTCAAGCACCCCACAGCAAAGATTGTATTTTTATTTCTGCATTTTCTCTGTGAAGACTCAGGTGTGGTTGAGTGACTGAGGGAAATAAACTGTGCCTAATGAAAATGAGAGAAGTGAACATCCCAGACTCTGAATAACTGCTGAGAATGTAATCCTGTAAACACTGTGAATGTAATGCACGAAATTCATATAATATGAGTGATCCTGATACAATCAAATGCACTCTTCTGTAAAACATGATTCTGTTGAAGTTAGTGTGAATTTTGCCTCTGGATTGGTAGTGACCAGAATTTCACCTTGTTTCTGAACATGTCTGGAGGTAGATCCTAGGGGTATTCTGAATAGAGAGGACAAAATAGTTTTTTCATCAAAGAACAGGGCAAACTCAACAGAGGCTTCTGTCACTGATTTCAGGAGGCTCTGAGTCTGTTACAATATCCTTAAACCTAAATCCATACAATCATTTAGAGGAATCCTTAGGAAACTGAAAAGGTAAACGATTTCAATTACATTACAGTAAAATCCAAGATAAAGTAAAAACCACAAACCTCTATGGTGAACTAATGCATAACAAAAGCAGAGAAATCCCTCATCCAAGCTGACATTCCTCACTTAACTCTCCACGATTATGGTCAGCTTTTGAAGTGTCCTCAATACATTTTATTGAGAAGTTGTACCGGCTGGTACAACATGTTCTATTTAAGCATAACAGGATGCAGAAAAGGTAGTTTTCTCTTTTCTTTTTTGTCTTTAATTTCCTGGTTTGTTTACATTTTTACTAAGCTGAGGAAAAAGCAGTGAGAGAGTATTGTGGGAAGAGACAAGGTATGTATTTTGAATACTCAAAGCTAGAATAACTCCTGTGAAAGAAGAAATGTGTTTAGCTATTTTTTCTTGTAGAAGATAGAGTACAGTTATGCAATCAGCAATTACTTGAAGACAGACGCTTGTAAACCATTTGCATCACAGTACATCGTGTGTTACAGAGTTAATTTTCTGTGTTCTAGCTTATGCAGTGGCCCAGGTTTATTCTATTGTTAAAGGCTGTCTTGTCTACCTTGGTAACTGAAAATGTTACTGCTGAACAGTTTAGCCTTTTGATTTACAGAAGAATAACCAGCAATATTTATACTTGATTGGCCAAAATGAAACTTGCATACCCCTTGCTGTATGCTGTAGAATTGTGTGGTTAGCAAGGTAGTAAAAAAACATTATTTGCAAAATAAGTGCTATATGCAAAGAGCAGCTGCGTTTTGTATCTTGCTATAAAAACAAAAGAAGAGCAGGACTGGATTCAAAGCAGTTAATTAATTAGAAAAGAAACAAGTGAATGCAATATCAGTAAACCTAGATCCTTGCATATCCTTTGTCTGAGGCAATTCCATTTGGCAAAGAGAAGGTCAGGATAGCTAAAAAAAAAAAGTGAAGTAGGAATGACTGTAAATCAAGAATGAGACATGAAGAATATCTGAAGAAAAAGAAACAGCAGAGCCTTGTGCTTCAATAAATAATATTTCTGCTTCCCTAGCACCTCCCACCTCTGTATCTCAAAACAATTTATGTACGCTAATGAATGAAGGCCCACAACTAAGATCACTGTGCATTTGCTCTTTCCCAGACAGTGTCTTTTTCCACTAAGATATGTTGTTCAGAGGATATTGATGTCTTTCTGCATTTGTTTGGGTTATTGAATGTTCAGCAGCTCTGCTGGAGCAGTAGCTCTGACCAAGCATCTGTATACCCAGAAACCAGACACGTCTACTCTGCATGTGCAGGGAGCCCTTCTGCCTTTTGTTGTGTGGCGACCATCTGTGCTGCACATGCAAGGAATGTCTGAGGTTTCCTGGCAGATAAACAGGGCAGACCCCTTTGTGAGGGGGTGAATAAACAAATTTTCTTAAGAGGGGTAGAGGATGGTTTATTGTTTTTTATCTTTGGTTGTTTTTACTTAGGCTAGTATTATTATTATTTTTTGTATTACCACTTCCAGGTCCTAAACCCAGCACAGGCCCTATTTGTGCCAGATACTGTATTAGGAAGTGTTCTACAAATATTGCTGCCCTCTCCTGTGAAAGGATTTCTAATGGAAGGCAACATGAAGCAACAGGATCAATCAATATATAGAAGTATGTCTATATTTTTGTGGTGAGTTTAGAAGTGGTGGCGGAATTAAAGTAAGGGTCTAAGGATAAGGTTCTAGACTTGCCTGCCTGGATCTTAGGATCAGGTGCCTAAATGAATAATGTGATTTTCAAAAGGGGAAGTCCCATCCTCTCCAGTTGTTTATTTCAGTGTCAGACATGGATCCGCTGCTTGGAGTAATCCAACATGAATTAACAAGCAGAATTGTTCTGACTTACCTCAGACTCACATGAACTTAATTAGCAGACAGTTCTTGCTTCTTAGATGGCTTTCTATTGTACTTAAGGGAACAAGTCACATACAAGCAGGTCTAAATGAACATCAGAACTTCTGATCCTCATGTACACAGCTTTACCTTAGTTCTCCATTTGGAAATTGGAGGTGCTTATTCACTCTGAAAAGTATCCCTTTTCTTCTTATGGCTAAGCATAGAATCGATTCCTAACTTGAATTATAGACATTCATACCTTTACAAGCACTAGATGCTGAATAGGAGGAGGAATTGTTACTGGGGGAGAGTGGTGCAATTGTTTCCATTTAGAATTATAGAATCATAGAATAGCTCAGGAAAAGACCTTAAAGATCATCAAGTCCAACTGCAACCTAACCATACTTCCCTAACAACCCTCCACTAAATCATGTCCCTGAGCACCACATCCAAATGGCTTTTAGACACATTCAGGAATGATGACTCAACCACCTCCCTGGGCAGCCTATTCTGGTGCTTAACAACCCCTTCTGTAAAGAAGTTCTTCCTAATAACCTAAACTTTCCCTGGTGCAACTTGATGCCATTTCCCCTCATCCTGTCACCAGTGAGAAGAGACCAACCTCACTCTTGCTGCAATTAACTTTCAGGTATTTGAATAGAGCAATAAGGTCTCCCCTCAGCTTCCTCTTCCCCGGACTAAACAGTACCACGTCCTTTAGTCACTCATCGTAGGGCATATTCTCCAAGCCTTTCGCATGCCTTGTTGCCCTTGTTTGGATCTTCTTTGGAACATTTTTTCCTAGGATTAGTGGTAGAATTTCAGGAGTAGAGTTGCCATTAGGTTTCTGTGTTTGGCCAAACTTACCAGAGCAAACTTACCTGTGTAATTGTGCCACTCAGTATATTATACACCACTGCAACTTGCTACACAGCCACTGATTGATGCACAAGCTTTTTCTTCACAGTGCTTGTATCTTGCATGTACCCTCTGTATTGTAGTTTACACTGTAATTTCACACTAACAGGGCAGCATTTCCTTCCCACTGCAGTTGAATCAAGAAACATGACAGAAGTTAGAAGACGGGCATCTCTGTAAAATTCTTTCAGAGTCATCTATTTATTTTTTTAAAACCATGGTTTTGAAAACAATTAAGAAAAGGGTGATAAGTAATCTGTTACAGCAGGCTTCTCATCTGATTCATAGGATCATAGTTGCTAAGGAGTGAGGGCTGCTGAGTTTGCAGTGAGTCACTTCCTTCTCTGTTTTCACTGCTGGTAAAGGAGAAGAAGGCCATTCCAGTTGCAAGGATGCTGGAGTCTATGAGGAACAAGATCTTTAGGGTTTGTTTCACTCCCTCATGCTGAAGGCTTAACATGGCTTCAAGTTATACTCTAGACCTACAGTGTGACTTAAAGGTATAATCTGTGTTTTGAAGCACCTGCACCTGTGCAGCGTGGCCATGATTAACAGGCTTGGCAGGCATTTACTTCAATACTTCTCTAGATAATTTAAAGCTGAGATGCTCTCACTCACCAGAATGTGAATCAATGTGTGGCTTACAGCTGAAATTTGGAGCCAGTTCCTTCTATGCTCTATTGCTGTGGTTGGGTAATAAAAAGGAGGATAATATCATAACTCATCTCTGGAAAATGTAGACTTAGACCATAACTAATGAAACACCACGTTCAGGTAGCCAGTTCCAGTCCTACTCAAATTAGAAAAAATGTCATTTATTATGTTATTACTTAAAAGTGCGTGCCCTCAACTGTACCAGGGTTTTACAGAATTATCCATGGATGTGTGTGTGTTTATATCTGTATCTGTTACTACTGGTCAAGTAGAAAAGAGTCACAACAGAAGTCTGTCTAACCTCATATCCTTCCTCTTGATAATGGCTAATAACTTGTACATGGGAAGAATATGGAAAACAAGACAAGAAAAGAGCAATACTTCCTTTGGCAAGCCCTCCCAGCTTCTATTGCTTTCTGGTTTATGGACCTTTCTGAGCTGGAGGCTGAAGCTGTATCATTGTTTTTGATACTCCTTGATGGACTTTTTTTCCACAAAATCGTCTAATTGTTTTTTTGAAATCCACTTGTGTTCTTGGCTGACGTGACATCCCGTGGCAATAAGTTCAACAACATCATTAGGTATTGTGTGAAAATGAACTTCCTTTTGTTTGCTTATGAACCTGCTTGCTGCCTGCCAGTTTGAGTTGGTGCCTTACTTTTTCTGTTAAGACTGCTTTTAAATAATCACTGTTGTTTACCTTTTTCATTATGTAACAGCTTGTCTAGAACTTTGTTGTTATTGTACTTGTTTTCCAAGCTGGAAGGCAATGGCTTGTTTAAGGTTTCCCTATGCTAAGACTTTCCAACATCACTTGCATCTTTGGTATGCCATTGTTCTTGCCTTTTCTGTAGCTGTATATTTCCACAGTGTCTGAAAATGTGCTCATGATTGAAGAGAGGAGTATACAATGGATATGTAGAGAGAATAATGACATTTTCTGCTTTATTCTTATTCTCCTAAAAATTGCTAATGGGATGTTTTTTTCATGCTTCTGACTCCATATGGATGTCTTCAGAGAATTATCCACATCTCCAGGATTGTTTTGAGGGGTAGTAATAGCTGATTTAAAGAACAGTGAGGGTGGCTCTTTCCTCATGCTTTTTAATTTTTTTTTAATTTTTTAAAATGAATTTTGAATAAATTAACTCTCAAACACTCAGAGAATAAATTTTAAACTTCATTTTTGGGAATTACTTTTGTATTGTCAGCAACCTGCTTACATTTCCAGATCATTCATGGAATATAAAGCAGCAGCAGTCACCTCACAGGCCCTATTCGGAGTCCTCTGGGGAGCTCCCTACATCAGTGATGTTGAACATCTATTTCTCTTGGCTGTGATCTTCTTACAAGTTATGAAGTCACTTTGTCTGTCTGTCTGTCTGTCTTTCCGTTTTTTTTTTTTGTTGTTGTTTTTTTTACAGCAAGGTTGTTTATGAGATAGATTTCATACCATAGTTAATAGTCTGGCAATTTTCCATATGGTACTGTAGGGTTTATCAGTTAATGCTTGTAGCAGGTTGTTATTTTTATCTGTGCTGTGCCTCAAGTTCATTATCCTTGTAAAAGGGCTGTAGCTTTCTGTATTAAAAATAGGCACAACAATTCATTGAGCTTTCTTGCAATTGCCTAATCACCTGGGAGTGTTTTTTAGATACTTCAGTCTACTCTTGGTCCTGTGAACTTCATCCTGTGTCTGCAGTGCAGATTTACAGTTGGAGCAGAGTTTTGTATTTGTCTGTGATCAAGTTGCTTTGGGATCTTTGGCTGAGTAACTGAACTTCTCTGTCTTTCAAGATAATGACGATTGTTCTCTCTCTGGAGAACCAAAACTGGCATGTATTAGTATGTGGTGAAGTTGGGCAGTCTGTTCTGAGCGTTATTCTAGAAGTGGGTGAATAGAATTTTTATGGGACAATCTAAAGTGAACAGAGAGACAGAAAAGGGAAAAAGAAAACAATTTTTTCCCTAAACATGCTAATTGGTGACAGTTTTAGCTTTTGTGATGACACAAGCTTTTCACACTCGTTGCTGATGTTTCACGTAAGAAACATTACTCTAGTTCATTTTTATAATGGTGGGCTGTCTGTTTATGAGGAGACATGCAACCCCTTTTAAAGATGTAGATAGCCTGATTTGCTAATCATCTTGTAATTTTACTTCATGTAAATTTTCTATACTTTAATAGTCTTGTTCTTTTCTCCATTGAATCAGTTAATTAAAATACAGCATAATGTGCCTGTTTCAAAAACTCTTCTATTCTTTGAATAGAAGAATGTTGCATTGTATGAGACTTGCATGATCCATTAACCAACTGCCCCACAAGTCATGTTGTTTCATCTCAGTATTTCTGGAAAGAGAGATATTAACTAGTTATGAAAACCATGGTAAAGACATATTTTTGATGAGTTCTTCAAGTGGCCAAAGGGTAGGAGATGTTCAAGAGAGCACCATCCTTCTGGACACCCTTTGAAATGTGCATTAACCTTCTTCAGAATGAGCTGTGTTTCTTTACTGTGTTTCTTTACAGTAGGGCTACTTGAGTTTCATGACAGTAGTTTCATTAAAATGTCATGAGAAATGAGGAGTTAGTGGAGTCCAGTTTGGATAGCACTGATCTTACACAACTGCAATACATAGTAATCACAGCTCATGTAGATTGAGTTTCATGTTAGATCTCAACACATTTATTTTACAGCACCTTTTGCTATGTTTGTATAGCATTGCTGCTAGATGAGAATGTAGGAATGCAAAAGGCAAGTGGTGTGCTCAAGGATGTGAGAGTCAATCCTTAGTTAACTGGTGACTTAGTAGCACTGATGTTAGCTTTGTCTTAGTCCAAGCAGTCACTTGGATTGGCTTCCATTCTTTTTGGGAGCTTCTAGCATGGTAAGTCCTAAGACTACGTAGGGCCCTGAGCAGCAAGCACAGGGGACTCTGCATGAGCAATGCAGTTTCTGGGCATGCACGGCCAG
The DNA here is from genome assembly GCF_987193195.1 of Phasianus colchicus. Classification (NCBI taxonomy): domain Eukaryota; kingdom Metazoa; phylum Chordata; class Aves; order Galliformes; family Phasianidae; genus Phasianus; species Phasianus colchicus. The sequence goes on from NC_143449.1 coordinate 7,544,710, forward strand.
CCCATCTGGCTTGCTGCAGCATATATCCAACCAGTGCAGTAACCTGTCTGAGGAGCTTTTTTTGATCTAGAGATCCTGGCAGAGAAATACACCTGCATCGTGTGTTGTTTCTGTGCTGAGAAAGGATAAGCCTCACTTATGGTTTCTTTCTCAAGTGATAGTTGTAAGGTTTATTTTTCTCAAGTATGGGAGGCGAGGAAGGCACAAAGGCTTAGTCTGAATCCTTCATGACAAGGGGCTCTACCATGAGCCAAAATCAAGATCTTATTTCAGCGTTGAGAGCTGGTGGTTCTGTTTCTGCATGGTATAGCTCTGTCTGAAGCATCGTGAGCCTCACATTTTGCTTGTGGATGGGAAGCAGAAGTCAAGTTCACACCAAGAGATAGTGTTGACCGTAGTAAGGACAGAAACATAGAAATGGATACAGGTAGCCTAGATCTCAGAAATCTGGGTTCTCCCTCTCCTTTAATAGCTTCGGATATTTATGGCCTCGGCAAAGTTCAGAAAGACAGTTGAAGAGTATCTTCTCATGCACTAGTCTAAAAATCTTGAGACATCCTGTAGCTGAGATTTTCTAAAAAACTAGAAACTTATATTTCTTTTAACAAAAGAAAGTGTCAAAATGTGAAAATTAATATAATTAAATAATATACTTCTCAGAAACTAGGAAGCATCAATGTGGTAATCGCTTTGAAGATCTTGCTGATGGCAAGGCTATGGTTTAACATGGTTAAAATTTGCTTCTTTTGTTAGAGCAAACAATCAAATGCAGAAATGAAAATAAAATAACAAATCTACAGCTTTCTTTGTTAACAAATCTGATATGTAAAGGCCAGGCTGGATAAGAACACAGTGGCTTCTAACTGGAATAACTCAGCTTAGGCTTGATAAAAGGAAATGATAGATCTCAAATATGTGCTACCTCACAGGAAGATTGTAATGAAATCCAGCCAGCTCCAAGGGAAAAACAAAAACTATTGATTTTATTCTGAAGAATGAAAGTGAAAAAGAGCAGAAGTACAGATTCTTCTGTCAACTTATCTAAGTCAGTACTGCAGATTGCAATAATGGCTTAGCCTTCATTTCTTCTTGTGCTTCCTCCTGTAGAAATATTCCGGCTTAAGGCTAAAAAATACAATTTGGGGTGAGAAGGGGAAATGAGGACCTCACACAAGAACTGACTTAAACACCGAAAGGGTTTGTGTAATCTAATTTACAATAAAAAGATATTTACAATGTTATCAGACAAAGCTTAGCACTGTTAAGTTAAACAGCATATAATGTGATTAGTGGGAGAGTCATGCCCATGATGTCATACACATTCTCTGAACTCTTGGAATGGGCAGATAATGTCTCAGGCATTTATTTTCCTGTGACACATTAGGAAAAAAAAAAAAAAAAAGAACAAAAAACTCACCTGCATAAAGATTTGAAGGACTGAGAGGGAAAAGTGCATGTACACATGCTCAACAACTCACATGCATGCACACAGCTACAGTGGAGCTGACAACAGAGAGTTTCTTACTTTGGAGCAGAACAACCTGTGGTTGCACACTGCTAGCACAGTGCTGTGTAGTGGTTAAAACAGCCCCTTGGGAATTGTTTAGAAGCTCTAAGTCCTATTCTTGACTATACCACAGAAGTGGTTTTGACTGCTAAAGCTTTCTTTGCCTCTGGTTACTCCATTTTTAACAACTAAAGGTAGTCAGCCATACATGTAAAGTGCCCTGAGTGAAGAACTGTATGTGGATGGAAACCACTGGCATTCTGCTTGTTATGCAGAACAAATACAGTTAGACCACAAAGAACTTTGCTGTAGATACCAGCAAGCAATTTCACAGTTAGTAATGGCCCATTCATAGAAAATTAATTTTTTTTATCTTTCTGTCTCTCAGACACATGCAAAATGGTTTTAAAAATTTTGGCTGGACTAATTAATCTGGTAAATATAAATCTCAGCTGTAGGATCACATCAAATATAATCTAGCCTGCGTGTATCATAAAGCATGCTTTAGTTTAAAATAGCTCTTGATAAAAGCTTCCCTTAAGCTTTAGAATTATTGTAGTGTTTGTGAGAAGACAAATTCTGGAGTAAATCCATTAAAATAAAGTATTTTACTCCCCATTTCCACTAGTGGCAATGAATTCAGAATCTAGGCCATATTACTTCATGCATGTTAACATTCAGTAGAAACACAGAGATTGCATATGTATTCTTTTGGTCATGCTTGTGAAGGTGGTATAAATTGTTAAACTCCAGTGCAGAGATTCACTAGATAGTATTCCTGTTTTCAGTGGTGTGTGGATTGAATATAGGCTGGACTTCAGCTCAGATGGGAGTTGCAGATATGAAGAATGAGATGGGGCCACAGGCAGAGCTCAGAAAGCTTGTAGAGAACTGATGGGCAAGGAAGAAACAAGTGGGCTTGAAAACTGTGTCTCATGCAACTTTAGCTCTGCTGAAATCAACTGCCAAGCTGGTGTGATTTGCATCTTTTATCACAACGGATAATCATCATCTTGTTTGCAATGCTGATGTGTGTTTATGGCATTAATACGGATTTTTTGAGAAATGGTATACATTATTTTTATCTGACTGCAAAAGAGATGCTTCAAGAATAAATCTTTGTTGTTCAGAAAGTGTAAGCCCGATGTGGCTGATAAATCAGGAGCAGGGGCCAAATAGCATATGAACAAAGTGAAGAACTGGCCAGTCTGATCAGCTGTGTGGGGTGTACTAATAACAACAGTGAATGAAAGTGAAGCCCACAGGTAGTCAGTTTTTAAAGAATTAAGATTGACAGTTTTACTATGATAGCAATGTTTAACACTGTGTAGGCCTGTGCTGCATCATAGATGCTGCTTTATATTAAATAGTCTTCAAGCATTACACAGCTAATTCAGTGGAGAAGTTTTATTTTGGACATTTGTTAGTGTTTTTTTCCACTCCTATTATAAATGGAATATCTTATTGTTGCAGATGGTACTGCCAACGGATGATTCTGAATGATGTACCAGAAAAACATTTAAAAATGACCTGGAGTAAACTCACAAAGGACTGGGTATCCCAGAAATATTCTCAAACAGAACATTTCCAGGAAAGACTATTTCTGACACTCCTTTTCAGAACCACGTTCAAAAAGTTATCTGATACCTGGGCAGACAAAAGCTGTGTGGAGGCAGATTGCACACAGTGCCTTGAGTCGTGAGAACTGAGCTGTTTTATGGATGTGTTTGCATTACTGTGGTGAGATGTCTTGTGCCTCAGTTTACCCATTGGTAGAAGAGTGGAGTGTGAGGCTTCATATTGTATCTGGCCCAGGAAAATTATTTTGAATGATTTGTGACAAATGCCAGTTAGGAACATACACAGTCCTTTAAGTAAACCACTTCACAAACTGTAAGGCCTGAATATCTCTATGAACAAAATACCTTCCTCTCAGCTCTCACAGGAACCAAGTTAATTGGTAGGCCAATAACTATAATGAGGCAAAACCTGGGGTTTTGCATGTGTATAGTGAGATCCTCCCCTTGGGGCCAAACTCCTGTTCCATATTATAAAAGCAGTAAAGGGTCTCCTCAGCAGGTGCTACATAAAGGCATTTCAGCTTTGCCTTTGCAGTGCTGGAATTGCCAAGCTATTGCTTTTCTGAGTCTCCAAATGAATTCCCTAACCCAATGTGCAACAGCTGTGTGATAGATACAGCCTTGAGAAAAGGAGTGGTGAAAGAACACAACAAATGGGGATTTAATCAAATAGCATGGAGCTGTAAAACAGAGTGTTTCTACTCAGCTTTTCTTTGGGCAAAGGAGTCTCTTGGTATCATAGTTCAGAGAAGAGGAGTAATATGTGATTATATGCTGTTGAGAACCACATTGTGTAGTTATGAGTGAGTAATACTGGCTGTGTTCACGAATGCAATGAGTAACAGCACGGTTTGCTTAGAATGACAACTACAAACTTTACAGCCTGAAGAAAGATCTTTATATTAACTGCCTGTGTATTGCTACTGCCTCTGTAGATTTAATGAAAAAATGTTTTACCATGCACCTAGATTTTAGCTGTTTGAGCTAGGAAGTGAATTAGAAACCCCAATGAAATGGGGCAGGTCAGAAGGGGTGGAAGTAATTCTTCCAGTAAACTTTATTTGGGCAGAGTAGCATTTCTCTTCTTTCATGTGGAAGTAGTTGCTTTTTCTTCCTTCTAGAAGCCTTCTGATACATAGTTTGCACAAAAGATCTTTTCTCAAGTAAGACAGGTTTATATTAAGGACAAGAAACTGTGAAAGTTACTGTTTTGTACTTATCTTTGAAAAGGATACGTTTAGCAATTTTTTTTTAATGCTTTTGGAAAGGAAAAGTTGTTATGTGTCATGTCAACCTGCGAGAGTTTCCACAGCATTTCTTAAGAGCTTTTAAAAAGTCTGTCTTCATTGTCAAATACTGACTAAGCTGTTTGATCTGAGCTATGTCTGAAGTATGAAACAGGAAAAAACGTGAAAGAGGAGTTCGTATCAAACAAAATGTAGCTAGCTAACTACTGAGGTAGTATAATGTGTTAGAAAAATCAATGCCATTATGAAGCTGTCTTCTTAATCTTCTTTCTGTGTCATAAAATTTCCTTGAAATCTATCTATTTATTTATTGAGTGTGTATGCACTTTACAAAGTGATCAGAAGCTAAGCAGCAGCACCTGTCAGAGAAGATAAATGACTTACCAGCAAATCATCTTAGTTAAAAGGAAGACAAAAATCTAGAGAGCAGGGGAATGAGTTTTAAATTAGCCATTTGACTAAACTTTGCCCTAATGAAAGGCTAATCTTTGGGCCCCTCCAAAACAAATGAGAACATCTAGTTAGACACAACGGAAACCAGTCGTTGAAAAGGCTTTTTTCTTATGAACCTAATTGGAAACAAAATAGGTCCTTTGATAGCTGTCTTCATTTAACAGTATCTTTCCCTTTTCCTGATTTATGTACAGAAAAATAATAAAAAAAGAATGGTTAATTACAAACATGTCTGCCCTTTTGCAGATTGAAAACGAAATATGCTTAAGTGAACCTAGCTAGAGCATCCAAAAAGAAAGCACAAAGACCTGTAGCACAAATTCTTCAGAGGTTGCCTGTGAAGAGCTTCATGGGGAAGGCCATGAGGCAGCCTGTACTCAGCAAGCCTGTTCCATCCATCGAGGCAGGGCTGTGTGTGGGCCACTATGGAAATTAGCTAAATATATACAAGGTAAAAGGAGTACCCTATTCATTAAATAAACTTGTTTTTCTATTTATTTATTTACGCAATAAATAGTGGTAAAAGGAGTATTCCTTTTCTAAGCTCTGAAGATACGATCCTGAAATATCTGACAAAATCTGAAATGTCAGATGCTTGATTGCTGTAGAAGCAGAATTGTTCCTTTAAGGTAGAAGGAAGGAATTTGTCTGTTATGGCCCTTCTAAAACAAGGACTTATTTTGATTATAGTATAAGCTTGGTAGTTGAATATGATCTCATCACTGTGACAGATAACACAAAATATCAACTTGTCTGGCCTTAAAACAGCTATTTTCTTGGTTATATTTTTAATTGCTGCAACTAACATAGGATTCTGTAATTTGAAGAATTGGCTATAAAGATGTTTGGCAGAATTTGGGCTATGTATGAATTTAAGTAATCAAATTTGGGGATGGATAAAAGCATGACTGTCCAATGTTTTCTCTTTGACTTTTTAAATTTTATTTTAAGAATTTCAAGAGCCAGCAATCTTGAACACAACTTCTCAGTGCTTAAAATTTATGTATATCAGAACGTGGAAAAATAGATACCTGTAAGATGGAAAGTTGCTGCAGTCAATGTAGGCTATAATGTAAATTATTGTCTACCTTCAAGGAATTGTATTTTTGAATAAAGCAAGTTCACAAGACTGTTTTGAGAGATAGATGTTTGGGGTACTTTCATTAGAGGGATATGGGAATGCTGTTTGCAGAGCACACAGTATGCAGTCCCTGTGTGTTCAGTGGTATGTTTACTCTGAAATCTGGAAGTCAGGTGGCATCTTTCTTAGGTGAATGAATATTAGGTGCACTTTGTTCCTGGGTAGTTTTAAGGAATGCATTTTGCTTTGAATTTGTATCCAAGTGTGTTTCTGCATTGAAGATAGTTTCTTTCAAAAAAACTAACTCTCCTTGCTACCTTGAAATTAAGCCATAGATTAATTATTTACTCAATACACTGTTGGCTCCTTTGTGGACTGAAATGATCAGTCTGGCAGATAAGATTCTATTGGAGCGTAGATTTCGTCTCTGTAAGCAGCTGACCAATCTGATGTGCCTGAAAAAAATCAGCAGGTTTATTCATTTACTTTTTGTTTTATGTCAGCATCCAAACTCTTCCTAAAATAAGGAAAAACATAAGAAGTATTTATCTACTCAAATCTAATCACATGGATGCCTGGCATGCTTATTATATATTTGTTTGTTTTTCCAAGGTTAAATTCAAAGGCCACGCAAATGCCCTGGAAGGAATGAAGAATGGAAGAGATACTCAAACAAGGTCCAAACTATTCTAATGCACTGATTCCCTCCATGATGTCATTTGGAGAATGACACTGACACCCCTCCACTCATAAGGAAAGAAAAGGTACAGGAAGTTCTGGATGCTCACATTAAGTTTGCCCTAAATCCAGTTACTTTCTTACCTACTTTCTCATTCATGTATTAATATCCTCTCCTTCATTCTTTGATGTGCAAACATTGTCTATGTAGTTTATGCTCCTGCTGTATTTTCTGCTGTGCTAGGGAAAAAGAAAGGGAAAAAAGAAAAGCCCTCAGAAGAGGAATGCTTTTGCAAATGCTGTCTTCCTCTTTGACACTGTCTCCTTTCAGATTTCTGCTGTAGCTTGGACCTGCAAACCTAGTGCAGGTTCAATAGCTGCTGCACATTCCTTTGAACTACTCACCTCATGTGAAACTTTCAGTCTAGAAAGCCTTTCACCTACTCGCTTTGTGCACATGCTGTATAATTCATTTGGCTCCTGAACTTTATGCACAAATTAAGAGCCAAACCTTTTTCTTATGCTATTTTCAGTTCAACTTCTCCAGTGGGGAAGTAGGTGCCATGCACTAAATGAAGTAAAAGTCAAATGACGGAGGCTTTTTGAGCACAATTGGAGCTATGGTTTGATTCCCATGTCTGTGCAAATATAACATTGGTAGGTGCTGCTGAAACTAAGAAAAACTCTTCTATTTCTACAGATCCCAAGAGCTTACTATTCAAATGACTCCTACATTACATAGGGAACATAGGCCCTATTCTGGGCAACTGTTTCCATAGATTTTAGGGCATTCTTTGTCTGTTTTCAAAAGCCTGAAATAATTGCATGAAGCAGAGAGGGGTTTTCAGCCTTAGCGTAGGAAAAGTCAGGTTCTGATGTGTTTTGTTTTTAAGTCTTTATCAGAAAACTCAGCAACGGATCTGATTTAAGATGGTATCTGAAAACTGAACTGGGAAGACATTAGACTTTGTTAGTTGCAAAGAGTGAAAGGAATATGTCATATGTTTTCAATTTTATAGGCAGTTGATTGAGTTAAAAGAGGGACATGTATCCTTTTCTATACTATTCTCTCTTGTAAAATGTGTGTAAATGAAAGCCCTGGTTAACATAATTGAATCAATTAAAAAAAAAAAAAAAGATGAAAAAATGGTAGAACTTAATCCTATTCCTCTGTTTTTTGAGATAATCCTGGAAAAGAGTGGAGAAAAGTTGAACTATGAAAAAAAGACAGTTAATGCAGTGCAGTGCTTTCCAATAGACTGCAGTGGGCGTTGGCTCATAATCACGGTTCATTTGATTTGTCTTTTAAAATGTTATAAAATTTCTATTTCTCTCTCAATAAAGAATGTTTATATGTACTGGGAGCCTCGTATCAAACAGCAAAATGTTTTCTCTACTCCAAAACTGCAGTAGCTATGAAGAGGTAGAGTGACAGGTGTGACTGTGACGAAGAACTCACTGCCCTGCAGCTTTGACAATTTTTTTTTTTTTTGGATGAAAAAGACTTGTGCATTAAGAACTTCATATTCTTTCCAAGGAATCTCACAGATAGTTGAGAGTGAAGACATTGAGTCATTCTTTGGGAGAGGATTTTGTTTTTATATCCTCAATACAGGGTGTTGCCATAATATTAATCATTATTATGGATAGAAACAAATACATTCAGGCTGCAGCTTTGACCCAGTCTGTTTTTCTGCTTTTCTGCATTGGTACTTAGTAGTGTGATTGTGTATTTTTTATATTTTTCTCTCAGAAACAGTATTTGTGATCATGCCAAAATGGAGCAACAGGAAATGTGACCCCAACTCTTCAAGCAAGTCAGTTCTCTAAGTTTTGAAGCTGTAAATAAATTTTTCCTGAATATTCTGATGTTAATGTAACTGTAAATTCATTTCTTCCATCTCTACAGTACTGTTCATTGAATTGTGGTCTTTGAGAGTTCAGACTAGATAGAAACAAATATTTCCTTGTTTTGTTTTCTTTAGAATTTAAATTCTGTTAAGCTTTAGAAAGAAAAACCAGTCTCTGAGAGACTGAGCACAAATTACATTTTATGTGGTTAACATGCATTAAGCTCTTGATTTTACTTCCTGTGCAATATTTTGTCAGATGTCCTCTACATTCTTCTCTCAGTTGGCTTCTGTATTATAAGCTGTTCTCCCACTCATATTTCAATGTCAATCCCCTTTTTTTCTTTCCGCTTAACTGAACCACCACTTTTCTGGTTCAGAAACCTTCTTTAAATTCATATCTTCAAGCCACAATAAGAGTTAGTAAGCTAGGGTAAGTCAAAATAATGTCAGCTTCTTCACCTTGTCCTCCATGTGTATCTTCTCTGTCTTGGTTTTCACATTATCAGCATCATCTACCTGTTGTATATAATATAGCACTTCATTCCTTTGCATGAGGTAACTTCTATCTGAGTATTGATATATTCTTAGGGAAAAGTATTTCCCCTTCGTAAGGCTGGATGTGATGAGGCTGGATTGTCTAAATCTGGATTGAATCTTGGATGTTTTAAAGTTTGGAACTGAAATGGAACCATATTTTAGATGTGACAGAGGTACACTCAGCAACAAAATTTTGGGCCTCAAATGGGCTGTCTACATTTGGTCAGCTGTTCCATCGCTCAAGATTAATGGAGCTATTTCAGGTTGCTCTCAGCTTAACATAACTTTTGCCCCTTTACAATGTTAAGTGTTTATATGTGGTGAGGATTTTAATTCTGTGTTTGAAACAATTCGGTTTCAGAAAATTTGAGAGAGAATGAGAGGCAAGAATGCACTTCTTCAGGGTATCTCTCCCACCACTGAAACTTCTGTCTGATTGCCCCAGAAAAGCTTCATCCACTGGCTTTGAGCACCAGAGACTTTGTGTACCTTTTAGCTTTCCCCAACTTGGTTAAAATGTTATGACATATTCTCATCATGCTCACAACTTTCTTGCTTTTTTCTATAGATTATTTTGTCCTAGCACCAAAATGACGTTAGATCTGAGAAGAAGACATTAAATCAGAAACCTCTCTACATTGCTGGCAAATCTCTGAAGTAAGTGCAAACACCAGCTACTGCTGACTCAGCCCTGGGGCAAGGAGGTTGTCTTCTCTGAGACACAGTTTGTGCTGAGTTGCAAAGAACAGGAAGAGAAGAGGCAGGGGAGAGGCCCACCAGAGAAGGACCTTGTGGGTCCTGGTGGATGAAAAACTTAACATGAGCCAGCAGTGTGCTCTTGCAACTCAGAAAGCAAATGGTATCCTGGGCTCCATCAGAAGAGGGGTGGACAGCAGGGACAGAGAGGTGATTGTTCTCCTCTACTCTGCTCTTGTGAGGCCCCATCTGGAGAACTGTGTCCAGGTCTGGAGCCCCCAGTACAAGAAAGACAGAGAGCTGTTAGAGAGGGTCCAGAGGAGGGCCACAAAGATGATCAGGGGGCTGGAGCACCTCCCCTATGAAGACAGGTGGAGGGAGCTGGGCTTGTTCAGGTTGGAGAAAAGAAGGCTGCGGGGTGACCTCATTGCAGCCTTTCAGTACCTAAAGGGAGCCTACAAACAGGAGGGGAGTCAACTCTTGAAAGGGCAGCTAACAACAGGACAAGGGGAAATGGCTTGAAGTTGAAGGAGGGAAGATTTAGGTTAGATGTCAGGGGGAAGCTCTTTACTATGAGAGTGGTGAGGTGCTGGAACAAGCTGCCCAGAGAGGCTGTGGATGCCCCGTCCCTGGAGGTGTACAAGGCCAGGTTGGATGGGGCCCTGGGGAGCCTGGTCTAGTATTAAATGGGGAGGTTGGTGGCCCTGCATGTGACAGCAGGGAGTTGGAGCTTCATGATCCTTGAGGTCCCTTCCAACCCAGGCCATTCTGTGATTCTGTGAGATTCCAGGACTGGCAGATGGGTAAATGTAGTCTAGGAGTGGGGCTGGGGCTGGGAGCTATCTTGAACATTGCACTGGGATGAGGAGTACAATATTCATCATGAAGACATATTCATCATGAAGACTTTAGAGAGAGTAAGTTAATTGAAAACCATGTTAACTTCTAGGTGTATCAGCCTGTGTGGTGATGTACAGAGGCATCAGAGAACAAAACGTATGTAGCCAGGGCTGTGAGGATTGAGGCTTAGACTCACCTTTGTTTGAACATAAATAGTACATTGATAGAAATCAGGATTTGTCCTCATTGCTTCCTTCAGGAATATGGACACTATTTTATGCTAATGATGGTTTAGTCTTCCTATCAAGATCATGGCTGTTATTTATTCTGTGCTCCAAATACATCCATGCTTGTGCAGAAGTATAGACAAAGTTTTCTTTGCATTGAAGAGCAAGCATTTAGGGGTTTTGTTGTTGCTGTTGCTTGGTTGGTTTTTGATTGCTTTGTTTTTATTATTTTTTACACCAAATTATTGTGCAGTTTTAAGCCTGTTTTTTGTAGTTCAAGCCTATACTGTAGTTTTGATTTGTCTCCTCAAGAAAGTTTGAATTTTGTTTAAATAAATCTCAAACATCTTGTTCTTTACTCTTGAGATAGAAATTCCAGCAAGTGTTAAATCAGCTTAAGAGAACTTTTTTTTTCCTTTTTTTGAGCTGCTGGGACTGTCTACATTTTTTACTTCTTTTTTTTTTTTTTTCCTTTTTTTCCCTTGATCTCTACTAATCAAATTGAACTTAAATTCTAAATTCTGGTGTTCAAAGTGGATCTGTGATCAGGCTGAAATAATTCATTCTGTCCCTGCTGAACCCAGCTAATCTACCTACAAGTTGTATTCATGTCCTTTGTAGTGCAACATTTCTGTCACCCAAGCAAGAAAAATAGATCTTCACATGCTTGGCCGATCCATCTAAGCCACTGTTTAGTGAATAGGCCCTTTGGTGTCTCATTTTTTTTCCTGCTTGTTTGATAAACTTGAGACATAGTTACTTTGAAGACTGGGCATTATCTACCTGCTCTGGGAATGGTTCCATGAAAATGGAGATTGAATCTCTAGGCTGCTGACAAGCTAATTCTGGACATTATTGCAAGCCCCAAGGTCGATGTGCCTTTCAACAGCAGAATAGAATTTCTGGTGCATTCATTTCTCATTTTAAATAGGTTTCTATAAAACTGAGTTACACTTTTTTAGTGGTAAGAGAATTAAAGCTCATATACATTGTAGAGGAATTTAAAAGAAAAAAGACCTTATTTTAAACTCTAGATTGAATATCTAGTAACAGTGAGTCTTCACTCATGTGAGCCTACATCCCAACTCTTGTTTAAAAAACAAACAAACAAACAAACAACAATAATGTGTTAAGAAAACTAAGCTGAAAAGAAATGATGAGCATCTATTTTCCAGGAAAGGACTAGGAGGGGTTTCTCGAGCAATATTTGTTTAGTAGCTTACAGGCACCACCACAGTAAGCCCATTTATTGACAGTTTTAGTGGGGAGGAGAAGGAGTTGAAAGAATGGGGATGCTGAGCTCAGTTTCTCCAAGGCGATGCATCTTAGCTCAACAGAGTTGAGGTCAGAAGTGGGGCTGAAAGAACCAGTGTGATGCTCCTACTCCTTTCAGACTGCTCTGGGAAGTGTTCACCCCCCAGAACTCACTTTGAGTTTAGGGCAGAGTACTGCAGCAGAAAGGACTATTGTGTACCTTCTGCTGTACAGCCAAAACATGCTCAGCTCTTTCATAATTGCCAGCTATTCTTGATCAAGGATATAGGCAGAATAGAGCCCTGGTGCATGTTGGCTTAATATATGGATATCTCATCTTGCATGCAGCAAAGCTGACAAAGATGATGCTTTGCTACGTAGAATAAATTATAATACACTCTAACTTCCATCATCAAACTCAGTTGTTACCTGAAAACTGTCATCCCTTGTTCAATTTTTTTAAATTTTTCTTCTTATTATTTTTTTTTCTGTGAAGGACTTGAAATAATGTTGGACTTGCTAGCACTTTCAGATCTGTATATAGACAGGCTCCTGGAGTGCCAGGAGGAGCTGGGCTGTCACCCCTGACCCTGTGAGGTCTGTATCCTTCAACAGGTGCTGGGTGTGCCAGAACAGAGGATCCACATCACTCTTGGGAAGTCAGCCAGGAGGCCTGCTGCTTTGTGCTACTATCTCCTGTGTGGATCTGACAAAGAAAAAAAAATAGGTTTTAAATACAAGCTAACAGCTTGTTAGAACTGAACAGAATTGTGAATAGAGACCAGCAGTTAGAACTACTTCAGTTTTCAAGAGAGTAACAAGCATAAATATCATAACACTTAAAGCAGGAGATTTAGAAGTACACATTCTCCAGTGCATTTATTTCCAGGCAATGCCAAAATGGGATTTTGGCAGGAATAAGAGGATATGTCCTGCAAACTAAGAGATGTGCATTCTGATTACTATGCATGAATATATGCAAATTGTTATCTCTCTGTGCTTTGCTTTCTCCAGGAAATAGAGGAAAATTGTAGCCAGATGAAATATGCCGTATCAATTATTTTTTTTTCTTATGAAAGATCCTTCCTCTTTATCCACACCCTGCAATGTGTGCCATGCTTTGCATGCTGTTTCTGAGCCCTCTGACTTGCTGACCTTCTGTGGGCAAATAAAGGTCTGATGTAACTTCCCATGAGTCCCATCTGATACCACCCTTTTGATCCCATCAAAGCTGTTTTATGATGACTGAAGGGATTGCTGCAGAGCTCTCAAAGTTCAGTTTCTTGTCTGACCACCATAGACCCCGACTGTCTGGGAAATCAAAACTGTGTCTGGAGAGAGTCTCTTTGCCTGTTGGAAAGTAGCAGAGAATGACAGCTATATATAAGCTTTAATAAATTTCTTTTGTGCGGTGCTGGGTGTTTATGGAATGTCTGTAATAGTGTGTGGTATTAAAGAAGAGGTTAACGTTATTGCTCGTATTTTCAAGCAAGGAGGAAGATACTGTTATTTTTAATGAAGTGCTTATGGCTTTGATGATTGCAGGAGTGTCCAGCTCTCTGTGCTAAGGGTTGCTGTGAGACTGCAGAGTGCCAGAAGAGGTGGGATTCAGCTTAGGTCTATGTGTTTAGTCCTATCTAGCTGAGACTGAGATTACTGACTGCTGAAACCTTGCCTACAGATCTTTCATTATTTGAGTGGAAGGTGGTAGAAATATTCTCCTTCTCAAATGGTTTTGTTGTTTTGGGATGAGATTTGTTCAGATTAAGGACTCTGGGCTCAGAACTGCTCATCTTCTGAATCAAGATGTGGATAAATTAAGAACAAAGAGCAGAACACTTGTTTTTGATGATTTAAATCCAGGCTGTTCATCCCATGATGTTGATGAAGTTCAGTTCTGAGGGTCAGGAAAGTTTCATTTGGGGAGTGACTGTTTAAAGTATTGAAAGAGCCCTAGAAACCAGAATTCTTTGTTCATAAGTCATACATAGTGCAAAAAACAGCAACAGCAGCAGTCCTTTTCCCCATGAATTGCAAACAAGCTTAACCCCAAATTGGAAAGTCTGTACTCTGGAGAGGTGAAAGGAAATTCAATATCTGAGCTAAGTGTGTTCTGACTTCCTTAGAAGAAAGACTGCCAGCTGTACAAGGTTACGATGATGATGTGATGAGGACCCACTGTCCACTGAGGCTTTCAGGAGCCAATGACATTCATGGAGGACTGCAAAATATGCGTGGGGGGGGGGGGGGGGGGGGTGGAGGTAGGCAGTAGACCTTTATTATTCTTACCATGAAATACTTAGATGTCTTGGAGAGCTTCAAGGTAAAACTTTTGATGTCTCTTTTACAATGATCTGTTTCTTTATGTATTTTGAAGTATCTAGTTCCAGTGGTACTAAAAAATTGCTGGGACTGACTACTTTTCCAATGCAAAGTACTTGTTAAAATATAACATGTGTCCAGACCAGACTAGACTAGACTTGAATAAAGGTTGTACAATTCTCCAAATTATATTGAAAGGTTGGCAGTATTCTTGAGTTTACAAAGTAACTTTCCATTGAAGTACAATTATAGGCTTAAAAGTAGAAAGTCTTCCCTATTTTATAAAGAATAATAGTGACCTTTACCAAGTCTTTATCCTATTTTTGAAGTCTGATATCTGGAGATGTGTTGCTACTTGGCTTTTTTTTTCCTTCTTTTTTCAACAAGTAATTCTAAAAGTGTCATCTTTTCCAACCTATTTTCTGAGCAATGCCATTTCTGTTTGTCAGCCCAAGTTTCATCACAGTCTGATAAATGTTCATACTGGATTATTTGTTACCTTTCTATGCGCTGCATTTTTGTTTCCCTTGCTGTGTATCTTTTTCATTCTTACAGCATGATATTTGGCATCAGCTTATGTTTGTCTTGCCCAGCTGGGGGTGGATGCTGCATAATACTACTGCTTTTGAATCTGTCTTTTCTGCATGAAGGAATTTTGATACAGTAACTAGCAGGTGGCATTTTCTGATAAAGTGAGGCTACTTTGTCTTCTTTTGATACTAACAGTCTTCACAGCCAGGCATTTGGAGAGTGGAAAGCTGCTTTTCTTTTGCTTTATTTTAATAGTCCTAATACAGCTACTTGTGCTGTCAATCTCTAATTCAGTGAAAGCTCTGGATTCCTAGTGCTGTGTTTGAAATCACTTATGTCAACTATCCTGCACCTCAGTTTATCCATTATGCAAACGGCTGTAATGCTACCTGAATAGCAGCATCATTGGGCAGAAGATCATGCATTTGCAATATATTCTTATTGTTTGGAAGTTTTCTGTTGAAAGACCATAAGATAAAATTAAACTGTTGTGTTGCTGCTTTATTCGTTATTCTTTCACATATCTTCCTTATTGTTTTTCACTCAGGAGCTGGCTGATTTATTTTGTTCAAGGGATTCTTTTCACTCTGTAGTTTGTGGAATACAGGTGTGATCCTGAAAAATGATGAATGCCTTTCTTGAGCAACTCCATTAACTTCAGCTTATTGGAGGACTGTGCCTATGGTTTTATCACTGATAATGCAGATACATTGCCTATCGAGTCCCTCCTTGTACGAGTTACTGCGTGGAAAAACTTTCTTTTAATTCTGAAGATCTTCACAAAAATCTTTCTGTTCAAGTTTAGTTTATTATTTTAAGATTTTCCACTACAAGTAAGATTTATTCTGAACAATATTGCCAAATCAAGGCAAGAGCTCAAAGCCTTTGGTACAAAGTATTTTCTACAAGTGTTTAATACACCAGATAAATTCAATCAAAAATGTCTATTTAAGTTTTCCTATAGCAAGTACCAGATTTATTTATTTATTTATTTATTCACAGAAGACTTGTGTATGTGCTTCATTTTTCACTTTTAATCATGTTTTCTTTGTCTTTCTTTTTCTGTCTTTAATACAGAAGGCCAGAAATTGTATTTTCATAGATGTCTTAGAAAGATAGAATTGTTTGAGATGGAAGGGACCCTTAAAGGTTGTCTGGTCCAACTCCCCTGCAGTGAGCAGGGACGCCTACAGCTCCATCAGGTTGATCAGGTCCATCCTGACCTTGAATATTTCCAGGAATGAGACACCCACTGCCTCTCTGGGTAACCCATTCCTGTGCCTCCCCACCGTATTGTAAAAAACTTCTTCCTTCTTTCCGGATAAGTCTCCCCTCTTAGCTTGAAACCATTTTGCCTTATCCTATCACAACAGATCCTGATAAAGACTCTGTCCACTTCTTTCTTTTTAGATTTCTCTTTTTTTGATCCACATATCCTGAGTAGCTCTTAAAAATTAAAAGCAAATTTTTTTGTTGTATTTATAGGAACTTAATAATTGAAGACTCATTTTTTTTCTTCCATAATATATCTAGGCAGGTAGTTTTTCACTTGGTAACTTTAGATTCAGGTCTTGAATCCATTATACTGGTAAATAAACTACTTTCTGTAGGGCCAAAAGGTTTTTCCATTATTTATAAGGAAAAAAATAAGGTCAAAAAGGCAAGTGAGGATGAAAGAAAAATAATACTGTAATATTTTCTTATTTGGGAATTTGTAAATGCTGGTGCGAATATTATCAAACTTGAGGTATGTAAAACATTAGAGATGTTCCTTCTCTACCATATTCAGTTTGCTTAATAAATAGTCTAGATGAAATTCTCTATCCAGAATGTAGCTATGACTTGGAAAAACTCAATCTTGGGAATCTCTGTAGAGCTATTTCTTACAAGATAAATATACCGATTTTCAAAGTCTGATTTTCAAAACAGAGGGTGTCAGATAGATATTAGAATCATGAAACTGTGAGGTTTAATCATCATCCCTCTCATATCTTTTTATGCATTTATAAAAAAGAGACCTAACACCATTAGAAAGTAGTGCCTTCCCTTTATTTATGGGCTGTTACTACGATTTATTGTTCATATCACAGTGATGCTGAGAGTACAGGCATTCCCCATGTTGGGTACTGTGCAGACAAGGAGTGAAGTTTGATCCTCTAGTTGGAGACTTACTGTTTGCCTCAGCTCTCACAGGAGAAGGAGGTGGCCTTACTACTGAAGTTCCCCAAAGGGTTATTATCACTGTTCTTAATGCCAGCAATCTGTCAGGTTAACCTAACTAAATGGGTTAACCCACACATGTGGAGAGTGACTGTTAGAGCACATACGGGTGTTGGTGGGCATTAATCCTAGGATGGTGCTGAGAGAAACAGTGTTATAGAGTGTGTTCACCTTGTGTCCTTCTACTGGTGGTGCTCATGTCTGATTTTGATTTGAGCAGGTGAATGACTTGATAGCCCATTAGCAAGCATTTGACCTACTGTGTTCCCCATTTCCCTTTTCAGCTTTGACACTCCATATAATTTATGTTGCAATTACACTTTAGCTGTAACTCAGTTCCTGGTTTTGTTCTTTTTACAGAAATTAGTACTAAAAGGCAATGCACTGATAGAGGGCTTGGAATTACCACCAAGCTATTTGTCTGTTTAACATGCAATTTTTCAAAGACAGCATTTTAATGACTGGGGGAGCACAATAGGACTAACTGTACTTTAGCAGTTCAGCACTGGCTTTCAGTCTCTTTGAATTTCAGGGTGTAACATCGGTGCTGAGTGATACCACTAAAGAACTGTGAAATGGAGAGCTGTTCCCCCCTCCCTATTCCCCCTGCAAAATAAAAAGCAGGGGAGAAAAACAATGCTTCTCTGACTTATTTATCTTTATACAGTTCCTCTGTCAGTATGGAGATGAAGCGAAAAATTCAGAACAAAGTAACTTGAAATATCAAAGGATTAAAACCCTATGTATGTGATCCTGATGAATTGGATGATTCAGAAGATGTTAACCAGAGCAACAGCTGTAATGGAAGGAGAGCCTGTAACAAACAGGTTTTCTGATTTATCGAGGTAATCAAGCATAGAAGTGGGCAGGCACTGGGTGGTACAGAATACCAACATTTTTTTGTGCTGCCTGGAAGATATATTTGAACCTCTAGGGAAGACACCCCCTCCCCACTTTAATTCCACTGAAGAACTTTTTCTTTTCCTGAAAATGAAAGAAGTGCACAAGCATTTCTTTGAATCTCATTTTAGATCTTCCTAAGTTTAAAATGGTTGTTGCTTGTTTATTACTGCTAGTAAAATAACTAGACTGAATTCTTGAGGATATCATTCCCTAACAAAACGGAGGTAATATGTGAGGGAAACACAAATCGAGAGATGCTGGGCCGCTTACAGAAATGCAACAAATCCCTGTTTTCAATATGGTTTAGTTCAGTAGTAACTGACCATCTTTGGGTGTAATTCTTTTTCTAAAAATTCCCTACAATATTTTCTAAAACTGCCTCGTATGCTACTTTCCTTGCTTGCTTGTGCAGTGTCCCTACCCCTCTTTTATGTGTAAGATCAATGGAAACATGATGCAGACTTTAACATGACTTGACTGTGCTCACATTGCTAACAGATCTATGTTCAGCTAGTGGGACAGAGGTTTTGTCCCTTATAGGACAGGTTATATTTTAACGTGCTTTGCAAGTTTCACACAGGGAGCATTCCCTGCAGAGCAGGTTTTACAATGATACTCCTGAAAATCCTTCACACAATTAATTGCTGAAAAACATCAAATTTTGGTATTTATCAGTCTGGGATTTTTTTTTTTTTTCAAACAGACCCAATTTCTTCTTGAGATCGAATTCCAGATGAGAAGTCCTATCTAATCTTGGCTGAGCATTCCAGTGATTTTGAGTTTATAGATGTATGGTTGCATCACCCATTTCTTTTTTTTTACTGCTGCTGGGTTCCTCCCCGCAGCGTGAAGTGTTCTTTTGTTTCCTGTGTGTTGATAGCAGTCTCTCACATAGACGTATAGCCTACCTCTGTGCAACACCAGCCATAAGTAATCAGCATATGTAACACCCAGCCACCTGTGTCTGGAAGGAAGAAAGCATTGTATTAACTCTCCCTAACTTTCATTTTTACCTGTAATTTTTTTTTTTTTTTTTAAGTTTTATGACTACTCTCAGTAGTACTTTTGTCTATTGTATGTTTGTTAAGAAAATAATTCTTGTTTGCTTGCTGGAAGAAGAAAGTTCACTGCGTACATGAGATATTTGTTTGGTTTCCTGAAGCCAGACTGCAAAAATGTTGATACAGCCTCTTGTGATGATTATCATAGGAAAGTAGTCTCTTCTATTGTGTGTGCATAGAGTTGGCCAGATTTTACTTTATTATTATTATGGGCCTTTTAGAACAGGAGCTTAATGACAGTATTATTTGTGTTTTGTTTTTAAGCAAGATGCATGATGATGTTTTAAGTGATTTCTCTGCAAGTATTTCAATGAAGCTGTTCCCAATTTGTGAATTTGCTTGGTGAGTTGAATACTGTTTCTGCTCCTGAACTGGCTACAAGCTCAAAACCCCTTGTCTTTTCCAACCTTTTGTCACTTGCTGCTTCTGCTACTGGGTTTGCTGCAGTTACTGGTATGGGATTCATTTTTCTGTGCTTGAGAACCCCACAGGCTGAGAATCCATTCAGTTAGGCAAAATCCAGTATCTACCTAAGCAAGAAACCTCTTAAAAATATTTTTGGAATAATATCACAGGACATTCAAACAAGAAAAAGAACTTAAAAGCAAATGAAGAAGTCAGACTGCCTTTTGTGCCCTTAGGTGAAGCAAATCTGGGTTTTCATAAATATTTTCCCTGAGTTTGTGATTTCATAGCTGAGTGACTCCCAACAGAACCACCTCTGCCAATCTTTTTTTTCTAGCCCTAAGCTACTGCTTTCTTCCCTCAGGCTACCTAAAATTTTCCTGCTTTCAGCACCCTCAAGTAAAAGCCCCTGATTCTGCTGTGGTTGCTCACCTGCATACAGCTGCCACATTCCCTCATGCCTCCTATGCTGATGGCAGCACCATCTCTTCCCCTCTCCTTGGCCATTCTTGTCAATTGAGTCCACCTGTTTATTCACATCTCACTGCAGGAAGCAACTCCTCATCTTTTCAGGCATTGCTCTGGTAGCAATTTAAGAAAACCTGGGTGCCAGTTTGGACTTCCAAGGAAGAAAAATAAGATGTGTCTGAGGGAAAACAGGTGCACAACAGCTCTGGGTTTGGTGCGCTCTAATGATACATCTGATGAGGCAGCAAAAATATTTTGGGTAACCTCAAGAAAAGCTGTCTCCTGCACTGCGTTATCATTACTAATGGCACATTCCTGGTTTCAGTAAGTATATCGAGGATGTTTATTTTAAGGAGAAAGGGCAGAGTTTATTTTTGCACAGAATGTGTTTGGGAATGTTTGTCGTGATGTGTAAGTGGCAATTCAAAAGCCCTGGTGTTACCCTCTTTGCAAATCACTGTTGACTCCCTTGGCTCCCATTATTTTATGTTCTTGGCACTGAAGACCTCTCCCCTAATGAAATGTTAATAATATTTTTAACAAAAGGAGCTTTCGTGTAATTGATATCTCCAATAAACTGAGCTCCAAAAGCATGTTTTAACCAGTATATTTTGTAAACACAACATGAAAAATTCACAGAGAATTTCTGTTACATCCTGAGGCACCTGTGAGCCTTTTCCAAAGCGAAGGCAAGGGAACTATATGGTGTATGAGGAGGAGAGAGTGAACAAAGAGAAGCCCAAATGGGAATGTACAAGTTACCAAACTGGCAATTAGTAGGTCAAAGAATCATAAAATCATAGGTCTTGGTGTACTTGGCAAAGAGTATTTATTCTGCTGTGGCTACAAGACAGTGCCTGATGGAAGCACAGTATATACTGTCACAGGGTTTTACGAAGGTTTAGGGACTTCACCTTCCTA
Organism: Phasianus colchicus; assembly: GCF_987193195.1. Lineage (NCBI taxonomy): Eukaryota > Metazoa > Chordata > Aves > Galliformes > Phasianidae > Phasianus > Phasianus colchicus. Next base: position 7,565,494 of record NC_143449.1, read on the forward strand.
AACAGCACAAGTATGCTGACACTGACTCTGTTGCCAGCACAGATTTATCAGTCCCTGAAGTCCTACCAATGTAGCAGCGTCAGCTACAGGATGTGCATTTTCCATGCCCTGAGCTGACCTTGGGTGTGCAAAAGTTTGGCAAAGCTTTACAGTGTAGACATAGCCCAAGGCAGATAGAATTTGCCAAATGTAGTGTTTAATGAGACAGCCAAGTGAGCATAATACACAGCAAGTTCAGTAAACCCCCCAAGGGCTGGGGTCCTAGGAATGTGCTGTGCTGCAGCAAAATAAGCTAGTGATCGTTTTCATCTACCTGGCTGATGAGACAGAGCCTGGCTTCTCTGAGACTGCAGGAGGGAGAGGCTCAGAGCAAAGGGAAACAACATGACCTGTTTTCCCCTCTAGAGTTCTAACTGTAATGGTCAGGCACTGAGTGCTTATGGTGCACACATAACAGCCATGTCCTCAATCCACAGTTATAACAATTTTTGTTATAGACAATAGGGTTATTCTGAGAAATGCATTTACTTGAATAGGCTTCATCTCAAGCACTGGAGGTACAGGACTGGAAGAAGTTACATATTACTGTGTTTCCCTAAAGTGTGATGTCACTGTTACAAACTGTGTCTCAATTAACCTCGGTTAACCTGCATGCCTGGGCATAAATGAATATGTCATGTCATACAGACACACTGTTCAAACATACATACTGTCTTGTAATTCTAAACATTTCTGTGATTGGAAATAAGAAAAAAGATCTGCAAAATATTCCTAAAGTTTTCTGGTGGACAGGTGAGGGTTTTTTCTTTTTCTTTTTTTCTAAGTGCAAGTCCTATTATGCTATATGGTAGAGAAGGTGTTCACCAATCTCATGGTCAGAATGCACCCATCTGTTTGTGACAGAAGGCACTGATCAGTAAGAGAAAGGTAAGAAATTTCTATATTTTGCACTTGTTGGCACCTTTTAAATATTTCAGAAAATGAGAGTAGATTGAATTTTCTCTCATTTCTAGATAAAGTTCTTTCCCAGGGCTTTTTGCTTTTTAAAATTGCTTTAATCATAGATTAAAATAAATTAAAAACATATGGTTTGAGACACCTTCTGGACAGGCAGTGGACCACACCCAATAGGTTTTCTGTCTTCTGCTGGCAGAAGTTTAAATTGCAGGCAAAACCAAATGGGAATGCTAAGAGTTGCAGTTACAAAAATGGACCTTTGTGAGGAAAATCTTGAGCTTAAGAGAAATTAGTTCTACTTCATTGAGGGGATACAAAAATAAACATTATTCTTGCTAGACCTTGAAACACTTTTATTTAGCAAAGTGATCTCTATTTAGAACAATATATACAGCTCACCTTGTACAGGTGACAGTACAATATAATACAATACAGCTTGACAGTAGTTTGCTGTCTGACACTTGTCTTTATATTGTAAGATGTAATAAGCTACTGCTGTTTGTTTTGTAGAATTTGGAAGTGTGTTGACACATTTGGGTGATAGCACTCACAATGTTGAGATGACACTATGATACAAACATAAGTTCAAGCCAGACGGAAGCCCTGGAGGATGCTAACGCAGCACTGCAATATGCTAAGGTAAACACCAAGGGGAAAAAAAAAGAAAAAAAAAAGAAGACTGGAGTGCTGCTTGTTTGCCTCCCCCTTCTCCCATTTCTGCTCTGTGAGCACAACCTAAAACAGATCTCCTGCTGATATGGAGGTCACACAGTTTATTTCTGTCATGCTCACGTGGTCTTGTCAATAACAGGGGAGTGTGAATCAGAAGCTTATTTTAAAACCAAAATATATGGTGTCACTTTGTATTATGGTAGCACCCAAGGACCTCTTAGGATCAGGGCTTCATCTGTTAAAAACTGAATCTGTTATGAGATGAACATGTTGTGTTGATCAACTTAAGATGCAAGAGAGGAATGCCACGAGCTGTAGGAGGGGAAGGGAGGGTAAAGGAGCTGAAGTGATGGGTGGTCTGTACAACGCTAGAAAGGAAACAAAAGGCTATAGGCTAAGCATTGTCACTTAGAAGTGTATAGGCAAGTAATTGAAAGATAAGATTTGGAACATGGCAAAATATCTTCTTTGTTTGACTAACTACTGAAGACATTTGATAGATCTTGAGGTGATGTAGGGCTGGGGTGGGAGCTGGCAGGACAAACAGGTGAGCAAATTAATGACATTGTTGCAGCTTGCCCATATAATGTTGTGATTTTTATTTCTTCAATTGCATTTACTTGGTACAGTGCTGCTTATACAAGCTTGGTCTAGAAAAATAAAATCAGCTCATTCAAAAAGGTCTGTCTGAGATATGTGTTACTGTGTGCCCCCACAGCTTTTCAGGGCTAGTGACCTATGTGTTAAAGTCTGACAAGAAGGCAAGCACAAAAGCAACTTGGAGGAAAAATGAAGAAACACCTCTTGCTGAGAAAGTAAGATGGAGAAGAGAGTAAATGAAACTAGATTATTTCATTGTGCAAAAGTATTCCTCTTTGTCACACCGATTAATGGCAAGAGCAATAGTGTTCTTTGCAGGAACTTGAATGATAAATCAAAGCTAAAAGTCAGAAAGTCAATTAAGTTATCTGTGGATGGTTGCTACTGCCATTTCCTAAAGAAAAAATGAATGCTTATAACCAGAATTATAAAATTGTAAGACTCCGGGTAGCCATGCCCTTTTTTAATCTGAGCACTTCTACTAGTACAGAAGAATGACATTCAGAATCTTCCTGTCTGCTGGAAAATGTAAAGGCAGAAGCAGTATTAGGTATGTAGTATTCAGGAACTTCACAGATGAGTTTCCAGGAAACATTTACAGCTTTTGCAATAAAAATAGCATTCATATAGGACTTTGTTTATGGTGGGGCCCTACAGTGAATTGTTTGGGTTTTGTCTGTAAAATTTCTAGCCAGTTGCAAAGAACAAGTGTAAGCTGGAGCACTATAGTAGCATTTACACCCTACAAGAAAGAAATATTATTTTAAGGGAAACCATATTTTCTGCATTGACTGCTGCTGCCAGAGTTCTAAATATTGAGTTCAACAAACTTTTCCATCAGATTCCAAAATGATCTGGAGCATTCCCTTTTAATGTGAAATAAATGCTTATAAGCTGCCAGGTGATTTAACAACGTTTGCTGAGATGTGAACAATGAAGGGTGCCTCAGGAGACTCTGCTTTGTTTTGCTACTGTAATTTCCAGTAAAGATTTGGTCAAGACTTGAAAGTGTCTCAAATGATGTATTTTGCAGCTTTAAGTTAAATTTCAGACCTGCCAAAAGTTTCATGATTGCTAGTTTTTCTGGCTGAAACCACCTAATTTTTCCATTGTGGTTTGTACATCTAGTTATGGATGACCATTTTATCTCTCTGGCTTCAGAAAAGACAAACACTGTATCACTTCTTAAGTGTGAGGGGGAAAAAAGAGTCACCTAGTAAAATAGTAGTATGATTTTTCAAAGGATTACAAATTAATCAGATTTTGTACAAATAAACGCTGAGAGTCTAGTCTGTAGCAAAAAGATTTACAGTCTAACAGAGACAAGCCATTGGTTACATTTAAAGGAAAGAGTACATGTGGAGAAATTAATGGTTTTAAGAAGGAATCTAAATAGAGAGGACATTTGGCAGGCAAAATGAAAGACTAATCAAGCATAACACATGGCAAAAAACTCAGCCACAAAATAAACCGAAAAACCCAGCAAACTTCAGCAGGAAGAAATTGTAAGACCATAAAAAATAAAAGTGGAAATAAAAAACAAGAATGCCTGGAACAACTAATGGATATAAGAAGGACTGATAGCTAGCAGAGTCGTGTTGTTAGCAATTTATTGCAGATGCAAGATATTGTTGCAAAGTGAATAAGCATTATTTTCAAATGGCAAGACACATGTAAAGCCAATACAGCTCCTGCTAATTTATTAATGCAAGGCGTTGCTTAGACAGCATTGAGTCTTCAGCATTTTTAACTGTGCCTCCCTCACCATTCTAATTCATATGGTTCCTGAGAAATGGCAGCGATCCCATGGCACAATCAATAGCTGTGTTATAACTGGCTGTGTATGGGGTCCACTGAGTCAACTTTTGTGAAATACATTTGCATAGAAAGCAGTGAGAAACCTCAGTCCTTGTAAATGTTGCAGTAGGGTGAATTGCTGTAGTTTTTGTTTCACTGCCTCAGGACCATGGTATCTCTGATATATATATGTGTGTATGTGTGAGTGTGCATGCATATATTTGTTTACAGATTTGTAGTGAAACTCTCATGGAAACAGCATAAATATGGTAACTAATGACCAGTGTACTATACAGTCTTCTTCCAGGTAAGAAACAGTAATTTTTGCATCTCCATTGTGCACATAGTATATATTCCTTATATTTGTGTAATATATTACATAGAATGATTTTTTATTTTTTTTACTGATGATAAGCCATTCCTTTCATGTCCTTAAATATTTTAATAAAGCATAGTCACAAATAAGAGGGAACTGTGTATTCTTGAAAGCAAATTTTTAGAGTTTTTCTCTTTCAATATGTGTTTATTTCCTTTTTTGAATTATAAAAACCCACACAGATAGACTAGCAAAGTGCAAGCAGAAATGGCTCTGTTGGTTTCTTTAAGAAAAAGAATATGAGCAAACAAAAACCTCTGCATTGGTAGCATGGTATTTTTTTAATTAGATATGATTTTTGAAAATGTGAAAAAGACATCAATATTTGGATTTTCCAAAGCAAGTTAGTGAAATCAATTAAGTCATGTAGTCACTTCTACCTTTATGTAGCTTAAAACCAGTTAAATGTTTTTAAGCATTATTTGCAGAAAATAAATGCATTTGGAATGAAAAGTCATCAGGTACATTTCAACATTGCTGCTTTGTAAGCCATGTAAATGCAGGTTTATGGAGAAAGTGATGATTGATACTAGCAATTTCAAGTAGCCTTTCTTCCATGTCTTGACCTTTTGCCGGAGGCAATACTACTTTTCATTCTTTTTCTAGTTATAGCATGGTTTTGTCTTTCAACTGTATGAGTTACCTTGCACTAACTGAAATGCATGTATGTGATGCTGCAACACTGGCACAGGATGCACATTTGCCTATCAGTCGTGCACCATTAGGAACGATTCTTCAAAATAATGTTAAGGTGTTATCTCATTCCAAAACTGCACAGAAATTGTTTCATTGTGTCAGCAACCTGTGAAGAAAGGTGAGAAGGCAGCACAAAGTCTGAGAGTCTCTCACGCTGGTCAGTGTTTGGAGATTCCCCACACAAAATGGGTAATAACTGCAGGAAGCTTTCTGGGTTGAAAGGCCTCAGATAGAGTGTACATTTTACTATTTCTCTATTAGACTTATAATAACAGAACACTTGAATACTTAAGGAGTCCTGAAGAGCATGGCATTGGAAAGGCAGCTCTGTTTGCTTGAGAAATAGTGGTGACATGAATTAGGAAAGGGCAAACTGGAGTGCTGCAACTCCCAGTAACCTCCCAGAACAGTCATGGGCAGCATCCAAAGGGGTGTGAAAATCAGATAAATGAAGGAAGCGTTTCAGATGGAGAGAGAGAAACGAGTTTAGTTTTCTAAGTCAGCTCCAAAAACTGAAGCTCTCAGCAACCTTCATTACATAACCTGTGTAAATGATACTGTAGTCCCTTGGGCGTGAGCCAGCTTGGGGGAGAACTCTGTGGTAATCTTGCACTGGCAGGAGTAGGAGGAGATGCACCGATTGACCTAGTAGGTATTTCCCCTACTCATCAAAAAGCAATAGGCATGGACAGGCCACTGGGAGCACTATGCCACTAAATAGTCTCCTGTCTAGTTAGTGTCTCACCTTCTATTTTTAAATGTCTCCTGGAAGTGCTGAGGGAAAGCAATGGAAGACAGAAAGAAAATAAACGTTATGGGTTAGGGATATCAGCCCTTGTCCAAGTGCAAGAAACTGCCTTCCACAGAAAGCTGTGAGGTGCTTCTAGATCAAAGGATTACAGGGATGTGAAGATTCAGTTACGCACACAGTTTTCTTGTGTAACTGTCACTCCTTACTGGTGGCAGATAAATTAAACTACGGAAGAACATCCCTTCTAAGCAGTTCTTAGGACAGAATATTAACATGGGAGAATACAGCTAAAAGGTGACAAATACTTCTTCAAATGACAAGAATTTTTTTTCTGCTGTGACTGGAAGTGTAAATGTAGAGACAGCGGTTTTAAGCTTTATTTTAGAGGTGGTTTTTTTTTGCTCTTTATAAATGTAGCGATCTTACTGTAGTTTTATCTTTCTTGATTAAAAGACTGCTAACAGATGCCTTAGGATTAAAATGTGGAGTAGACTTTGCTTTTTGTTTTGCTTTTTACAGAGTCTGGTGTGAGTGGAGATATCTGTGAGTTGGAAAATATACCCACTAGATCACTGTAACCTGCATATTTGATTTAAACTTGAACTTGCTGTGTTCCATGTCACAGTTATTAAAAACAAAACAAACAACCAAAAAAGTGGAGTTAGTACAAACTGAAAAAGAAGCAGAAAACTAAAATGAAGTTTCCCCAAATCAGCAAATGGCAAAACAAAGCAGGATCATGATTATAAAAAGTGACTGCATAAAATGGCTTACTCACTGTTTTTATTGTTAAGGACTAAATTCTGAAACTCCACTGTTTGCTACAGTGGCTTCTTACATATCTATACACTAGGAAGCTCTATAGGATTTTCTGTTATTTTATTTTATTTTACTAAAACAACATAAGCTCAAAGATTGTTATTTTTGTGGTTTATTTCTCCCACTGCATAAGCTCTTTGTATTGACAGTATTAAAATGTTTTCTGATCTGTTGCTAATGCATAGTAGCAAGGGGAAGGACTAGGAAAAGAATTGGCATGAATACTTCTTAACAAACAGGCATGTATTTCTTTTTTATATCTTAACCAGGGCTTTGTCAGAGTGGAGGAGCTGAGATGGGTTAATACTCAGACAGGCTGCTGAAATTTCAGTCTGGTTTTCTAATTCAGAAGTACTACTGGATTAAAGAAATGGTAAGTTTAATTTTAACTCTATGTTTAAAAAAAAAAAAAAAGAAAAAAGAAAAAAAGAAACTGGAAGGGAATCTTTAACACTGTAAGAAGAAGTCTGAAGTGGTCTTCCTTTAATAAAGAAAGAACAGCTTCAAAAATTATTGTAGTTCTGGTTTGATTGTTTTGCTTATATTTCAAGTAAATAGATTTCTTGATGATGTGGTGTTCAAACTTGCATTATGGTATTTGCTTGCCATTCAGTTCCAATCAAGGAAACAGAAAAGCATTCTACAAGAAGTAGAAAGCATTCTATGAAAGCAAAGAAGATCCTGTACTGCTTTCTTTAGATAATCAGTACTTTAAATTCTGCTATTTCTTCCTCTAACCATTCCTTCATTCAGCATATGACTCTTTCTCTTTTTTTCCTTTCCCTATAAGTTTACTTGAGTTATGTAAAAATTACACATTTTATAAACTGCCCAAGTCCTATCATGGTCACACTGTATGATCTGCTGGATGTCTTCATCTGCCTCTGCTTGTTCTCCAGTGTTCTGCAGAGTACCCCTATGCACATTTGGCACTGGAAACTGAGAAAGATCATGCAGCTCCTCAAGCAGAACAGTATTGCCCTTTTGTTCCCCGTGGTGCATGAAATGAATATTTTACTGGCAAGGACTACTGTGTTCATTCACTTTAGCTTCCTTCTATCCTGAAAGACAGTTAAAAGGACAGAATCTTCGGTCTTTCAGATTTCTTATCTCAAGGAGGCCTTCTTGGGGAAAAAATGTTGTGGATGAGGGAAGATAATGGCAATTCAGGTTTGGAGGAAATATTAGTCCTAACACGTTCCTCTCCTCTCGGCTCCTTTTTCCTCTTTGCTGTTCAAATAGAGAGGAACATAGAAGACATAAAAGTAAATCCGTGGCCAGAATGCTCTGCTCCCTCACCACTGACTCATAGAGAAGATTTTCTATCCTTATTCCTAAAAGTAAAGGTGATCTTAGTTAATCTTGCTTCTCAGCTAACCTCCTACAAAAGGCCACCTATATTTGAAAAGAGCTGAGTTCATTCAAAGTCTTGGAAAGGATTAAACTGGAAGAGGCTAATTGGGCTGGAAATGGATGGGGGGCATACTCTGCAGATTCTTAACTGACAGAAAGAGAAGAAGATAGGTAGGAAAGAAAAAAGCTTCCCTGCCTACTTAAATGCCACATACCTAGAGCCGGTCCTATGTAAACTATCAGAACTCTCAAGTACTGGCATTTATACTGCGTTTAAAGTGAGACCAAAGGATGGAAAACTGGTTGTCTGAGTTATTTTGGGGTTTTTATTACGTTCAGGGATTAATTTGGATGACAACAATGGTGTTTTTAGTGCAACAAATAGAATCTTAAAAAGCAATCTGGCAGAAGATCTGAGAAGCAGAAGGTGAAAATAAATAAAATGGAGCAGTGAAGAATGCAGAAAGAAACAGAAAGTGTTCAAAGACATGTAAACATTAGGAAGGCTTGAGCCAAATTCATGTGCAAACATCTAAGGTAGAAATCCTCTTCCCTTCTTTTTCCCTTTCTCTGACGATATGCATATACAGCCCCTGCTCCCTCCTGCATTTATTCTTATGACAGAGCTTAAATGAAGGAACAGAAGAAAAAAAGAGGCAGATGTGACTATGTGGGAAGTTGCTTTGCCACTCACTTGTGGATGGAAACCACATCATCTTGTGTAGCTTGTGGGAGGGGGATTTATTCTTTCAGAGTTTTGAATAAGACTTATGATTCCACCTGGATTTATGCACAATAGTTTTCCTGTCTGTACTCTTTAACTTTCTTTGAGAGCTCTCTGACTAAGTTATTTTCCTCCTGGGATATATAAAGTATACTCTCACCTTCACTGGGATAAGATACTTTTGAATACAAAGGCCTCTGCTGAAGACCTTTTGCAAATATTGTCCATTCTCATGAAATTTCACCTGGAGCTCATCTGTAGGGTCTTACTTAGGTTGGGTCATGTGGCAGGGCATTATAAACTCAAAATGGCGTTACTGTATGCTGAGATCCTTGTTCTAGGAACTTTACACCAAAGGTAGCAAGCTATTTATGCTTATGTTTAATTGTAGTGATTTTTAAGTCGTCTCACTGAAGTCAGTGATACAATGCCTAAGCTTAAAGATGAAATCATGCTGAAGTGCTTTGCTGGCTTAATGCCCAAGTTGGCTTTCAGTGTATTAAAGGCAGCCTTTCCTGTGATGATGGTGAATTAGAATTATGCTAAAGTGTTTCTAGCAAGATGAAAAATCACCTCCAATCTAAAGGTTTTATTGCTTTTTCTGCTTTTTATGAACTCAAAAATGAGGCTATTTGTATGAAAAATAGCACTTGAGAATATGAAATTTCCAGAAGAAATGGGGATTCTTTTTCTCACAGAAGTTGAAAGCATGGTGCACAATCTTTTTTTAAACAAACAAAAACCAACACATGATACTGTCTATGCAAATGGAGGTCCTATGGGAAGCTTTGGACATGCAAAATCTAAATGTTGTGAACTACTTCTAAATTAAATTTACTTTAATGCTCTAATTCTGTAATAATGTCTTTCCAGAGCCACTGTGAGGGTGCTTCAGTGAAACCTGTGGGTCTCCATGTCTGTTGACTGCTGATGGATGTGTATGAACAATGAAGTGATACTGCATGTATCTCACTGCCTGCTAACTGTTGTCTTCTCAGTTTCAAAAGAGTTGCTTAGTGAGTGCATCCAAAATCTCACTCCTGATGAAGAGAGAATTTGTGTTTACAGAACAGAAAGTAAGACATGGCCAGTAATTAAACTGTATCTGATAGTTTTGCTCTTCTTTATTACTGCAGACACATTTGCCCTGCAATAGGCAGGGTACTCTTGAACAGGCATATTCTTCTGTAGTTTTTCATTGCATATTTAGTAATTTGAAACTATATAGTTTGTTTAATGCCACTTCACCACTTAGCTTGCAGAATCTCTGTGAGAAATATTCTGGGTCCCTTGACCTTGTTTTTTAATTTTTTTATTTTAATTTTTTTTTTTTTTTTTTAAGCAGCATGTCTGGAATGTGCTTCATGTGTTATATTTCCTCTGTGGATCTATCTTTGATGTCCAACGTGAACTTTTCTTATAACTTAATTTTGATCAGTAGAGCTACTTAAAGTACCACTGTAAGTAGTTTAACTCATGTTTTTCATTGGCAGTTGTGGAACACTTACACTGTTGTTTCTGATTGTGAAGGCATGCGGGTCTGCCCCTGACTGATTTTGTTCTGAAATGAGAGGATGCTCTTGCACAAACTTTCACGCGCTGCAGGACCACAAAGTCTGTGGTCAGGTATTTAGCAAATGTATTCAACACACAAATTTCTACAGATTCCTGGTTTATACATTCATTAGATAAATTTATGCCCCAGCTGGATCAGGTTTTGTTCTTTAATTTGACAAGGACTTGCTTTGATTTGACATCTGTAAATTTAGTAATACTTTTGCCAGTTGGATTTGATTCTTTCAAGTGATAACCTAAGAGGAAAACAGGAAGAGTGCTACAATGGTTAGAACAGATTCATAGCAAATTTAATATTTTTGTGTATTTCTTGCTTGATTTTTAGAGGTAGTTTTTTGAAGGAAGGGAGAAACGTCAGGTGGAAAAAATACAAAGCAGCAAGAGCAAGAACCCAGACTATTCTGTAAATGGTAAGAAGTTTCTTCTTTGCCTTTGACTATATGTGTTGCCTGTACTTCATTGCTAACAACTGCAGAAGTCTTGCCTGTTTTCAGGGAGGGATATGAGGGCACTGGAGAAATGTTGACTGTTTTATTTATGATTATCTTAGTAGCATTAAATAACACATAGTACTGTCCACACTGGTATCTTATTACTTTTGTGACATTGAGTCCAAGGCCAGAAACATCAGCAAGGGCAGAGAACATTGGCTGCATTTGGAAATTTCTTTAGCCAGGCAACCTGCTACACATGGGTTTGGAGTCTCTTCCCTGTGCACCCCAGCTCCTGGCGCTGCCCTCGTGCCGTGCACACCCTCTGTGTACATTCTGCACATTCCACAAGTGACTTTGCTTATATAACCCTCACTGCACTACCTTCCTCTCCCCGCATAGGTGAACTGCCAGCTGCCCTTGCTTAAACAGCACTTCTGTCCTCACGCAACATCCAGCTTACTACACAAAAGGCCATCTTTATTTCTGGCTCTATTTCTCTAGGAGTATCAGTCTTGGGGAATTGCTTTTCAGGGCAGAGCTAATGCAGTTGTCTACCAGCTGCCGAATCAAGTGACTTTGTATGGAGTACTGTGTCCAGTTCTGGGCTTCTCAGTACAAAAAAGACAGGGATCTCTTGGAAAGAGTCCAGCGGAGAGCCACAAAGATGGTGAAGGGCCTGGAGCATCTCCCCTATGAAGAAAGGCTAAGTGATCTGGGTCTGTTTAGCCTTGAGAAGAGAAGACTGAGAGGGGACCTGATCCAGGTCTATAAATATCTAAGGTGTGGGGGGCAAAGTGGCGAGGCCAGACTGTTTTCAGCAGTGTGCGGAGACAGGACAAGGGGAAATGGCCAGAAGCTGGAGCATAGGAAGTTCCGCACCAATGTGCGCAAGAACTTCTTTACGGTGAGGGTGACGGAGCACTGGAACAGGCTGCCCAGGGAGGTTGTGGAGTCTCCTTCTCTGGAGATATTCAAGACCCGCCTGGATGCCTAACTGTGTGACCTGGTGTAGGGATCCTGCTTTGGCAGGGGGGTTGGACTCGATGATCTCTGGAGGTCCCTTCCAACCCCTATGATTCTGTGATTCTGTATGCTCCTGTGCTTTCTTGTATTGAAATATTAAAAACTGCTCACCCAGAAGAACTGCATAGTCCTGTCATTCAGCAGTGACGATGATGGAAGTTTACAGGCTAAAGCTTGGCCTGTGAATGTAACATGCTGCTGCAGCTTTCATTGAAATGTTTTGTAACACGCAAACCTGTGCAACATACTGAGCCACTTTTTCTCTTTCCCCAGGAAAGCAGAATATTTCTACAGAAATAGCAGGAATGCTAACACCCATCTTGTATTCTAAAAAGATGCTAAGATCCTCACACCAAGTTGTACTTCAGGTAAAAGTATACTTGTATATGTTTTAAACAATGCAATCAAAATAGATTCATCCAGGACATGAGTTCAGGTTTCAGCTTTTCTTACCAGGTTCTGGTGATTTCATATGTATAAATATTTTCATAGTTGGATTTCTTTATCAACGCTGTCAATATCTTGTCAGGAATAACTGAAAATAAATGATTGTAATAACAGCATCAATGTAAGTAACATCAATAAATATAGTTATCTGTCACAAAGAAGCAGGTTGCGTGAAGTAGAGTATAGTAGTCTCAGAAGACAATGTTCCAAAATAAGCTGTTTCTGTTTTTACTAGTTTAGGACTTTTAAAATGCAATTTCCATTTGTGTTAAGAGTCCCCTTTAACTTTCATCAGATTTATCTGTAGATATTTCTGCTTAAACACCATAGGACAGTTTTTGTTTTCAGTGCTGTAGAGCGCTTTTGGCTCTTGCTGCAGTCAGTTGAAATTGTGGGCAAGCAGGAACTTTAGGAATGAATTGTTAGTTGTTGTTATTAATTTCTTTGGGAAACACAAACTGTATGACTCACTGTTAACTCACGTATTGAAAAATGCTGTGCTCTTTCTTCACAATAAGCTTACCATTTCAAAGCACTACCTTCCAACATTGAGTAGAATTTGAGCAGAAGAATTGTGAATAGGGATGTACTTCACTAATCTGCAAAGCCTTGGAAATCTGATAAAGTACAACAGAGACAAAAATACATGAGTTCAAAATTGTATGCTTTGCAACTTTAGTGAAACTACCAGAATATGTCTGAATGACATATGACATACATAAGTATGATGTCACCAGTTTAAAAGCATGTCTTTCTAAGTTTTTGGTTTTTTTTTGCGTTGGTTACTGGTCTGGAGTTTTAATTTGATACCATGTATTTGATCATTATATCCTGTTTCTTTTAAAATTCTTGGCTAATTTACTTTCTTTTGCTGTAATTTCCATTTTCAAATTCTTTGATAAGTGTCAGCCAGTGCCTTTTCAGACATTTCCTCTGTATATTACCCAGAGAGCTGCTTAATCATAAGTCATATGTGCAGCAATATGGTTTTATTATTATTCATGTCTTTCTAAAAGCCAAAGCCAAATCTTAATTTTGCAGCACAATAGTTGAGTCTTTGAAAAAAGAGAAAATACAGTAAGTCACTGTGGACCCAAAGATTTCCTTAGCAACCTTTCATAACAAAGGCTTTGTAAAATACTTTGCACTCTCAGATTGTCACCTTTGTCTTTGCATCTGCCCTTCTGCTCTTTTGAGAGTCTTTGCCAAGGTGAACTCTGTATAGAATTGCAGGGACATTTTAAAGAAAGGCTACACTGTGTAGGAAATCTTTTTCCCAATTCTTCTGTGCTGGATTTCTTATTTGAAAGAGCAGTCTTCCTTTGGGAGAGACCCGTATGTGACTGAGTCCTTAGTTTACAGTGTCTTCTTTGGAGGTGGCAACATTCCCAGTACCTATCAGCACTGAGTGTCATGAGCACTGAATTTCACATCTATCTCCTTAGCAAGGAATATAAATAGAAATCAAAACCAGTTGTGCAAATGCGTTCCGTAAGTGAGCTGAAAAGAAATGCCTCCTGCCTATATACTTCCATTGATACATTCTATTTGCTCGTTGTAAATCTAAATTGCTGTGTCTGAATATATTTGCAACTAGATCATCTAGGATAAAGCTACTGAGAGAGAAAAAAAAGAGAGAGATCATCTAGCACAGGAAATATTTTCTTGGAATGGAGAAAAAAATGGAGAAACAAACTGAAAAGGCATTACGTTTTGCACCGTTAAGCATTCTAAAAATATACTGGGAACATGAAAGTATCTGATACATACTTCTTTCTTTTCTTCTTTTCTTTCCTCTCTTCTTCTCAGACATGTGTACTCATAAAATTTAATGGAGTGGAATTGCCTGAAAGAACTGGACCATTTTTAATATACCTTTCTGTAGCTCCTTGGTACATATGTGAACAATTTTAATCAAAAAAAAAAAAAAAAAAAAAAAAGAAGAAAGATTCATAGTGATTCTCAAACATCTTGTGGTTGATCATCTGTACTGGACAGATGGATTCGGTCACTGTAAGCCAAATAAATAAATTAGCGCTATCTTTGAAATGTATAGCCACACTTGGCATCTGGAGTTACCATAAACCCTCCCCTCAGTTCAGATGCCTTCACCTATACTGCTGAACTGGCCTAACTTTATATTCTGTTTGGCCTTGAGTTAGAACAGAGGACCACCTGCATGAAAGAGATGTGAAATGTTATGCGTGCCTTTGTAATGGGATAGAGTACCAGAGTACCAAGTCTGCAAATATTTTACTGAGCAGGTCATGTATTAAGTAAAGCACTGAAAGGTAAAATGATAAATGATGAAGTCATCATTTTAGAACTGGTGTCCAGGTGGTGAAAAGCCAGAGGGCTAAGATTTAGAAAAAAGCAACTTCCTTTAAGCTTCACTGACTTGGTGCGTTGCCTTCATTGTGCTGGATGAAGCTGTAGTGTCTGGGTTAGCTTTTTGTCTGTTTGTCTATGAATCTGACTGTTAAGCGAGAAGCTTGTAAAGGAAGGATATGGATGTGTATTTGGCTGTCTCGATTTATCTTTTCATGGGCTGCAAAAATGTGTACTGCCTAATGCTGGGATTTTACCTAGTCTAAGGTAAATATTTGCTAAATGCTTTAATTAATTCTGCTCTACAGGAACCATGGCCACTGCATTTAGGCATTTACCTTCTTTTCTTCCTTCTCCACATTTTTAACTCGTGAGCTGCAGGGAGCATCTGCTTTTGCCCAGCTAATTCAAGGTTCCGAACTCATTGGAAAGAAACTAAGGAGAAAACTTTCTGCCCTGTCCTGTCTTCCTCGGTTAGTTTTCTACCAGATCACTGTCTGCAGAAGAATCTACTAACTGCAAGAGGAGATACAGTGAAGGGTACCCGATAGTATCAGGGTGTTTCATGCAACTTTGCTGTCACTTTCATTGTACGTTAGTGTAACTCAAGGAAATTTAGTTTGATTTGAAATTATCTCTCTCATCTGTGACTGTTCCTGTAGTTCGGTGTGTGATTTAGGTGCCCAGGTATGAATGCATGCATTTGGACTGATGTGGGTAGCACAAAGGTAAGGGGTGGAGGGCCTATCAGTCGTTTTTCAAAGCACTCAAGCTTTGTGAACTATGCAGCAAACTACTTTATTCTCTTTCTTCTGCCTACGGCAGTGGAACATCAGTCAAGTATTTTCAGAGAGAAAGTCAGTTGTTTCCTGGTGGTCTAGAGGGCTGAATATGTTCACTAAGGGGACAGCTCAAAACCAGAACTAGTACAAAGGGAGAAGAGAGATGAAGAGGGCAGGCGAGGGGGAGAAAGCTGATCTTTTGTGGCAGCAAGCTATGAGCAGGTAGAGAAGACAGTCTTGCAAACTGGCATCATTTAAAGAGACAGCTTCAAGGAAAGAATTCAAGTTTGGGTAATATGCATATGTAATTGCCACCCTTAGGCTCTAATCTTAGAAAACAGATTGCACTGATTATCAAGAGCAGTAGCTTCTTTATTTCTCATGGACTGTATCTGACAGAGAATTCATCTTTTTATATTATCTGTCAATATGCTCTAATGGAATTCCCATTTCAGCAGTATAATAGTCTCCTTTCATAATTTGAAAGCTCATCACTGGTTAAGAGGCACAAGTAGTAGCCTAGTGCCATGTTATCAGCTGTGTGTATTACCTGGAAGCCACCAAATTTTTTGTGAAATGTCTTGTGATAGAAATAAATGCTTTGGTTCCCCTGGCTAAAGCATGGCAGTGAGAATTTTGTGTTCAGCTCAGCTCTGCACTTTCTGCTGGATCTTGAACCCTGCATTCCTTCATTCTGTTTCGCAAGATGAGAAAGTGAGTAAGTGCATGCCTTGCCTAGATATCTGAGAAAATTAGCCTTTGGGCAAGAGAATCTCACAATTACCCAAGTGAATTATTTTCTTTCACTCTATATGCATCAAATAATGCTTGAAAAGCACACAAGCACTCATGGCTCAGCTCTGATTGAAGCAACTTTGAAGCACTAAATAGGTGAATCTGAAATTGTTTGCAGACTTCAGAGCTGCTTATTACCTATTTGTGCATTTAATGATTACTGTGTGTACATGCATCATGGGTTCCTGAGGTTTGGATGCTGGCAGCTGTTGGAGGGACAGGCCTACCTGCAATGCATGCACAGTGTAGGACTCCTGGTAAACTTGGGGCTGGGCTACTACACAAAAAGTGTGGAGGCCATGCAGCATGTCTGCTACCAAACACTTAACACAAAGCAAAAGCTCTGATGTATGAAGATATTCAGAAAAAGCAGGGTGCTCTCTGCCTGGGAGAGAGCCCTTATGGCAGCAATGCTTTTCTAGAGAGATGAGCCATCTGTCAGAACAGCATCTTTAGTTCTCTGTTGAGAAAGGCAGGGGAAAGATGATCTGAATATATCAGTAATAGACACTCTGTGTTGATAGCCCGGGTGACTGTGTGTGGCCAGAACAGGCATGCATATGTGGAATGGATGATGTACTCATTTAACATGGCAAGGCAGGAGTTTGAAAAGGACTTTTGTACATTAAGGATAGAAATATCCCTGAAAACCAGGGAGCCTTTATAACTTTTAGTCACATATGAGCTTTTCAAAATGGTAGTGTCTCTGAACTACTGAGAAGAATCTTTCAGCTAGCAAAACCGCTTAAAGAAGAGATTTACTCTTCACACAGAGAGAGTTGAAGTAGTAGAATCCTGAATGCCTCATGTTGGTACTTAGAAGTGTGGTAGAAGACTCTCTGGAGTCTAAAGTGCTTACGGAAGCTGAGTGTCTGACAGGGTTATCTCTGTTGTGACCATTTGCTGAAAGCTCATGAAATCAGCATAGGATTCTCATACACATGTCATAAGCCCAATTCTAGCTAATAAGAGAGAGAGGGTGGATAATAAGGCTTAGAGTTCTTTGTCTGTCATTTATCACAATAAAATATGCAAGTATGAAACTGAGGGCTGGTTATATCTCCAGTCTGAGGCACTGCTTTCTCTTAATGAGATGACTAAAACAGTGAAGCAACAGGATGCAACCAGGTGAAGAAATGAAACCACAATAATGGAGTCAATTTTTTGATGAATTAAAAAATAATATGAAAACCTTATGTAAAAAATATAAAGAGAAATCAATCCTTTTTGTCTTTCTTTTTTTGTCTTTCTTGGAATCCACCCTGAACCAGATGTTGGGAGTCTGTAGTTTAGTGTTTTTGGATCACTGCCCAGACTTTTACCTATCTTTTCAGCTATTTACACGGGTTTTATTTCTCCAGCTGTGCTTTCACTGATACTGTACAGTCACAGACCTGCTAAGTTGTGAGTCACTATTAGAGGGAGTTACTGTATTTTCATTCAGATGAACAGTGATGCAAAACATCAAATGGAAATAATTTTGTCTTTGCTCAAAGGGCAAGAGGATCAAGCTTAATTAAGGGTGTGAAGAAATCTGCTGTGAACAATGATAACACAGAAGAAGGGAAGGGAGTGGCATAGGAATTTTCTTTCTAATACCATCACAGAGAAGGTGCAGACAGCTGCTTCTGTGTATGGGAAAAGGTGCAGGGGAATGTCTTTTGTCTAAAACAGGCTAAATTTCCTTTGTGTTTCTTGGCTTAAAGTCTTTTTTAGTTTGGATGGTTTCTGTCCTGTCTACCTTTTAATTCCCTTGACATTTTATTTGTTTATTCATTACTATGACTTTTGCAGTTGCATTTTTAATCCATAAATACAGTATTATTGGTGTAATTGCATGTATTCTTTGTTGTGAGCATAGAGAAGTTCTGTCAATTCTCTCATTTTATAACATATACTGACAGCAAACTCATGAGTCTATAATTCAGTCCTCGGAAAGACCACTAAATCTAGTCCATAGGGATGCTCATACAGTTGCACTAAAAAAAAAAATACCCCTTTTTGCACATTTCTAAATTATAGCTTTACTGCCTGTAGTGGTCTCACTTGTAAGCTGTAGACTGTAGAGAGGAGAGAGTTTCTCAGCAGAAAGCTGGTAAGGGCTCTCCTGAGTGTAGGGGTATAATTTTTAAAGGTGTCATGTGGCAACCTGCCTAAGAGACTGATGGTTCAAGTTTGGTCCTGAGTATGGATTTAAGCCAGTACCCTAGAGGTTAAATATTCCATAGCCTGTTACCAATCCCTTGAGCTAGCTAGTGTCTCCAGGTGCTAGTCTTTTACACAGGCTTTTTAACAAAAGCAATTTCATTGGCAGTAAGAATAAGCTAGTTCAGTTCAAGTGGAATTTTTTAATGAAGTCTCATACCAGTCAGGCTGAGGATCATCTATTGAAAGGAGAGGCAAATGAAGAAAGGCTAAGGGAAGTAGAGATATTCTGAAAGGCTGTTTTATAGTGCTGTGTCTATCTGGAAAGGGGTAGCAGAGAGTTGTGCCTCAGTATGGATGTTTGAGCTAGCTATGAACAACCATTTTGTTACTAAGCTTTCTGAGTGATGTGCACTCTTTGCTATTTCATAAAGCAGCATTAGCTGTAAGCCTAACCATTTGATAAAATCCCCCCAGACACACTCTTTCAGGTGAGTTGACAGTGGTGACTATTCTCTAAGTGGAGTGTTCACAGTTGTCGTGTTTGACTCCAGTTTTGGGGATACGCTACAAAATTGAACACAAAACTGTCACTCTTGAATGCTAGTGCAGTACTAGCAGCTTTCTTTTAAGACAGTGTTTCTGAAGGGAAACTAAGGATATTAAATAACATGGATTTTTATTTTTAAAATCTTACTAACTTCATTGTCTAGAGTTACAAGGAGGTGAGCAAGAGGCCAAGAACATATATGTTGTAACCTAGAGTCTCACTTGTGTTTTTAAGTCATTTGTGTTTTATCTTTACAACTAGATTTTAATCCCAGAGTTCCTTTTTCTTCTATGCTGTTGGCTACTAAAGACATTGTCTGCAACTATATTTACTGCGTGAAAGCTACACTAGAGCTTCTCTAATATCTGAATTTTGATTCCTTTTATGATCCTTATCCTAATAATTTATAAACTTTGCCAACTATCATATTTAAACATTAATACATTACCTATTCCTTTTCTTAGTTGTCCATTTCAGATAGATCACTGGGAATTTGGGAGTTCTTAAAAGACCAAAGAAGTGCACAGGTTGTGTAAGAGGCACATCCTTGTATGACTTAAGTATTCAGGTTTATACATTTTTAGGTACAGAAATACAGGTTTGTTAAAATGTGTTTGGTTGCATCAGCCATGTAGCTGTTCAAATAACACTATTTGTGCATGTAACTTATGCACTTCGTTAATGCTCTGGTGCATTTTGAGGGCCTCTTGAGTCCCTCAAGTTTATCATTTGGGTAGCTGTTACCTTGCTAACATGGCTCCTGTTAAAATCCAAAGGCTCTGGTTCTCTACTTACATTTTGATTGTGATTCAATCCTTATTTCTACAACACGTATTTCACTGTTTTCTTCTCTTCAGTTGTTTTTTTTTCCCCCCATCCCAGCAGCCATCTGGTACTTTTTTCTGTCAGCCAAGTTTCTATTCTTTACCTGGACCCTTTCAAACAGACTCTAGAAGAGAGTGGATTAGCAGTTGTCACTGGAAAATGAGTTTATTTCCAGCTGGAAAAGCTGTGAAGTATAACTATTCATTGATATGTTATACATTTCTTCTTGGATGCAGTTATTTGAAGGCAAATACCTAGGAATGGTTTTCCTTACAGTTAAAAATCTGTGAGAAGATCCTCAGTACCTTTAAAGAGAGTTGGCTGATTTTAATTGATCATATTATGCCTGAGGTCTCAACATAACAAATGTGTTCTTTCGTAGACAGGTATTTGTTATTAGCCAAAGGTGAGAGTCTTGTGATGGGAGGCTTTACTATGGGTCAGATTTAGTCCAACTGAAAGAAATTTTTGATTATCCTAATATACTTACTGTTCTTTGTCTTCTCTGTATTATTCTCCAAAATATTCCCCAAAATTGCCCTGCATTATCTTTGTTCCTTTTATAATAAAAGCAGAAGCACATAAATCACTTGAGAAGCAACCTTTTCTCTTTTCTGTCCGTGGCTTATTATAAGCATCCGAAGAACAGAATTTACTTGTGTACTCCTAATTATTTCAAGAACTGAAATGTCTAAGCTAGTAGTAAAAGTGTCATGAAATTACTGTAAGGTTGCATGAGTTTTGGCTGTAAATCTTATTCACCTTGACTAGATCTCATACTTTAATTCACTGGGGTATAAAATACCATTTATGCTAGTTCTTAGTTCACTTAATCATAATTAAATGACTTCAGAGGGCAATAATTCCTAGACACTCTTTCTTTGATGTGACACAAATAACAAACTGTGTTTGTAATGTAAAGGTGTTCTACTTCACTTTTACATTTGCCTTAGTCTTATGCAGCATATAATGTTCTCTTTAGGTATAGGCATATGCTCTTATTACATGCACCATATGGGTCACAGATGTGGCTGACATGGGTACATGACATCTATTTTAATTCCCTTGCACTATACCAAAGCTGCACTTACACCTCTTCATGATGTTTAGAAAGGGATTTCTGCTCAAGATTTTCAATACATTTCTTTTTTTCCCCACCAAATGATGACCCAGGGACACTTCTTTTTCTGCCATCGAGTTATATTGTGTTAATAAAAACCCTTATGAAAATAATATTTTGTTGTTGCTGAATTCATTCAGTGAAGCGTGGCTTCACTGCAGTGAACCAGTGTTTTTTTTTGTAATTTTGGTGCATAACTAATACTTACCTTGGCCTTGCTTTTTCTCTTCCGGTCCTAGTGAATGTGTATTGTTTTGGAAGGATAAAAACCATCTCTAGATTCTCCATGAACTTCGAGTTTGAAATCCAGTTATAAGTTTTGCACTGCATATTGATTTTATTGTAATTTAAGAAGTACTTTTACTATAGAAAAAAGTTTGGAAGTAGAAGTTTGTTGCTACTCCGTTTTGTCCAATTGTATATAAGTTTACTGATCTGAAATACTATGTGTTAGCAAATATCAGCTCACTTTACTCATATGTTCTGAAGTAGGATGACGATATACTGCTCTTGTGTAACATGTTCTGTGCAAGCACAGTAACCTGTGAGTACTGCTACCATGGTAACCACGAAGCTCAGGATCTTTATCTAAAGAACACAGACCTCTAGCTGTAAATGGAACATTTGAATATCATCTCAGTAAAAATTTGTCTATCTAGCTAACTAAAGACTTAGTAAAATGGCAGTTCTTCTGTGCCAGGTTGGAGGAAGAGAAGTTATGTGAATGACAGTGCTCACTGGGATGTGAACAAATATAATTTCCAGATCAATATATAATACATGTTAAAGGCTTTTATAATTTGTGATTGTTTTTGTTGCTTCCAGTGGAAGCTGGTTCAGTTCCAAGGATGTAGAGTTTTATCATGTTGAAATTGAACAGGAGGTTATTTGTGTTCTTCCAGTAGCAGCAAATATACCCATGAAATATAGATGCCTGAGTTACATTAGAGCTAAAGATGGAGAATTTCTTGGCTATGTCCAATAGTCAGCAGTGAAAAGTGAAGAGCCACAAAATGGCATATTTGTATTAGGCAATTGTTCCAATTTTTCCAGTTATTCACCCAGTGAAACCTATGCTTTGCAAGACTGATGGAAAACTGTATGCTCCATCCACCTCAACTATCTCTGTTTATTTGAGTACATTGTGTGACCAGTATAATGATATGGGGACTGAGCCAGCACAAAACCACACAAGATGGGGGCAGAAGGAGTCATGATGGAGGCATGTATCAGACTTTGAATTTGTCTTTACTGCCTTTTGAAGTTCTTCTGTGCAGCCTGTTAATATCTTAATACTGCAAGTTTGCATTTCCTGGAGTAGGAAAAATTGCAGTTATGTCAGGAGTTATTCACTGAAGTGTTTTATACATGTGGAAAAATATTTCTTGTTTCCCAAAGTGTGAAAGCACCCCAGGAGATGTACAAGTATTGCATTTCTTTTTCACAAAGTGACTGCCTCTGAAACCAAACTCTGAAAGAAGGGGAAATAACATGGAACAGCTTCAAGATCTCTCATGACCCAAATAGTAAGTCTTGTTCTTTTCTCTGGGATACAGAATCAGGAGTGAGGTATGCCTTGAGATTTTCAATGGAAATTCAGTTGTCATTCTGAAATTTCTTACCTTTGCCTTATAGGACAAAACAAGGAAAGAGAAACACACTTTTATTTCATCTATTCTCTGGTCAATTCATGTCATTACAATGCTACAACTTCTGAAATGCTAAGTGTTTTCCATCATTTCTTACCTGGTGGTTTTAATAAAACAAACAGAATGACCAATCTCTTGTACCACATTCGGTAGTAATATCCCATCTTCTATCTCAAGGCACCAGAAATGCAGAATCGGAACATACATATTTCTGTTACCTCCTTTATCAATGGAAATACAGAAGCTACATTCAAATTTTAAATTTTCTTACTTTAAAATATGCTACTAGGCAAATATATGAGAATGCAGTTTTCTTTGGATAAATTTGCTGCAATTAATTTACATACTTTCTTACTTGATTTTCTGATTTTACATGGCAATCTTTTAATGCAGTTGTCAGTCTCACTTAACATCCTTATGTGACACATCTAGCAGAATACTGCATTGTCTCTTCCAGCTTACCTGCAGCCCCTGGAAGAATCTGTGGAGATCTTGCAGGAGATCTCAGTTGCCTGAGTCCTGGTGCACAATGAGTTCCCAAGGCACATGGACGGCCTTCTATCACTAATACAGTCTATGAGATCAGTTTGTTAAATGTGAAAAGTTATCATTTCAATTTCGACATATTATTCGAATATATCTTAGTTTAAATTTAAAAAGCAGAAGTAAAATGCAATTCAATGGAACTCATGTTTAAAATATTTTAGTAAGTATATGCTGATAATTTTGGTTTTGTTTTAATGAGAAATTCACCCAAGTTAATTTGTTCCTATGGTTTCTGTTTTGCTGAAACAGCAGAATTGTCTAACCCCTTCCTAGCCTAATCAGCTCTTCTAGATAAACTTCTTTCTGAATTTTATCACTGATATTGATAGAAATTAAATATGAGTTATAATGTGGAAAGAAGCAACTCAAAAATAAGTTGAATTCACCAGCAATACCCATTTATGTTGCAATCCAAAGAGAATGGGCATTGTGGCTAGAAAGATCTCAGTCCTAAACCTCTTGATCATAGTTTCTCCATTCAATGTATATAACATATCTACGTTCAAGATCCTTGTTAACTCTTTGCAGCTCTTAAGGAATTGTTTTAGCACTGCATTTTCATCAAGCTTCTTTTGTTAAAGATTATGCAAAATGAGTAGCTGTATTTCTACAGAATAATCATTGTTAAAGGTCATGGCCTTTCTTCCTCCTTCTGAAACCTTAGAAGAGCTAGAGGCTTTGCATCTCCTCTAGACATTAAGGGGTCCATTTCAAAGCAGAGAATGTGGGAGCTGTACACACAAATCTTTCTAACAAATAACGGAATTTGTGTTTTGACTTGACCCTTTTGAGCATGGCTTTGAAAACTTACCCAAGAACATCTATCTGAAAAGTCTTCAGTCACCACTGTCTAGTAGAGAATTTATGGGCGTGCATGATTTGGGCTTGACTTAACCTTATCTTTATATGGCTGCAAGTAAAGCAAAAAAAAAAAAAAAAATCAACTGGGGCAACTGTTGCTGGAGTTGACCGTTATAGAACACCATTATACTGGACACTACTTTTATCTCTATTAGAAGGGGTGCACACAGCCTTGCAGCAATGCAAGGAATAGCTCCTCTTATTTTCCAGTCATGTTGCTAGCCTGTAACAACTTGACATGTTGCTAAACTGACATGTCATTCTGTTTGTTGCTTCTCCATCACCTTTGTACAGCAATCTGAAATGTACTTGATGAAAAGATTATTATAAGGTTCAGACAACTGAATTTCAGTTTTAAACTATGAGTGTTCTCAGTGGAGACTTTTCTAATACATACAAGAAGGGTCAGCTGAGGAGACTGATGGCTGCAGTAGATACCTGAGGGAGGGGATATATTCTTTATGGAGATTAGTTCATGAGATAAGTATAGATAGGGCTGTGATGGTACTGGGTGGGAGGTCATCAAGATGGAACAGACAATGAAGTACATGACACAGTGATTAGTGTCAAGTGTTTAAAGAGAAGACTGAAAAAATAATCTGCACATCCTTTCCTGATTTTTCTCTTCTGAGGAGTCACTGATTTGAAGAACAACCATAGCAGAAAAGTTTGAAATTCCCTTTGCACATTTACTTGCTAGATAACTCCTCTCTGGGCAGTCCATGAACTCTCCAGTAAGTTTCTTAGTGCTCTGCGATGTTGTCAGTCAAACTCAGACATTTGGCATGTCTTCTAGAGCAAAATGTTGTGAGCTTGGCATAAGCAAGGCAGAGATGAAACTTGTGCTGAAGGTGGAAGGTACTTTTTTGTATTCAGGAGAGGTGCTGTAGAAAGGCAGCTGAGACCTCATGGGACCATTTCCTAAAGCACATGCAAACTGTGTCCCTAGAGGTTCTAAACAGGACAGAACTGGTGCTGAGCTAAAAGTAAACTGAGGAAATAAAAAAGCAACTGAATGAATTAGAGGGAAACAAGTCACATAAGTATATAACTGGATACTTAGAGATAATTTCAGCTTTTATTTTATTTTATTTTATTTTATTTTTTTTACCGTGTGCACCAGAGATCAAATCTCAAATATCACAGCATAATTCTGTAGTCTAAATACACTCGTCAACACAGAACAAATCAAGTGAAAAAAAAGCTTGATTGATTATCCCTTAAGGAAAAAAGGGTATCTGTTTTTTACTGTGTAAGTGCAAAAAATTGCGTTATCTCCTGCATGTAGCTGTAGATGAGGTATTTCTTTAATAGTGTATTGCTTCTGATGTATGACCTCCAGAAGGTATATCCCATCTGGATGAATGATTCATTCAGATAAATTACTTATCCAATTCTGAGATCTGTAGTAGAAAAGCAAGCAATTAACCTTTCCTGATAAGAGCTAGAGTTAAGTCTTGAAGAGTTTAAAACGCAGTAAGTAGCTGGTGTTTATTTTCTGGAGCAAATTTTAACACCAGCAGATGGTGCTAAAATGTTCATTAAAAGAAAAAAAACCAACAAATAAAATCAAACAACAACAAATAAACAACTGATCTCAAATTCCCTTAAATTCATAAACTCTCAGGGAAAGATAAATCAAGATGCTTTAGCTAACTGCTGTGGGAAACTGAATCAAGGGTGATGTTAGTCCTCTTTTTACTCAGACTAGTATAACATGAAGATGTCTGTGGCCCTTATCTTCTAGCTTGCTTTCAAGGTGGACCAACTTTCCTTGAGTCAGGCTTTTACCTTGAATAAGGCAACACAAGTGTTTCAGTAATTTTCACTCAAACTGAGGATTAAAAACATTGCGGTAGAGTTTTACAGATAATGAAAGGAAAGTTTTAATATTTTCAGACCCATTTTCACTTTGGATACATCCCTAAAACAACTGCCAATTGTTTTTCTAAGGATATTGCTACATGATTTTATTAGTTGCTAAAGGGAAACTACTTGCTTTTTAATGTGGCAAAGTCCCTGATACTGCATGGATAATAATTTTAAAATATATTACAGATGAGCTACATGGATAACTCAGGAAGTTTGGTACAGGAGTGCAGAATTTTTTCAGTTCTAGTTCAACTGGTCACATCAGTCTGAAGCTGATAACCATTGAAGGCCACTCACTGCTCACTATGAAGATATTATACATCACATCAATTTGAGTGAAGCAATGCATTGATACTGTGGTTCTAGAGAATCTGCAACACCAATCCTACAGTATTAGACCTAGAGGTTATTCCTTGCAAGATAGTTAACATAAAATTCCCTCTAGCAGAATAATTTTATTCAATTTAGAGTGGCGAGCCACATCCTGATGTTTTCTCCATGCACTTGTGGCAGACTTGTCTAAATAAAGACCAAGAACACCTTCAAAGTTATTGCCAGCCAAAGTAACTTAACACATCTTCTACATATTAACTAATAGTGTGACCACTTGGGACTGTGCTATATAGTTCCCTGCTGCTCATTTTATGAATACTCCTTTGCAAGAATCATCCAGAGTAATGCAAGGCACAGGTATCCATAATGACTTATTATAATATCCTTTTTTTTTTTTTTTTTTTTTTTTTGCAGTGGTGGTATGTAATTATTTACTGACCTATCAAATTGGTCACTGAATTACCGTGAAATTCAGATTCTAGCAGGCACTGTCATTTTGATAATTAGAGGCTGTGTCTTACAAGAATGTGGGCTTGTTAAGTTGTAATTTGCTTAAAAAAATAATTAAAGACAGAGGTTATTTAGGAAGGAAGGCTTAAGACCAAGATTATATTCAAAGGAAATTAAAGACAGGAAGCCCCAGGGTATTACAGCCCTGCCATGCAGCTCCTATTAAAGAAAATGAAGTCTTACAAGAAGCACAAATAGTGATTTCTGGTATAAAGCTGCCCAATGTTTCCATTATAAGATCCTGTTTTCTATTGCTTATAGCTTTGCCAAACTTACTGTTTGGGCCAAAATTTTCCATGCTGTCTGCCTTGGGCAAATATTTTGGAAAGTTTAAAATGCTTCAAATATTTCTTCAGCAAGAAATGGGGAAAAAAGATACTGTTGTGTTTGTGTTTAAAAATATATACATAAGGGTACATGTAGAAATGTCCAAATGGATATACAAATAAGGAACAGCTTTTTTGTTCTGTAGTGAGAATTTGAAATTTGGCCAAGTATTTTAAAATCAGAAAAATAAAGATTTAGCATTCTCAGGGGGGAGTCTTTTGAATTTGACTACTGTGTTTTGGGAAAAGCCACCAGAGAGCTCCAGTGTGGAAACAGCATACATGCAACTGACTTAGAGGGGAAAATGAGCAGAGTCTGAAGAGGACTTAGCAAGTAATTGCACTCTCTATTTGCATCATGTCTGTAGTAAGTCTGGACAGAAGATCAGAACTCAGGAATTACCTGCTCTCCTGAACTCTCAGTGCTCCTCTTTTACTAGAGCTAAGGCAGTGGAGAAGAGCAGAGTACTTACTGTACTGCAGAAGGTAAAGGACAGTAGAAGAGGGAAGAATGGTGAGGCAATAGGATGGAGATAAGAGTAATGAGAAGGAACATGGGAAGATAAGGAAATAGAAACAGTGAAAAACATACTAGTGAAAAATTGGAAAGGGGGCTATCTGTAGAGATACAGAGATAGAAGTGCTTTGTAAGTAGTAAGTGCTTTATATTCTCTGTACTTTGAACTATTCATCCTGAGTTTAGTTTTTTCTTTTCTGTTAACAAGCATCTTTGAAGCAACACATCCTGTTTCTCCATCTCTAGTGGCAAAGGGTAACTCAGGC
Source organism: Phasianus colchicus (assembly GCF_987193195.1). Lineage (NCBI taxonomy): Eukaryota > Metazoa > Chordata > Aves > Galliformes > Phasianidae > Phasianus > Phasianus colchicus. The sequence continues at coordinate 7,593,143 of NC_143449.1, forward strand.
AATAAAAATCTTCTATAGCTCCTCCTAAATCGAGCAGAATATATTGCATATCCTAGTAGAGTGACTGCCTGGTATGGTTGAATTCTACATGTTGACATTTGATTTTCAGTATGAGCGTTTTAAAGAATTTAGTCAAATAAATAAATATCCTCTTCCCTCCACAAGCTATTAAAGTAATGTTTACATTTTGAAGTCAAAGGTCTTATGAGGGTTAATTAAGAATAAAAACATTATTCTAATAGCCTGTGGGGTATAACTGTTTGCTTACAGTATCAATTTGCCATTCACCTACAGCTTTCATCATGTGCTTCTACATCACATACTCTCATTTTCTCATCACTTCCTTCTTCACTGAATTTCTTTACTATTCTCTTCATACGCCTGTATTCTGTATGTTCCTTTTACTTTTCAGCTCATCTCCCTCACATCTCAGTCCCTACGTTTACACTTTCTTTTTTTCATTCACTACTGCAATCACACATAACATTCTCTCACTGTCAAAGGCTTATTTTGATTTCATTTTCGGCCAGGGCTTCTTTTCTTTACACTTCCATGTGCTGTCAGTGGGCAGATCTTTCTTTTTCTTCCATGTGCTGTCAGTGGGCAGATCTTTCTTTTTCTTCCAAAATGACTTTTACATAAAGAGACTGTTTTATGTAAAAATGTATCTTCACACACAAAGGCTCTTCTAGGTTCCTTTCAGTTTGTGTTTTACTAGGTCAGTGTTCTCCTCTCTAGTCACGCTTTCCATGATTTTGCCATTGCTGGATCGATAGAAAACACTGCAACTCAAATAATTTTCTTGGCCCTTTATCCTAACTATTTTACGTGCTGCCACCATGTTCTTGTCTCTCCCACTTTCATGTTGTTCTACAATTCCGTATTGCCTCATTATTTACAGCTATCTTAACATCTCAGTAATGCAAGCTTTTCCACCTGATGGTCTACTCTTGTAATCACTTCCAAGCTTTCTGTCATGTGTGCTATCTAGAAAGTCTATGAATCTAAAAACATTATCATTATTTGAAACTTTTCACAAAATAGCTTGAACTGTAACGTTTAATGAACAATGCTGACTGATTAGATAGTGATGTGCCAGTCTACAGGAGCATCTGCGCTCAGATGGCTACCACTTCATTTTTCTATTCATCTCATCATTGTGTTTTTTTTCCTTTTTCCCTCTTGTTTCCTGAAATTAACCCAGATTATAATAAGCAACCTGTCTGTTATATCTCATGTACTATACTTTGCAAGGCACTTTCTTCTCCAGTCTCCAGCAGCATAATTTTTAAAATAAATGACACAACTTTGGAAAAAGCTGATAATTTATAAATTTTATTCTAAAAAAAAAAGCAACTTTAAGGACCTAGTTTGTTTCATCACAGTGGGACTAGTAGTAGCCCACTCATCTTTATGTAATTGGAAAATATCCTGTGTTATAGCTGAGCACTGGAAGTATTTTTGGAGTTTTTTTAAATCTTACATTGTGTGTTGTCTTTGCAACAATACTTTTTTGCTATGGTAACAACTTTTTTTATTGGAATCAGAGGATAAATGTGTAATGCTGCATTGACCCTATTACTCCTGAGAGAAATTAATGTTAGGAAGGTTTTTTTTTTGTACAAACTTTCAAGGAGGAGACCAAGTGTATGAATCTGCATTAACTGAATAAAGACTTACTCTTAAGCAATATTTGCCATTATTATGTGCCATTGTCTTTTTGGTACAGCATTACGTTTGAAGACATTAGACACCCCAGTTTCAGGGTAGACAATGCTATTTTGCTTATACTCCTTTATTCTTATCATTCTTCACATCAGCAAATGGTTTCTTGAGTCAAACGAGCAAAAGCTGGATCTTCCTGTACTCTGCCATTCTTCCAGTTGAGGATCAGCAATCAGCTGTGGCTTTCTGCAGAAGTACAGTGTGGGATCAGAACCGTAATTTAACATCTCATTCAGTTGATATGAGCATGTAATTATAATTAGGAGCTCTGGGGTCCATCAGCACATGTATGAGCCTGGAATTTAAGTTGTATTTGGATGTGTTATAAGTCTAAATTCTCAGTTGGGTAATAAACCTGCAAGCCAAAAAAAGCCAGAGGCGAGAACTTTGTCTGGAGGTACTTCAGGACTTCCCTGGAGGTCCTTCAAACACTGAATCATCAATGTTGAAATGCTCACAGCTGAATTCCAAGCTGAGACTCAACTGCAGTAAGAGAAGAAAGCTACATGCAAATTGGGTAATTGGATTCCTACTCAGAGTGCCTGCTTTGTAGGGCTATAGACTTTTTCTGAAAACAGGATGATCATCAGTCAGTAATGAAGGCAACAGTGTCTAACTGATCCTAATTCTGCTGGATGGTAGGGACTTCTTAAGATGTTCCAGCATCATCTTTTCCATTTAAGGTCAAAATGAAAATGTGTTTAGGGATTGAGAAAAGACTACAGTGTCTAGGGTTGTCAGTCTGGCACTAGTCTTATAAACTGTTCTTTCCAGAGGCAGGATCTTTAGATTACATTAGTGGACAAAGTTTCAATATATGCGCGATCTCAGATAATTTGGAACAGAAAGGTTGTAGTAACTATTGCTACTACTAAAGCTCTTCTCACCTTTGGAGCTGTTGTGCTCTTGTAGTACAGGTAAGGATTTTCTAAAAGTAGAGGGTTTTATAAATCAAATTCAGTGTGTTCTTTACCCTTTTCTATGAACTAATACTTGTTGCAAATTCATACAAATAATACAGAAAGAGAATAAAACCGTTGTTTCACTTGGGCAAAAGTCTAGAGATGTCAGTGGCTTCATTCACAGAAGCGCAGCTATGATACAAAAATGTTTTTGTTTTTTTTTAACTATGTCATGAGTTTTAGCTGATTCAAAATATACAAACAGGTTTGCTGCTGTAAGTGTAGATGTAACTAGGAACTGTTGTGTCTGTTCTGCCTACAGTAAAAATATGAAAAAGCTTTTTGTATTTCAGATGATTCAAAAGTCAGAAAATCTGTAAAGACCTTAGCAGTCCTTCAGGATGAAAATGTCACATAAGTGTAATATATAGTTTTAATATAAAGGGTGAGGAAAAAGTAATTTCATTCTGATTAAAAAATACCTCTTGGCTCTTTTGAATCACAAAATTTTCCAAACTTAAGAATTGGAATTGAAAGAGTAACTGCATAAGATCATCTGAGTCAAACAATGTTATTCTAAACTTATTTTCAACTTGCTTCTCAGTAGTTTTCCCTTTTTTTTTTTTTTTAAAGTCAGCTGGGCAGATGTTCTCTTGACAGAATTTAAAATCATGCAAGATGCTGTAATTGAACCTAAGATGTGTGTATTTGACCTCTCTTTGGAAAACTCATAAAGGCAAAATTTAAAAAGTTTAAAGGCTAATGTAGAATTGATTTCTACTTTCTACTGCATGTGAGGATGTGATCTTTTTTTAGTTTTTAATTTGTTTACTGAAACAACAAACCCCTAAAACTTATCCTTTCATGGGAGGGTCTACCTGCAGTTAAATGCTTCAAAGTTCTTCAAAGGGACCAGAAATCTCTGTCCTACTGGAGATATGCTGATTGGTTAGAGAGAAAACTTCAGGTGCAGCAAGTCTGTAGCTGTGATTGACTCACCTTGTGTTTGAATGCCCAGAAGAACAAAAATCTTTTGATCATCTTTATTTTGTGAAGAAGCTTTTAGTTTGTAAGCTGTCCTCATGCAGCGTTGCTGAAAATACCATTCTTCTGGCCACATTGTAATGTTAAAACAGGTGGGATGAAATTGTTCCTTCATTTGATATGAATGGCAACCAGGGCTTAGACGACAAGTGACCCTTCACAGATTCAGAGATAGTCTTTCTGCTGGAGCCCCTTTGATCTAGTGGTCATGGTGAGCGACAGCTTCCTCACATGAGACTTATCTACCTGTGGGGACTATTAAAGGAATAATCTTTCATATTCACATGAAGAAAGGAATTTCACAAATGCAAAAAAAAGTATGTGTAAATGAGTGTGTGCTAATGGGAGCTGTCATCAAGGGAATCTTGTGCAAGCAATTCCTGAACGGATGCAAGATATTGTGGATGATTAAGACTGTCCAGTTCTGGAAGTAAACTAAAGCACCCAGAATAGAAAAAGTATGTTTAATAGCAAGAAATATCTTCAATGTCATATATGAATAAGTTTCTTTCTTTTGAGATACATAGGCAACCTGTAGGGTAGAAAAGTTTGAAATGATCTCCGGATGACATAATAAAATATGCTGAAACATAGAATGCTACAACTTCAAGCTGCTGCTGATAAAAATACCACTTCATAATTAAAGAAAAAAATAGAGGAAATTGATAGTCCATTGAGATTTATGCTTGTCTTTCACATCTAGCAGGCTTAATTTCTTTTCATTTATTTAGTTAGGTTAAAAGCCACGTCAGATATTTATGTGAATACTTCAGCCACGTCACCAAGATATTTAGAATGCACTAAGGCTTAAGATAACATTGGCTGGTTAATATGCAGTGAAGAGATCAAGTGAAATAAAGACCTTTGGAAAGGTCCCGAAGGATGAGAGTTCCAGTAGTTTAATTCTTCTATTCTTATTCATTTGAGTAATAAAGAGCATCCACCTATTAAATTGGGCCCAGAATAGAAATTTCACTGGATGCTGCAGGTCTCCTTGCAGTATGCTGGAAGACCACCCATGGCTGAAATAGCTGGCAGGTACTGAAGGTCAGGAGTGGAATGTGTTTGTGGAAGGCTATGAGTGCTTGAAACTATGTAGTGTTCCTTGCATGGCCTATCAAGGGGACTTGTGGGATTGGTTAAAGTCTGTAGAGATCTTTGAGGCTGTACTGTGGACTGAGAATGTGGCTCATGAGCACAGCTATCTGCCAGAATGGAGCATGACACTGGCAGCCCTGTCATGGGCAACTGATGTCAGCAGAACTATGGTGCTGACTTTGATGGATGCTGCATGAAACCTTAGGTCAAACTCCTCACTTGATCCTCTTCGAGTAAGCAGACTCATCCTGCAGTAGCAACAAATTTTTTAAGAAGAAAAAGCCCTCTTTAAGACAGGAGCTAAACCTGCGAACTGAGAAAAGCTTTGAGTTTAAGGACTGGGGTGGGATTGCCCAAGGAAAAGATTCTGCTCCTGACTACAGAAAGGTGAATTTTGCAGGTTAGGTTCCTAGATGTAGAAGCTCTATTTATGCCATTGAAAAAGCAGAGATACTTTTTAATTTTAGAGTGTGAATTGTCCACTTCTGAGAGCTGTGGTGCTTACTGTTGCAGTTACTTAAGAAAATGAGGCCAGTTATACATATTTGGCAGCTCCAGTTTATGTTTCCTTGCTCCTCTATTACTTTCTATCCAGATTTTATTTAATTGTTGGATATTTTTAAAAAACTTTGCTATAATTACCTAGATCTATACATTATGTAGAGGGATGTTGAGAAATATGATTATAATATCCAGACTGTTGTGTGCTGACATTTATGGCTTTCTCTCTCAGCATTAGCAAGAGTAAATGCTAAATTTTCTCAAGCTAAAGTGTAGCTGGAAGATTTCTGGTAAAAAGTAATTTACATTTTTGGATAACAGAAAAAAAGGGCAGATACAATTTTCCAACACCTGCTCTGGTTTTTAACTTCTTCCTCTGAATCTCTGTATGACTTAGAACTGATTTTTTGCCTTTCACTGAAAAGCCTAAAATTGGCTTCTGACAGAAATAAAATGTTAGAATATTTGGAGTCTGTCCTGTTCCATTATATCATTTTCTGTTTCCTTTAAAGTAAAACTCATAGCAAAGATGTTTCTAGCATTTTCTGAAAAAGGTCTTTCAACATAAGCTTTTCTATCTGCTTCTGGAAAATCAGAATGTTTTATAATTATACAATCAGCTTTCTCAGGTTACTCATTTTTTTATTAAGCCATTTTTATTTTTAGGAGCATCATCTAAGAAAGGTGAAGGAAAAGCTAAAGTTTTAGATGACCTTTCTGCCTAAATTTTGCTGATTGGAGAAGGTAACAAAACAGACTTTTTTTTTTTTTTTTTTTTTTTTTTTTGAGAAAAATAACATTTCCCTCTAGGTAGCCATTTTTATTAACCCATATTTCAGTTACAACATTCATCTTAAATACTGAGTAATAGAAGCCCCTGCTAACTGTTCGGTAAATCTGGTTTATGGGATAAGCTCTTCATCAGTTTCATAAAACTAGCATTCTAGCTAGGAGCTGCTACAGTGGAAATAAATTTGAACCATTATATGAGAGGTTGGCACAAGTTAGAGTTTGGTTAAAATAAAATGAAAAAACAACTAGTATTTTAATTGGTAATATTTTAACGTATTTCAGGCTGAGATAGATTTTATGGAGATTTACTCAACCTAACATACATTTTCCACTTTTAATTTCTGTTGGAGTTTAAAATTAGGAAGGAGTGAATAAAGCCATAGCAAACAAACAAAAAGTTCCAGTTTGAGTCTTGTCAGAAATAATTCCAACATTGCTGTTGTCAGTTTTCTTTATATTCTTGCATGTTTCTGCTTAGCTTCATGATAAACGCATGAAAATTGTGAGCACAGTAGAACAGTGAAAGGGCGAGATCTGTTCTCATCAGGGATATGCTGGATAAGTTTTTTAGAACGGGGCCTGAATTCCCTTCATTGTGGTTGCTGCACAGGCGGCATGCAGGAGTCTCTGTGCAGTCCAGCAGGGTGCACTGCACTAACATTGCTGAAACCCCAGTAGTGAAACTCCTTACTAACTGCAGCTCCTTCCCAAGGGGCTTTGACTAAGAGTGCAGCTGCATGATGAACGTGCTTACAGTAGGGCATTGGCAGGTTAAGAAAACACTGACTTATGTCTGAAAATGGTTCTGGGGTCAACTGCTACCAAGACGTGAAAAACTTGATCTGGAGAAGAAGTGGCTGTGTCTGAAGGAAAATCCTGTGGTATGATGCCAGGGATTCTGTGAATTATTAGGTTTGCAGTATGTAAACAATATATTTTAACTTAGTTTATGTGTGTATGGCTCAGTCTTGGAAGAAGACAAGACTCCCACTGGCTTCAGTGAGTGCTAGAAGTGTACAGAGCTAATGCGGATGTGGTTCGTAAGTACTTTGTTCAAAGAATAATGAAGTTTAATGAGGATTAACCCTTCTAAAATCAGAATTCCTGAAAGAGCACTTCTACTGGATCTTCTAGGGTTTTTACACGTAGGAATTTACCTTGGTTTAGTAAATCTTTGCATCACTCCAGAAGAGTTTTCAATGCTAACAAGTGCAGACAAGTCCTTACTTGCATGCCATACATGCATGTGCAAGGTTCAAGCCTGTGTTGCATTTGATTGTATGTGTATGCAAATGCTCTGCTTGTCCAGAAGTTCTGTCAACAAGGAACAAATTAATATATTACACACAAAAAAAGTTGGATAATGGAATGTGCAATTGTGTAATGGAAACAAAAATAGGTTTGTTTGATAATTAGATTGGATGAGATTCCTGTATTCTGCTGTTGGAAACATGTTTGAATGAAAACAACTAGGGTTTGATTTTAAGAATAGGCAAGCAGCCTTTTCATGAAGCCTATGAAATCAGCAGATAGTGACTGATGATTCTCTTGACATTAAAGATGAATTCAAGGGAAATGAGCATGCCCATCCTTACACATCCTAGCATGGAAAGAGGCAAGAAGACAAGTCCATCTTGCATGTGCTGAAACAGATTTTGGCAAATACAACATTTTGCTTTTGCATACCTTCTTTTATTGTGGAACATTTTGAGGGACTATGATGTTCTGTTGTAGAGAGGAACATCAAATTTCTAGGGATCAAATTAATAAAACAGACACAAGAATGTAAGTGGTGATGGAAAAGGACAATTCTGTGGCTTTATCTCAAAGCAGATTATTTTCAACATTTGACCACTGACCACTGCTGCTATATTTGTAAAGGCACCAGTGAAGTTGATGATTATGAGGGCACACATTGTCTAAAATTTGCTGATTGGGCTATGATATTGAATTGCTTGTCTAGTACTAGTGGATGATTTATGTATCTTAAACAAAAGGAAAGTGAAAGGAAAAGAAAAAATTTCAAGTTTTGCTAGAATGTAGTACTCTTATTGGGTAGATTGGAAATTGTTGTGTATATACTTCATTCAGATGTTGTGTGTATGCTTTATTCAGATGCTGGATGAGATTTGCAGTTCATATTGTAGTTTTGATGCAAAACATCTCTGGATTTCAAGATCTTCAATTCTAGTTGGCCTGCTAGCTTACATAACAGGTAGAGGAGAATGGAAAAAGAAGCTGCAGTTTGATCCATGGGACTGAAACAGGTAGCTTCTAAGAGGGCTGGTTCCAGCCACTGCTTGCATTGGTGAAAAAAGCAGTACACCACATAGCAGCTCTCCTCTACATGATCAGATGTGCAGTCCACTGATGACAAAGGTAAATTTATCCTCAATTTCTAAGTTAAGTTTTAAGGTAGGGGAAAGTTTAGGAAGACAAATAGGAATGATGGAATGATTAGCTTTAAAGGGGGACAATAAGGAGGGAGAGAAGAAAACAAGCAAAGGGACAAGTGTGAATTCAAGCACATGTACTGAAGAATTTATTTCATGGGAAAAAAAAAAGGCAATTCTAGTTTATATCTAAAAGATGATTAAAAAAACAGAGATGCAGATGGGATATGGGTAGTATATCTATTTCCTGGAACAACACAGACGAGCATTACTAATCAGGTTTTATATTCTCAACTATCTGAATATTTTTAGAACTGGAATTGGGGGAAAGATAATAAGGAGAAACTTGCGTTGAAGTGGCATGGATTGTTTTTATAAGGAGTAAATAAAAATACAGAAAAAGCAGCAGAGACGGAAAGATTTTCTAATGCTCTTTCACCTCAATGAAATCCATATTTGTCAGGGAAGGAAAGGTTTAAAAAGGAAACACTCTGGAAAAGTTTGAGAGCTGCTACCTTAATCTTCACCTTCTGAGAAGTTTCAAATAACAAGAACAAAGAAGGAGAGGCAGGAAGACTGAATCTCTAATTAGTGAAGGAGGCAGGTAGGACATTAATTGATTTTCTATGCTACTTCTTTGACCAGTGCTGTGGTGAAAACAATAGCAGAGCTGTAATGTTCAACAAGAGAGTAGAGTTTTTCTACATACCATGTTAGAAACCTTTGATCATAAACTGTTCATGTAAACCTTTAATTTTTATAATACTGCATTTTGCTACATGTATTTTAATTTCATTCATTTATTCTTTGTTTATTCTGTTTCACAGAACTTGGGCTTATTTCAGTTTTTGATAGTGTTTGGAAAGTCCTGAAATCAGTCTTTCTCTTTTAATAATAGCATAGTACAAATCCAGTAACATTTGTGAAGAGGTGGAATAATCTTCTTTGTATGTATGATGCAGCTCATTATAAACCTCAGAGATAAGCAAAAGGAGGAAAGAAATTGAAAATTAAAAAAGAGAGAGAGAGAGAATTTATGTTTATGTATCC